>NC_091286.1:248036324-248338028 GCF_032444005.1 Ranitomeya imitator | reverse complement strand
GTGCTGATGTAAAGTAAACATGTGGGAAATGTTATTTATTAACTATTTTGTGTCACATATCTCTCTGGTTTAACAGAATAAAAATTAAAAATGTGAAAATTGCAAAATTTTCAAAATTTTCGCCAAATTTCCATTTTTATCACAAATAAACGCAGAATTTATTGACCTAAATTTACCACTAACATGAAGCCCAATATGTCACGAAAAAACAATCTCAGAACCGCTAGGATCCGTTGAAGCGTTCCTGAGTTATTACCTCATAAAGGGACACTGGTCAGAATTGCAAAAAACGGCAAGGTCTTTAAGGTCAAAATAGGCTGGGTCATGAAGGGGTTAAAACAAATTTTATACTGAATCCTATCTCACAAAGCTATATATCAGTCTACTCCACTCTTCCCGCTCATGATGCCTGCAGATTTGACTCTGTTTTTGTTCTTACAGATCCCCTATAATTGGTAAATGTACTTAAATATTGTACATAAATTACATGCAAATACATTTTTAATATAGCTATATATATATATATATATATATATAATATATCTGCTTCTTTCTCCGCTTATGAGCCATTTCTTCCCTCTCTCTACCTCCTGAACTCACCATCCAATTTATTCTATGTTATTCAATGCAGAGTGCCAGCACAGTGAAGTGGCAATTTACACTTCATATTATATTACATGGAGAGAGATGGGGGAGGAGGAAGTGTGACCAGCAAACGGAGAAATCAAAAGAAGAGGGACTGAACTGAGCTTTCTATCAAGTCTTTTACCTCACCCCATTGCTAGATTTTTATCTATAATGTTCAGTACTACTGTATAAAGCTGCTTTCACATTTGGATCTGTGTATGCAGCGTTTCACCGCATGTGTCCTGCGTACCTATCTTTAACATGGTGTACGCAGAGACATGCGTTGGCATGTTTTCACCTGCGGATGCGAACGCATGTGTCGTATCGCGGTGTGAGGTGGGGTCCAGCGAACGCTACATGTTGCATTTTTGGATATATAATTTTTTATTTTAATTCTGGAGACACCACAGGTCTCACAAATAAATATAAGGAACTGTTAAATAGACGTACCCGCCTTTAGTGGAATAAGGTTTTCTTGGAAAGATATATTGGATGTGAGCTTATTCCAAGAGGACTACGTGTCCAGATATTCCCCTCGTTTATGGTTAATGACAATGAATTTATTAAACAATGGGAGGAAGCAGTATCTGCATGCTTTAAAAAGTTC
Organism: Ranitomeya imitator; assembly: GCF_032444005.1. Lineage (NCBI taxonomy): Eukaryota > Metazoa > Chordata > Amphibia > Anura > Dendrobatidae > Ranitomeya > Ranitomeya imitator. The sequence goes on along the minus strand of NC_091286.1, from coordinate 248,336,794 downwards.
ATGGAATTACTGGCTGGGACAAATGAGAAGCAATTGAAAGAAATAGATGTTGAGTTGAACACGATTCAGGATGAGATCAATAAACATCTCACTTTTGATATGGTTTTAAAATGTAAAAGTGAATTGGCCACTGCCCTTAAAAAATGGGAAACAGAACTAGTACAAAATACAACCAAAAAGTATCAACGGGATGTGACTGATCGTCAACAGGATCGGGTATATAAATGGTATGGCCGTCAATCATCTAATAACACACACCCAAGGAGTCGTTCCACCTCTTTTTCATCTATATCCTCGGCTGAGGAGAAAACACAAATTACTGATAATTAGAGATCTCTGTGGGATAGGAAAGATCATATGAAAAGTAATCAGTGGAAGGGTGGAAGATCCCACAATAAAAGAAAGATGATGGTTTCTCCTAAAATGGATAAGAAAGTGAAAACGACTAGTTTGGAGGTAATTAATCTGTCCTCACATATCCTCTCCGAATCACAAAAACAAGTGTTGGAGTTAGGGCTATCATTTTCTTCTTGCAATAATTTTGATTTTTTTTTGGAGCAGTAAGAGCTCTCCATCTGTTTTCTCGCAAGTTTATCCTTAAGAAATTACATTCTCGTACTTTAGCCGCTTCAGAGATTACCAATCCTATGGAACTGGAGGCAATACAGGCCTTGGAAGAATTGGAACAGGAATCCAATCCAGATGTGGTGAGTACCTCTCCGCCACCTATTACCGCAAGATGTACTACATTTCCCCCCTAGTCACTTAGCCCATAGGTTGAGATCTTCACAAAATTAGTTACAGAAGAATTTAAAAACATTACCAACTATGGGAAAAAGGATAATTTAACAATCTCCCAACGACAGGCCTTGAGGGAGATTAAAATATGGGATGATGTGGTTATAAAATCAGCTGATAAGGGGGGAAATGTGGTCATCTGGCCGGTGGAGAGGTATGAGAAAGAGGCATTCAGACAACTGCGAGATAAAGAGACTTACTGTATATACTCGAGTATAAGCCGATATTTTCAGCCCAAATTTTTGGGCTGAAAGTGCCCCTCTCGGCTTATACTCGAGTCAAGGTGGGTGGCAGGGTCGGCGGGTGAGGGCGCTGAGGCATACTTACCTGCTTCCAGCGATCCTGGCGCTCCCCCTGCCGTCCCACGGTCTTCGGTGCTGCAGCTCTTTCTGTCAGCGGTCACGTGGGACCGCTCATTAGAGAAATGAATAAGCGGCTCCACCTCCCATAGGGGTGGAGCCACCTATTCATTTCTCTAATCAGCGGTGCCGGTGACCGCTGATAGAGGAAGAAGCTGCGGCACCGAAGACCAGCTGTACGGGAGAAGGAGCCGGACGCCGGGACCAGGTGAGTATCACATATTCACCTGTCCACGTTCCAGCCGCCGGGCGCCGCTCCATCTTCCCGGCACCGCTCCATCTTCTCGGCGTCTCTGCGCTCTGACTGTTCAGGTCAGAGGGCGCGATGACGCATATAGTGTACGCGGCGCCCTCTGCCTGATCAGACAGTGCAGAGAGACGCCAGGACCGGACGCTGGGAGCTGCAAGCAAGAGAGGTGAGTATGTGTTTTTTTTTTATTGCACCAGCAGCAGCAGCGGCACAGATTTATACAGAGCATCTATGGGGAAATATGAACAGTGCAGAGCACTATTTGGGGCACAACTATGGGACAATATGAACGGTGCAGAGCACTATATGGGGCACAACTATGGGACAATATGAACGGTGCAGAGCACTATATGGGGCACAGCTATGGGGCAATATGAACGGTGCAGAGCACTATATGGGGCACAACTATGGGACAATATGAACGGTGCAGAGCACTATATGGGGCACAACTATGGGACAATATGAACGGTGCAGAGCACTATATGGGGCACAGCTATTGGGCAATATGAACGGTGCAGAGCACTATATGGGGCACAGCTATGGGGCAATATGAACGGTGCAGAGCACTATATGGGGCACAACTATGGGACAATATGAACGGTGCAGAGCACTATATGGGGCACAACTATGGGACAATATGAACGGTGCAGAGCACTATATGGGGCACAACTATGGGACAATATGAACAGTGCAGAGCACTATATGGGGCACAACTATGGGTCAATATGAACGGTGCAGAGCACTATATGGGGCACAACTATGGGACAATATGAACGGTGCAGAGCACTATTGTTATGAACAGGTAATTCAGAACCACAATGGACCTTGAAGTTTAGAGCACACAAAGTGACCTGACATTTACCAAAAACATAGGACGAGCTCTGAGACGTGGAAACTCTGCTGACCGCAATCCCTAATCCTATCACACCACACTAGAGGTAGCCGTGGATTGCGCCTAACGCTCCCTATGCAACTCGGCACAGCCTGAGAAACTAACTAGCCCTGAAGATAGAAAAATAAGCCTACCTTGGCTCAGAGAAATTCCCCAAAGGAAAAGGCAGCCCCCCACATATAATGACTGTGAGTAAAGATGAAATACAAACACAGAGATGAAATAGATTTAGCAAAGTGAGGCCCGACTTACTGAATAGACCGAGGATAGGAAAGATAGCTTTGCGGTCAACACAAAAACCTACAAACAACCACGCAGAGGGGCAAAAAGACCTTCCGCACCGACTAACGGTACGGAGGTGCTCCCTCTGCGTCTCAGAGCTTCCAGCAAGCAAGAAAAACCAATATAGCAACCTGGACAGAAAAAATAGCAAACAAAAGTAACACAAGCAGAACTTAGCTTATGCAGGATAGACAGGCCACAGGAATGATCCAGGAGGAAGCAAAACCAATACTAGAACATTGACTGGTGGCCAGGATCAAAGCACCAGGTGGAGTTAAATAAAGCAGCACCTAACGACTTAACCTCATCACCTGAGGAAGGAAACTCAGAAGCCGCAGTACCACTCTCATCCACCAAAGGAAGCTCATAGACAGAACCAGCCGAAGTACCACTCACGACCACAGGAGGGAGCTTGGCTACAGAATTCACAACACACTATATGGGGCACAGCTATGGGGCAATATGAACGGTGCAGAGCACTATATGGGGCACAACTATGGGACAATATGAACGGTGCAGAGCACTATATGGGGCACAACTATGGGACAATATGAACGGTGCAGAGCACTATATGGGGCACAGCTATTGGGCAATATGAACGGTGCAGAGCACTATATGGGGCACAGCTATGGGGCAATATGAACGGTGCAGAGCACTATATGGGGCACAACTATGGGACAATATGAACGGTGCAGAGCACTATATGGGGCACAACTATGGGACAATATGAACGGTGCAGAGCACTATATGGGGCAATATGAACGGTGCAGAGCACTATATGGGGCACAACTATGGGACAATATGAACGGTGCAGAGCACTATATGGGGCACAACTATGGGACAATATGAACGGTGCAGAGCACTATATGGGGCACAACTATGGGACAATATGAACGGTGCAGAGCACTATATGGGGCACAACTATGGGACAATATGAACGGTGCAGAGCACTATATGGGGCACAGCTATGGGGCAATATGAACGGTGCAGAGCACTATATGGGGCACAACTATGGGACAATATGAACGGTGCAGAGCACTATATGGGGCACAACTATGGGACAATATGAACGGTGCAGAGCACTATATGGGGCACAGCTATGGGGCAATATGAACGGTGCAGAGCACTATATGGGGCACAACTATGGGACAATATGAACGGTGCAGAGCACTATATGGCACAGCTATGGGGCAATATGAACTTTGCAGAGCACTATATGGGGCACAGCTATGGGGCAATATGAACGGTGCAGAGCATATATGGGGCACAGCTATGGGGCAATATGAACGGTGCAGAGCACTATATGGGGCACAGCTATGGGGCAATATGAACGGTGCAGAGCATATATGGGGCACAGCTATGGGGCAATATGAACGGTGCAGAGCACTATATGGCACAGCTATGGGGCAATATGAATGGTGCAGAGCACTATATGGCAGAGCTATGGGGAAATATGAACGGTGCAGAGCACTATATGGCACAGCTATGGAGAAATAATGAACGGTGCAGAGCACTATATGGGGCACAACTATGGGACAATATGAACGGTGCAGAGCACTATATGGGGCACAGCTATTGGGCAATATGAACGGTGCAGAGCACTATATGGGGCACAGCTATGGGGCAATATGAACGGTGCAGAGCACTATATGGGGCACAACTATGGGACAATATGAACGGTGCAGAGCACTATATGGGGCACAGCTATGGGGCAATATGAACGGTGCAGAGCACTATATGGCACAGCTATGGGGCAATATGAACTTTGCAGAGCACTATATGGGGCACAGCTATGGGGCAATATGAACGGTGCAGAGCATATATGGGGCACAGCTGTGGGGCAATATGAACGGTGCAGAGCACTATATGGGGCACAGCTATGGGGCAATATGAACGGTGCAGAGCATATATGGGGCACAGCTATGGGGCAATATGAACGGTGCAGAGCACTATATGGCACAGCTATGGGGCAATATGAATGGTGCAGAGCACTATATGGCAGAGCTATGGGGAAATATGAACGGTGCAGAGCACTATATGGCACAGCTATGGAGAAATAATGAACGGTGCAGAGCACTATATGGCACAGCTATGGGGAAATAATGATCTATTTTTATTTTTGAAATTCACCGGTAAATGCTGCATTTCCACCCTAGGCTTATACTCGAGTCAATAAGTTTTCCCAGTTTTTTGTGGCAAAATTAGGGGGGTCGGCTTATACTCAGGTCGGCTTATACTCGAGTATATACGGTATGTTCAACTGCCCAGAGCCCCCTTAGAAAATTCCAGAGTCAACTTCATATTATTCTAGAAATTGCATATAAGAGGGTTATAATTACCAAAAAAGTCTTGGAGGGACTATTGGTACAACATCCTGTAATACCTACTTTTTATCTTCTTCCCAAGGTCCACAAGGACTCGAGATCTCCCCCGGGTCGTCCTAATGTCTCTGGTATGGGAGGGCTGTGCGACCCAATATATAAATTCATTGAATATTATCTGAAACCACAGGTCGAGACGCTGCCCTCTTATGTCAGAGACACTACGGACGTCCTGAGGAGGTTGAATGGCCTTATTGTGGATTCAGATATGATTTTGGTAACGGCGGATGTAGAATCGTTATACACCAGAATTCACCATGAGGATGGGCTGAAGGCAGTGTGGATTCTTCCTTGAATCCAGTAACATAGAAGCGGACATACGGACATGACCCATAATTTTTTTATTTTTAAGGATCAATTTTTCTTTCAGAGACAGGGCACCGCAATGTGCGCCTTCGTATGCTAATTTATTTTTAGGGTTTTGGGAAAGGGAAATTTTTCTTGAAGGCGCACATGCCTCCCCCCAAATTCTAGGATGGTACAGATATATAGATGATGTCCTATTTATCTGGCAGGGCCCTGTCCACGAATTACAGACTTTTATGTCGGACTTGAATCATAACGACTACAATATCAGTCTCACCTTTGTATACGATCATAAAGAGATTTCATTCCTCAATGTGACACTTAATGTACAGGATAATGGTATGATATATACAGATATGTACCGCAAAGAGACTTTGTTTAATGCTCTATTGCATGCCTCATCTTCATGTAACATGTAAGAGACATCGTGCCAGCCCGTGACATGGAGGATGTGACCAATCTTAAGCTGATTCCTAAACATTTTCGACTATACCACAAATGAAATCCTAGGGACCTCAGAATTTGGGGTACCGATAGGGTTCGCACAGGCATCAGGGGTGGAGATACGAAAAGGATGTTAGCACAAAGGGAATGCCAGTGGATCACTGTGTTGAATAGTATATCCCCGGCTGGTCTTAATGAACAGTTGAGTTTCAGCTCCTTCCTGTGAAAAATAGAAGTAAAATGTGTTTCCAAATTTTAACATTGTTCTGTGTGTGTGTTCATATATGTTTTTGATTTGTTTTTTGTGTCTATTTATTCCTTTTTAGTTTCTTTATATACTTTTATTGAATGATGCATTGGTTTAACATGATACAACATCCTAATAAAGAGATCCCTCCTACGTCACTAAAGTGGAAAAATATCCAGAATGAATTGTTCTCCCATTTCTTTTCCTTCCACTCCTTCCGATTAGTAAGGAGTGTGTCTTTTATTAAATGTACTAGATGGTGGCCCGATTCTAACGCATCGGGTATTCTAGAATATGCATATCCATGTAGTATATCACCCAGCCCACGTAATAAATTGGCCAGACACGTAGTATATTGCCCAGTCACATAGTATATTGCCCAGTGACGTAGTATATTGCCCAGCCATGTAGTATATTGCCCAGTTACATAGTATATTGCCCAGTGACGTAGTATATTGCCCAGTCACGTAGTATATTGCCCAGTCACATAGTATATCGTCCAGCCACGTAGTATATTGCCCAGACACGTAGTATATTGCCCAGTCACATAGTATATTGCCCAGCTACGTAGTACATTGCCCAGTGACGTAGTATATTGCCCAGTTACGTAGTACATTGCCCAGTGATGTAGTATATTGTTCAGCCAAGTAGTATATTGCCCAGTCACGTAGTATATTGTCCAGCCACGTAGTATATTGTCCAGCCACGTGGTATATTGCCCAGACACGTAGTATATTGCCCAGTCACGTAGTATATTGCCCAGCTACGTAGTACATTGCCCAGTCATGTAGTATATTGCCCAGCTACATAGTACATTGCCCAGTGATGTAGTATATTGTCCAGCCACGTAGTATATTGCCCAGTCACGTAGTATATTGCCCAGTCACGTAGTATATTGTCCAGCCACGTCGTATATTGCCCAGACACGTAGTATATTGCCCAGCGACGTAGTATATTGCCCAGTGACGTAGTATATTGCCCAATCACATAGTATGTTGCCCAGCCACGTAGTATAATGGCCAGCCACGTAGTATATTGCCCAGTGACGTATATTGCCCAGCCACATAGTATATTGCCCAGTTACGTAGTATATTGCCTAGTGACGTAGTATATTGTGCAGCCACATAGTATATTGCCCATTTACGTAGTATATTGCCTAGTGATGTAGTATATTGCGCAGCCACGTAGTATATTGCCCAGTGATGTAGTATATTGCCCAGTGATGTAGTATATTGCTGCCCAGTGACGTAGTATATTGCCCAGTGACGTAGTATACAGCACAGAACCATGTAGTATATTGGCCAGTCATGTATTATATTGCCCACCAGTTACGTAGTATATTGCCCAGTGACGTAGTATACAGCACAGAGCCACATAGTATATTGCACAGCGAAGTAGTATACAGCACAGAGCCACGTAGTATATTGGCCAGTCACGTAGTATATTGCCCAGCTACATAGTATATTGCCCAGCCAGGATTGTCACAGGTTAAATAATAAAAAAAAGCATATACTCACCTTTCCGAGGGCCCCTTGTAGTCCACGGAGGGTGAGTATAGCAGGTTTTTTTTTTTTTATTATTATTTTTAACATTACATTTTTTACTATTGATGCTGCATAGGCAGCGTCAATAGTAAAAAGTTGGGGACACACAGGGTTAATAGCGGCGGTAACGGAGTGCGTTACCCGTGGCATAACGCGGTCCATTACCGCCGGCATTTACCCTGTGTTAGCGGTGACCGGAGGGGAGTATGCGGGCGACAGGCACTGACTGCGGGGATTAGGAGCGGCCATTTTCTTCTGGACTGTGCCCGTCGCTGATTGGTCGTGGCAGCCAAGACAGGCAGCTGGCGAAACCAATCAGCGAATGAATAACCATGACAGAAGGACAGACAGACGGAAGTGACCCTTAGACAATTATATAGTTTGCTTTTGAATTGTGGGAGACTATTGAATAGGATAGAGCAGAGCTAACATACTTGCTGTCCCTTCAGTCACCTGTGTGCATGTCTTTGGCTGCCAGCTTTCCGGGGCATTGCTCGCGGCGCCAAGTGGTGACAGCGCAGTCTGTGGAACACATGCGCCGATGTTGGTTATTGATTAGGACGCATGGCGTGATCTATTCAAACCAAGCTTGGGACACACTGCAGCACTGCCCCCTGACGAAGCCAGCGCAAAACGCGCGTTGGGGCTGCACAGTGGAGTGCCAGTGATCACCGCATTGTGGGTAAGATTCCTAGGTTATGGAGGGTTCTGTTATAGTTGGGCATTAATCCCTATACTAAATAGCAATTGCACTTTTAGGTACATTTACCACCCCTCCTTTCTGGTTATCTTTTCCCATATTAATAACAAAGCACTTTGCACTTCAGATTATGAGATATGTGGTGATATCTGGCTCATCCACCGATCTTCTTCCACCTGTTTCTCTTACTGAATTTCTATGGTTTTCAAAACCTTGAATGTAATACTATGTGTGTGTATATATATATATATATATATATATATATATATATATATAATATGGATTGTTGCAATAAAATTATACTTGAACTCCACTTTCTCTTTTGGGTTATAATGTTGCATTTTTGGAAGCGTCAAAAATTCCTCAAATATGCGCAGGCATGCACATGCGGATGAGTGCATTAAAGAAACACATTACTGTCTATGGGAACGCATGCGTACGCATGTCCTTATGTACACATGCATTCCATCTGCTTACGTACTCCGGACTGCGCATGTCCAGGAACTGATTGAGGCACGCCCATTGAGACACGCCCTCCTGGGAATATTGAACGCATGTGCATAAAAAACGCAAACACAGGCAAAAAACGCAGACAAACTTATGCACACGCAGCGTTTTTGTCGCCACGCGTAAGCTGATGTGGATAAAAACCGCATTTACATGCGTTTTTTCATGCGTTTGCGCATGCGTTTGTTCATGCGGATAATACGCTGCAGACTCAAACGCTAATGTGAACCTAGCCTAATGTCTTCCATACTGTTGCTGCTTCTGTCTTTGTGTTGTGCTGTTGTGGGAGACATCATAACTGCTAGTTTCCTCCCACCAGCTCAGAGTTAATTGCAAATTAAGACATAGAAAATGCAGAGGGTTGAAGCTGGTTAAAATGCAGGATAGAAGTCATAAAATAGGCAGAGATAGTGTTATTCCTCATGGCAACACAGAACAGCTTGAATTGAAAAGTTACCTATATACACTATAGAAACCCTGTACTTTCATTATTGTAGATAATATAGATCAAACAGATAAGAGCATGAGCCAGAACGTGGCAGATTGATTGTAGAAATCATTTACATATATAGTATATGATTTGGATTTTTTTTCTACTGCACATGTTGCACATGTAATTTCTGCCAGTACTGTTAGGTGAAATCCATATATGAGCATATCTGTATTCATCTGACACTATTTATGTCCAACTATCAACTTCAGCCAATATATTGAGATTGTATATGTCACTGGTTTACCGCAACAAATAGGAGCCAGAAGACCACAGCGTTTAATTTCTCCTACTCCTGCACAGATCAGAAGCACTTCACCTTCTTATTAAATGGTGTACATTTATTTGGGTAGTGCAAGGGTTAATCTGCTCTGTTAAAAGCTCCTGGAGTTAAGGCTCTCAGCTGTGCACTGTTAGCCACTCCAATCTCCTATATAAGCTGAGTCCTGGCAAGCACTCAATGTCAGAGTAGCTTTTCCTGCATGGCTGGAGGTTGTTGCTGGTGCTTAATGGAGAAAGGCATTTTTTTTTCTGTGTCTGTTGCTAGGTTCTGAGTGTCTGATAATTCCCTTTCTTCTCCTACTATGGTTTTACCCCATCCTCCACTCCGGTGCATACCTCTGTTGTTAGTATTCGTATTTCCTTGTTAGTCTGGTTGGTGAATTACTACTACTCCCCTCTTCCATGGGTGGGGGTAGGGTACAGACTGAGGGCAGATTCAAAAGCCAAGGAAAGGTACGTGGCCCCAGCATCTTCACCATCAGAAGTAACCAGGGAAACAGGGTGAGCTATGGTGCCCCCTAGCGTTATCGACAAGAAAATAACCCCTGGTACCGGGACACCCATTAACAGAGGCGTCACAGTATAGTTAAATGGCCTATTTCAGGGGTGTCAAACTGCATTCCTCGAGGGCTGCAAACAGGTCATGTTTTCAGGATTTCCTTGTACTGCACAGGTGATAATTTAATCACCTACACACATAATGATTGCAGCACCTTGTGCAATGCTAAGGAAATCTTGAAAACACGCATGGTTTGCGGCCCTCGAGGAATGCAGTTTGACACCCCTGGCCTATTTTATCAAAACAATCTAACAGAAGAATTGTCCTTGGTGCCCGTACAAGAAATTGCAGTGAAATATTCATTTTCTCACAGAAGGTTAAGCAATATTGATGAGTGAATATACTCGATTCTCGAGATTTCCCGAGCACGTTCGGGTGACCACCAAGTATTTTTTAGTGTTCGGAGATTTAGTTTTCCTCACCTCAGCTGAATGATTTACATCTGTTAGCCAGCATAAGTACATGAGGGGGTTCCCTAGCATCCAGGCAACCCCCACATGTACTTATGCTGGCTACCAGCTACCTGAATAGAGTGTGCATATAGCATTAACTTGTATTTCTTCTGGCATACACAGCGCAGAAGGGTACTGTGCTCAGCTTTATTGCTGTACTGTGTTTGCTAATGATGATATGTACAGTATGTAGAGGTTTTGGATGTGGCTGCATTGGGCTATGTGTACATGATCAGGATTAAAACACTACATTCTAATCATGCACTTAAATCTACATGTTCTTAGTGAACTATGCGGATTTACCGCATCTAATGAATGGCTATGGAGGAAACTACGCAGCAGAGTCTAAATCTCAGTTGCTGAAATTATCATGGTGCGGCTTCTAAACCCGAGTTTGCACAGCGTTAAATGGAAGAACAGTGGGCATGGGATTTGTATAAATGCGCTGTGTCCAAATTTCTGTTATTCCTGATCGTGGGCACGCATCCTAAGATTTATAATACGGGGGCATATTTAAAATTTTGTCAGTGCATGCCATAAGTAGAGATGAGCAAAAATGTAAAAGTTTGGCTCGGATTACAATCGCCAAATTTGCAGTATTTGCCTATTAATTTGTGGTATATTCGCCGAACATAACCGAATACCATTCATGTCAATGGGAGGCAAAAACAAACGCATGCACAAGATCTTATAATGGCTCCAAATGCTGCCAAAATACATCAAATGAGAGACAGACACCAGGAAAGTGATCTGAATTCACCCACAGTCCAAATTGTAGACTGGTACTGCAGCAATATGCCAGGCATGGGGTATCGGTGTCTGGGACAGCATTTACAGCTTTCAACTGAATGGCACAGTAAGAATCAGTGAGTGAGGGAAAGGTGTAGGCCTCCTTTGCTGGGAGCCCTGATATCACATGCAACACTGCTACCTGCTTTCATGCTGAGTCACACTCAGGTGGCACAATTATCATTTTCGTAGACTACCATTGTCAGAAAAATTTAAGGATAATAACACGGTGTAGGGGTTCAACTCACTCAGCTGCGACGGCTGACACTCAGGAGACGTGTTCCTTTAAAGTTCACTGGGTTTATTGCTTCATAAACCATGTGGCAAAACAACAGAAAACAAAATAGCCTTTGGTTCAGGCAAAGAAAAACAAGTGTCCAGTTCCTCCGGCTCAGTCCTGAAGCCGTAACACACCCAGGAGGGTTTCACCTCCACACATATCTGCTGTGTAAAGCATTAGCCAGTCTTAAATAGAGCTAACCACACCCAGTAACCCATCACATGATTAGCCATGTGGTCTGACATTACCACAGGTCCTGAAACACATATATTTACATGGTTATGTGCAAGACAGAAATACCCCTGGGCTACCATACAGTAACAAGGCACTTATGTGGCACATACCTCCCATCGACTACACACCCTTTAGCCATGCTACATACCTCCCCCTCTGCCTAAAGCCGTGGGGCTTGGCACTTTCCCCCACTAAACAAGAGATTCTTGATAGGGCATCCGCATTACCATGCAGCTTTCCGGCCCTATGTTCCACATGGAAACTGAAGTCCTGCAGGGCTAAGAACCAACGGGTGACTCTGGCATTTCTCCCTTTCGTTTCCCTCATCCACCTAAGTGGGGCATGGTCAGATACCAGTCTAAATTTACGTCCCAGCAGATAGTACCGTAATGTGTCCACTGCCCATTTTATGGCCAAGCACTCCTTCTCAACGACTGAGTAGTTCTTTTCAGATGAGGACAGCTTCCTACTCAGATAGAGAACAGGATGCTCCTCCCCATGTAGTTCTTGGGAAAGGACTGCTCCCACCCCAACATCTGAGGCATCTGTCTGAAGAATAAACTCTTTCTTGAAGTTTGGGGCCATCAGAACGGGTTGCTTACACAAAGCGTTTTTCATTTCTTGGAAGGCTGACTCTGTTTCTTCGGACCACTTAACCATTACTGGTTTTGTCCCTTTTAGCAGGTCAGTCAGAGGCGCAGCCATCGTGGCGAAGTTTGGGATGAACCTCCTGTAATATCCCACGATTCCCAGGAAGGCTTTAACTTGCTTCTTGGAAACTGGTTTTGGCCATGTTTGAATTGCCTCCACTTTACTGATTTGGGGTTTTATTTCTCCATGACCCACTATGTATCCAAGGTACTTAGCTTCTTCTTTACCCAAGGCACACTTCTTCGGGTTTATAGTAAATCCGGCCTCTCTTATAGCATCAAATACCGCTTGGACTTTCTCCAGATGACTCTCCCAGTCCGGGCTAAAGATGACGATATCATCTAGGTACGCAGCAGCGTAGGCCTTATGGGGTGCAAGGACTCTATCCATAGCCCTCTGGAAGGTCGCCGGGGCTCCCTGTAGGCCAAACGGCATCCAGGCATACTGGAAGCATCCATCAGGTGTCGAAAAGGCTGCCTTCTCCTTGGCTTCCTGTGCCATGGGGATCTGCCAATACCCCTTTGTCAAATCCAAGGTGGATATATATCTGGCGTGCCCAAGCCTTTCGATGAGCTCATCAATACGGGGCATGGGATAAGCGTCGAACTTGGAGACCTCATTCAACTTCCGATAGTCGTTGCAAAACCTCCACTCTCCATCAGGTTTTGGGACCAGGACAATTGGGCTCGACCAACCGCTCTTGGATTCCTCAATGACTCCAAGCCTCAACATACGCTCCACTTCCTTGGAGATAACTTCTCGACGAGCCTCAGGAATACGATAAGGTTTCACATTCACCCGCACATGTGGCTCTGTTAGGACCTCGTGCTCTATGACCCTCGTGTATCCCGGCAATTCTGAAAACAGGTCCCTGTTTTTCTGGAGTAACTCCCGGCACTGCTGTTTCTGGGTCTTTGATAGCGTCTCTGCTATAGTAACCGCTCCAACCTCACCTTCTGGGTTGCTTAACAATGACGGAGTTACTGTCGGCTCCCTATCTTGCCATGGCTTGATGAGGTTGACATGGTAAACTTGGAATGGTTTCCGTCTTCCTGGTTGGTGAATTTTATAATTTACCTCACCAAGTTTCTCGACAACCTCATATGGCCCTTGCCATTTGGCCAAGAACTTGCTTTCCACCGTTGGAACTAACACAAGAACCCGGTCTCCCGGATTGAACTGCCTCACTCTTGCAGACCGGTTGTAGACCCTGGCTTGAGCTTCTTGTGCTTGGAGAAGGTGTTCTTTCACGATAGGCATCACATTTGCAATCCTCTGCTGCATCAGGGCCACATGCTCAATGACGCTTCTGTGGGGCGTGACTTCGGCCTCCCAGGTTTCCTTGGCTATATCCAGGAGTCCTCGTGGATGTTGGCCATATAGAAGCTCAAACGGTGAGAACCCTGTGGAGGCCTGTGGAACTTCACGAATGGAAAACATCAGATAGGGTAAGAGACAATCCCAGTCTCTACCGTCTTTCTCTATAGCTTTTCTCAGCATGCTCTTTAGTGTCTTGTTAAACCTCTCAACAAGGCCATCTGACTGGGGATGGTACACCGAGGTCCTCAACTGGGAGATCTTCAGGGCTTTGCACAACTCCCTCATCACCTTGCTCATGAAAGGTGTACCCTGGTCAGTCAGGATCTCCTTTGGCAGACCTGTCCGGGAAAAGACATGGACCATCTCGCGGGCTATGCTTTTTGAGGAAGAATTTCTCAAGGGAATTGCCTCAGGATAGCGTGTGGCATAGTCCAGGATGACTAATATATACTGATGGCCCCGAGCTGATTTAACTAAGGGACCGACCAAGTCCATGGCAATTCTCTCGAACGGTACCTCAATAATGGGCAGTGGCACAAGGGGGTTCCGGAAATGAGGAGTGGGAGCAGTTAGCTGACATGTAGGGCAGGACCTGCAATAGTTCACTATTTCCCGGTGACACCCAGGCCAATAGAACCTCTGCACAACCCGTTCCTGCGTTTTTTCCACCCCTAGGTGTCCACCCAAGATGTGTGACGGGCCATGTCCAACACCTTCCATCTATACGGACCCGGCACTACCAACTGCTCTACCAACTCCTCCCTTATTTTCGTGACCCGGTACAACAATTCCCCCCTCAACAGAAAATGGGGAAATCTTGTGTCTGCCCCCGGCTCCTGTACCACCCCGTCAATAACTGTGACATTATTAAAGGCTTCCCTCAGAGTGGGGTCCCTATGTTGGGCAGTCCCAAAATTTTCACCGGTAACTTCTAACTCCAAAATGTCAGATGTAGGGGATACTTCCTCCTCATCCCCAACCAGAACACAAAAAGGAAAGCTGTCTGCCTCTGGGTGTGGCGATACCCTTCCAGGGTTCACTGGTTCCCTGCCAGGGAGCTCAGAACCTTTTCCCCACAAATCCCAAAACAAACAGAAATCCCGGCCAATAATTATAGGGTGCAACAAGTCCTGAACTACGCCGACTATGTGGGACTCAGTGCCACATGCCGTTTCAATGTCCACCCTGGCCATAGGGTAGTCCTTTGCATCACCATGTATGCACCGCACTCCGACCTTCTTTCCTGGGAGCAGGTGGAGAGGAAAAGTGGCCCTCACCAGGGTCACTAGGCTCCCCGAGTCTAACAGTGCCGTTACTGCTCGACCGTTCACCTTTACGGGACACGCTTGAGGTCCCTCGTTAGATGGAGAGTTCACACTACAGGCTGGATACGCATAGTATGAACAACGGCGTCCCATGCTGCAGTCCATCTGCTCAGTGGTTTGGGAACAACGGGCAGCTATATGTCCTGGCTTGTGGCACCTCCAACAAATAATATCACCCGTGGGGACCTTGGGCACCACCTCCCCCGCCCTTTGTGACCTTGGACGCACCACCCCTTTTTGGGACTCAGCTGCCTTCTGGGACCCCCAGTACGGCATGGGCTGCCTCCCGAAGGAGCCTTCCAACCCTTGGTATCTCTCAACCAGTCCGATCAGCTCGTCGGCATTCTGGGGATCACCCTGGGCAACCCAAGACTGTATAGGCCTCGGGAGGGAATGGACAAACCGATCCATCATCACCCGTTCTACCATCTGTGCAGGCGCAGAGGATTCTGGCTGCAGCCATTTCTGGACCAGGTGCAACAGATCAAACATTTGGGAACGAGGTGGTTTGTCCCGGTGATAGCCCCAGGAGTGAACTCGCTGTGCCCTGACAGTCAGTGTCACCCCCAAACGTGCGAGAATCTCGGCTTTCAATTTGTGATACTCTTTGGCATCCTGCAAGGTCAAATCATAGTACGCCTTCTGGGGTTCTCCTGTCAGGTATGGCGCAAGTACCTCTGCCCACTGCTCTGGCGGAAGTTTTTCCCTCTCAGCGACCCTCTCAAACACCGTCAGGAAGGCCTCAACATCATCCCCGGGAGTCTGTCATGATCCCAATGGCAGGGGATCACTAAAGGACAAGCACAGATACAAACAAGCTCTAGGGCGATGGAACCTAAGCTGACCGCGACCCTGAACCTAACACACAAATAAAAGTAGCCGGGGAACGTGCCTACGATGATCCTAGACGTCTCGCTCCAGCCGAAGATCTAACTTCCCCTATTAGAAGAAACACAGACCTCTCTTGCCTCCAGAGAAATCCCCCACAGAAATAGCAGCCCCCCACATATAATGACGGTGAAATGAGAGGAAAGCACATACGCAGTATGAAAACAGTTTCAGCAAAATGAGGCCCGCTAAAGCTAGATAGCAGAGGATACAAAAGTGAACTGCGCGGTCAGCGAAAAACCCTTCAAAAAACCATCCTGAAATTACTTGAACTCATGTGCCAACTCATGGTACATGAGGAGCAATTTCAGCCCACTAGAGCAACCAGCAGCAAGAATAACATATCAGCAGGCTGGACTAAAAACCAAATAAAGCAAAACACCAAAACAGGAAAATCCAAACTTAGCTTGACCAGAAGGTTCTAGGAGCAGGGAGCAGAGGTAACAAGACACACTGGATACATTGATAACCGGCGAGGAACTGCCAGCAAAGCCAGGTTAAATAGGAAACTCCCATATGCTGATGGAACAGGTGGAACCCAGAAACCCAGGAAAGACAAGTCACCCAGTACCATCAGTAACCACCAGAGGGAGCCCAAAAACAGAACTCACAACAGTACCCCCCCCTTGAGGAGGGGTCACCGAACCCTCACGAGAACCACCAGGGCGACCAGGATGAGCCCTATGAAAAGCGCGAACCAAATCATCAGCATGAACATCCGAGGCAACCACCCAAGAATTATCCTCCTGACCATAACCCTTCCACTTGACCAAATACTGGAGTTTCCGTCTGGAAACACGAGAATCCAAGATCTTCTCCACAACATACTCCAATTCTCCCTCCACCAGCACTGGAGCAGGAGGCTCAAGCGAAGGAACAACAGGTACCTCATACTTCCGCAACAACGACCGATGGAACACATTATGAATAGCAAACGATGCCGGGAGATCCAAACGAAACGACACAGGGTTAAGAATTTCCAAGATCCTATAGGGACCGATGAACCGAGGCTTGAACTTAGGAGAAGAGACCTTCATAGGAACAAAACGAGAAGACAACCACACCAAGTCACCAACAAGAAGTCGAGGACCCACGCGGCGACGGCGATTAGCAAACTGCTGAGCCTTCTCCTGGGACAACTTCAAATTGTCCACCACATGACTCCAAATCCGATGCAAACTATCCACCACCATGTCCACTCCAGGACAATCAGAAGGTTCCACCTGACCAGAGGAAAAACGAGGATAAAACCCCGAATTACAAAAGAAAGGAGAAACCAAGGTAGCAGAACTAGCCCGATTATTAAGGGCAAACTCGGCCAGCGGCAAAAAGGTAACCCAGTCATCCTGATCAGCAGAAACAAAACACCTTAAATAAGTTTCCAAGGTCTGATTAGTTCGTTCAGTCTGGCCATTCGTCTGAGGATGGAATGCAGACGAAAAGGACAAATCAATGCCCATCTTAGCACAGAACGTCCGCCAAAATCTAGACACAAACTGGGATCCCCTGTCAGAAACGATGTTCTCAGGAATCCCATGCAAACGAACCACATTCTGAAAAAACAGAGGGACCAACTCAGAGGAGGAAGGCAACTTAGGCAAGGGTACCAGATGAACCATTTTAGAAAAGCGATCACACACAACCCAGATGACGGACATTTTTTGAGAGACAGGGAGATCCGAAATAAAATCCATGGAAATGTGCGTCCAAGGCCTCTTCGGGATAGGCAAAGGTGACAACAATCCACTGGCCCGAGAACAGCAAGGCTTAGCCCGAGCACAAACCTCACAAGACTGCACAAAAGAACGCACATCCCTCGACAAGGAAGGCCACCAAAAAGACCTGGCCACCAAGTCTCTAGTACCAAATATTCCAGGATGACCTGCCAACGCAGAAGAATGGACCTCGGAGATGACTCTACTGGTCCAATTATCCGGAACAAACAGTCTCTCAGGCGGACAACGATCAGGTTTACCCGCCTGAAACTCCTGCAAAGCACGTCGCAAGTCTGGGGAGACAGCAGACAAAATCACCCCATCCCTAAGGATACCAGAGGGCTCAGAATTTCCAAGGGAGTCAGGCACAAAACTCCTAGAAAGAGCATCCGCCTTCACATTCTTTGAACCTGGCAGGTATGAAACCACAAAATTGAAACGAAAGAAAAACAGTGACCAACGAGCCTGTCTAGGATTCAGACGCCTGGCAGACTCAAGGTAAATCAAATTTTTGTGATCAGTCAAGACCACCACACGATGTCTAGCACCCTCTAGCCAATGACGCCACTCCTCAAATGCCCACTTCATGGCCAAAAGTTCCCGATTACCAACATCATAATTCCGCTCAGCCGGCAAAAACTTTCTAGAAAAAAACGCGCATGGCTTCATCACTGAGCCATCGGAGCTTCTCTGTGACAAAACCGCCCCTGCTCCAATCTCGGAAGCATCAACCTCAACCTGAAAAGGGAGCGAAACATCTGGCTGACGCAACACAGGAGCAGAAGAAAACCGGCGCTTAAGTTCCTGAAAGGCCTCCACAGCCGCAGGAGACCAATTAGCAACATCAGCACCCTTCTTAATCAAATCCGTCAAAGGCTTAACAACACTAGAAAAATTAGTTATAAAACGACGATAGAAATTAGCAAAGCCCAAGAACTTCTGTAGACTCTTAAGAGATGTAGGCTGCGTCCAGTCACAAATAGCCTGAACCTTGACGGGATCCATCTCAATAGTAGAAGGGGAAAAAATATACCCCAAGAAAGAAATCTTCTGGACTCCAAAGAGACACTTTGAGCCTTTTACAAACAAGGAATTGGCCCGCAGGACCTGAAACACCTTCCTGACCTGCTGAACATGAGACTCCCAGTCATCAGAAAAAACCAAAATATCATCCAAATACACAATCATAAATTTATCCAGATATTCATGGAAAATATCGTGCATAAAGGACTGGAAGACTGAAGGAGCATTAGAAAGTCCAAAAGGCATTACCAAATACTCAAAATGGCCCTCAGGCGTATTAAATGCGGTTTTCCACTCATCACCTTGCTTTATTCGTATAAGATTATACGCACCCCGAAGATCAATCTTAGTGAACCATTTAGCCCCCTTAATGCGAGCAAACAAATCAGTCAACAATGGCAAAGGATACTGATATTTTACGGTAATCTTATTCAAAAGACGATAATCTATACAAGGCCTCAAGGAACCATCTTTTTTGGCCACGAAAAAAAAACCTGCTCCCAAAGGGGACAAAGATGGACGGATATGTCCCTTTTCCAAGGACTCCTTAACATAATCCCGCATAGCAGTATGCTCTGGCACTGACAGATTGAACAAACGACCTTTAGGAAATTTACTGCCTGGAATTAAATTTATAGCACAATCGCAATCCCTGTGAGGAGGAAGCGAACTGAGCTTAGGCTCCTCAAAAACGTCCCGATAGTCAGACAAAAACACAGGAATCTCAGAAGGAGTAGATGAAACGATAGAAATCGGAGGTGCATCATCATGAACCCCCTGACAACCCCAGCTTAACACAGACATTGATTTCCAGTCAAGGACTGGATTATGAGTTTGTAACCATGGCAGACCAAGTACTAGAACATCATGCAAATTATACAGTACCAGGAAGCGAATCACCTCCTGATGAACGGGAGTCATACGCATTGTCACTTGTGTCCAGTACTGAGGTTTATTCATAGCCAAAGGTGTAGAGTCAATTCCCTTCAAAGGAATAGGGACTTCCAGAGGCTCCAGACTAAACCCACAGCGATTGGCAAATGACCAATCCATAAGACTCAGGGCAGCGCCTGAATCCACATAGGCATCGACGGAAATGGATGATAATGAACAAATCAGAGTCACAGACAGAATGAACTTAGACTGTAAAGTACTAATGGCAACAGACTTATCAACCTTTTTTGTGCGTTTAGAGCATGCTGATATAACATGAGCTGAATCACCACAATAAAAGCACAACCCTTTTTTCCGCATATACTTTTGCCGTTCACTTCTGGACTGAATTCTATCACATTGCATTATCTCAGGTGACGGTTCAGACGACACCGCCAAATGATGCACAGGTTTGCGCTCCCGTAAACGCTGATCAATCTGAACAGCCATAGTCATAGACTCATTCAGACCAGCAGGCGCAGGGAACCCCACCATAACATCTTTAATGGCCTCAGAAAGGCCATCTCTGAACTTTGCAGCCAGAGCGCACTCATTCCACTGAGTAAGCACCGACCACTTCCGAAATTTTTGACAATAAATTTCTGCTTCATCTTGCCCCTGAGAGAGGGCCAACAAAGCTTTTTCAGCCTGAATCTCTTGGTTAGGTTCCTCATAGAGCAAACCCAATGCCAGAAAAAACGCATCCGCATTAAGCAACGCAGGGTCCCCTGGTGCCAATGCAAATGCCCAATCCTGAGGGTCACCCCGCAGGAAAGTTATAATTATCTTGACTTGCTGAGCAGGGTCTCCAGAGGAGCGAGATTTCAAAGAAAGAAACAACTTGCAATTGTTCCTAAAATTCAGAAAACGAGATCTATCTCCAGAAAAAAACTCTGGGACAGGAATTCTAGGTTCAGACATAGGAGCATGTACAACAAAATCCTGTATATTTTGAACCTTAGTGGCAAGATTATTCAGGCTGGAAGCCAAACTCTGGACGTCCATGATAAACAGCTGGGATCAGAGCCATTCAAAGATTAAGAGGAGGAGGAAGTATGTTGTGAATTCTGTGGCTGAGTTCACTTCTGTGGTCACAAGTGGTATTGCAGTCTCTGGGCTTCCTCCCTCAGGTGTTTTGGGGAGCTCGTTGGCTGCCTTGCTATTTAGCTCCACCTGAGTCTGTCTTCCTTGCTCCTTGTCAATGTTCCAGTGTTGGATCTGAGCTACTGCATCTTTCCTTGGGCCTGCTGCTCTGCTAGATAAGTGCTTCTAGTTTGTTTTCTGTTTTTTTCTGTCCAGCTTGCTATTGTCTTTTGCTGGAAGCTCTGAGAAGCAGAGGGGTGCACCGCCGTGCTGTTAGTTCGGCACGGTGGGTCTTTTTGCCCCTTTGCGTGGTTTTCGTTTTAGGGTTTTTTGTAGACTGCATAGTTCTCTTTGCTATCCTCGCTCTGTCTAGAATATCGGGCCTCACTTTGCTGAATCTATTTCATTCCTACGTTTGTCTTTTCATCTTGCTAACAGTCATTATATGTGGGGGGCTGCCTATTCCTTTGGGGTATTTCTCTGAGGTAAGTCAGGCTTGTATTTCTATCTTCAGGCTAGTCAGCTCCTCAGGCAGTGCCGAGTTGCATAGGTAGTTGTTAGGCGCAATCCACTGCTGCTTATAGTTGTGTGAGGATAGATCAGGTACTGCAGTCTACAGAGATTCCACGTCTCAGAGCTCGTCCTATTGTTTTTGGTTATTGCCAGATCTCTGTATGTGCGCTGATTACTGCACGCTGTGTTGCCTGATTGCCAGCCATAACAGAAGTAGCCAGGCTGCAATAAGGCTAGGCAGCAAACTCTGAGGGGGGAAAAAAAAAAAAAATAACTTCCTCAGACTACTTATCCTCCTACTTCAGCCAATACAATTAACACTTTGTGGGCCGGTTATACTGTCATGATCCCAATGGCAGGGGATCACTAAAGGACAAGCACAGATACAAACAAGCTCTAGGGCGATGGAACCTAAGCTGACCGCGACCCTGAACCTAACACACAAATAAAAGTAGCCGGGGAACGTGCCTACGATGATCCTAGACGTCTCGCTCCAGCCGAAGATCTAACTTCCCCTATTAGAAGAAACACAGACCTCTCTTGCCTCCAGAGAAATCCCCCACAGAAATAGCAGCCCCCCACATATAATGACGGTGAAATGAGAGGAAAGCACATACGCAGTATGAAAACAGTTTCAGCAAAATGAGGCCCGCTAAAGCTAGATAGCAGAGGATACAAAAGTGAACTGCGCGGTCAGCGAAAAACCCTTCAAAAAACCATCCTGAAATTACTTGAACTCATGTGCCAACTCATGGTACATGAGGAGCAATTTCAGCCCACTAGAGCAACCAGCAGCAAGAATAACATATCAGCAGGCTGGACTAAAAACCAAATAAAGCAAAACACCAAAACAGGAAAATCCAAACTTAGCTTGACCAGAAGGTTCTAGGAGCAGGGAGCAGAGGTAACAAGACACACTGGATACATTGATAACCGGCGAGGAACTGCCAGCAAAGCCAGGTTAAATAGGAAACTCCCATATGCTGATGGAACAGGTGGAACCCAGAAACCCAGGAAAGACAAGTCACCCAGTACCATCAGTAACCACCAGAGGGAGCCCAAAAACAGAACTCACAACAGGAGTCATTTTCTGCAATGCGCGTCTTACCGTCTTCCGGACGTGGGTGTCATCAGCCAAACCTGGGGTTGGGGCGCTCGCCTTGCCCTGGATGGCGGTTGCCAGAAGCTGCATCTGCTGCTGATGCTCCTGCTGGCTCTGCTGCATCTGCTGCCGTTGCTCCTGCTGGTTTTGCTGCATCTGCTGCCGTTGCTCCTGCTGGCTCTGTTGTATCTGCTGCATCAACAGCCTGTTGGTCTCTTGCTGCCTTTGCTCCTGCTGGACCAAGTGTTTCAGCAAGTCCTCCATTTTCTCCGGCAATGCTTGCTGGCTTGCAACAGCCTTAACCCAGGACATTCAAAAATAAACTCACGTCTCCGCTGTGAACGCTGCCCGCATTCTCCACCAATTGTAGGGGTTCCACTCACTCAGCTGCGAGGGCTGACACTCAGGAGACGTGTTCCTTTAAAGTTCACTGGGTTTATTGCTTCATAAACCATGTGGCAAAACAACAGAAAACAAGATAGCCTTTGGTTCAGGCAAAGAAAAACAAGTGTCCAGTTCCTCCGGCTCAGTCCTGAAGCCGTAACACACCCAGGAGGGTTTCACCTCCACACATATCTGCTGTGTAAAGCATTAGCCAGTCTTAAATAGAGCTAACCACACCCAGTAACCCATCACATGATTAGCCATGTGGTCTGACATTACCACAGGTCCTGAAACATATATATTTACATGGTTATGTGCAAGACAGAAATACCCCTGGGCTACCATACAGTAACAAGGCACTTATGTGGCGCATACCTCCCATCGACTACACACCCTTTAGCCATGCTACAACGGGTACTTGAGTCTAAGGAAGTGGTGGCCTGACGGTGTCGGAGGCCTACTGCTACAGGCAACACGCATGAAGGAGACCCAACCAGGAGTCTACACATTTTCAAAAATTATTGGCAGACAATACCAAAGTGGCATCAATTTCACCACAGTAGAAATAGTATAATTGGGACCGACATGTCTTCCACTACAGCTAACCCAGCAGATGTAGACCAACCATGATTGTTCACATTTCTAAAAATCTGTATTAATAGCAGGCACAGAATTCACACTAAATATATTACAGAGTGCAGTTACGTGACATTAATGCATCACACAAAAAAAATGCAATATCACCTAGTCTATACAGTCTGCGATTGGGGTGCAAAAGTCCTTGGAGATCCATCACTTGTTCATCTTTATGAAAGTTAAGCGGTCTACGCTGTCAGGGGACAGCCAGCTGCGCTTATCTGTTAGGACACCACTAGCACTGCTGAAGACACGTTCTGAGAAAACGCGGGCTGCTGGGCATGATAAAACCTCCAAGGTATGTACGGCGAGCTCAGGACACTCATCCATTTTGGAAGACCAAAATGTGAAAGGGTCCAAACCCTCCCTGATGGTATTGATATTCAGTTCTAGATACTACTGCAACATCCTCTCCATTCATTCACCACATGTAAGACTTGGATTCTGTTGTGCTGGCGCACAAGCTGGTCTAAAAAATATGTCAAAGGACTCACAGAAATTGCTTCTTCCACTTACACCACTGCTGCTGCTGATGATAATGTTTTGGGGCTGACAAATTGATGTGCCGAAGGTTGGAAGCCTAGAGCTGCTACATGAACTGTGTGCTTCACTGCTGTCTTGGGGAAAAACTCTCTAGGTTGTGTAAAAGCGGGTATCGATACTCCAGCATTTGCGGGTCCCTTTCCAGGGTGGAAAGCATGTGGCAAAATTTTGTTTTATAACGTGGATCCAACATAGTGGCAAACCAGTAGTCAGCAGTATTCCTAGTCGTAATTATACGGGGATCATGTTGCTGATAGTGCAACAAGAACGCATTCATATGTTAGGCTCCTACCATGAGGTCCAAACCCATGCTGTGTTGGTGGCTGGGTAACAATGAGGCTTGTTTCTTCCGTCCCCTCTCACCAACCACGAACAACAGAGAGGGGAGGATTATCCTCTTCATCCGACAGTTACTCGCCCATAACCTCTTCTTCCTCCATTTGTACCTTGGATACTGCACCTTCAATAACAGTTTGTCTGTTATCACCAACCCCCCTTGATCGCAGTAATAATCCTTCCTTGGCACCCGCCTGTGTGACGACTGTCTGGAACTTAGAGACAATGTTATCCCTTCCGCATACTCCTCTGCTTCCTCTTCTTCTTCTGGGACCACCATCTCCTCCCGCAGGCTATTCAAAGTCTGCTCCAGCATATAGATGACCAGAATGCTGATGATGGCATCGTCAGCGCTAACCATATTAGTAGCCATTTCAAAATTGTGCAGAAGGGTTCAGAGGTCCTTAATCTGTGGCCACTCTGTAAACGTAATATACGCCACATCTGGCCTAGGCTATACGACATGACATACTGCATCAAGGCTTGTTGCTGCCCCAGTCGCCGTAACATGTGCAGAGTGGAATTCCACTGTGTCGGCACATCGCATATTAACCTGTTAACTGTCATGAACAAAGAAGTCTGTATTGATGCAATTTGATGACCTGAGGGCTGCAAACAGTGGAAATGAGCACACAGCTTACATGCTTTTTGTAGCAGCTCTTCCAGGCCAGTATAGTGGTGGAGAAAACGCTGTACCACCAGGTTGAGGACATGAGCCATGCAAGGCATGGCCACCACCAGGTTCGCACCATTATCGGACATGGTCTTCCCTGAATGCAGGTTAAGCAGAAACAGCCATTGATCAAACTTAGCCTGGAGAGCTGTCCACAACTCTTCAGCTGTATGACTTTGATCTTCAAGGGATATCAATTTTAAGGCTGCCTTCACACTAGCAGTATTTGGTCAGTATTTTACATCAGTATTTGTAAGCCAAAACCAGGAGTGGAACAATTAGAGGAAAAGTATAACAGAAACATATGCACCACTTCTGCATTTATCACCCACTCCTGGTTTTGGCTGAGAAAAACTGATGTAAAATACTGACCAAATACTGCTAGTGTGATGGCAGCCTAACTCTGCCTGATTGCGTTGATGGTGGTGGGGATTCTCTCTGAAATGTTGGAACGCGTGTCTTATTAAGGCAATGGTTGAGGGCGCAGGTGGAGGACCTAGAGGAGATGGAGGAGGAGGCAGAAGCAGTGGAGGAAGTCTTAAATGTACAGGTTTTTCCTGCAAGCCTTGAAGATTCCAAAACTTGTGAAGCAGCGCCTGGCCCACAGCCACCAGAGTCACCCGGTGACCAGTCAGCAAGATGTAATGCCCTTCGTCATGCTTACTCATCCCAGTGTCTGTGGTGAAATGCACCCTGGCAAACATAAATTTAGTCAAGGAATGGGCGATGTTCTCTGCGACATGCTGGTGTAGTGCAGGCACAGCTTTCTTAGAAAAGTAATGGCGTCTGGGCATTTGGTACTGTGGGACTGCGATGGCATCAGCTTTCGGAAACCATCTATATCTACCAGGCGGACAGATTGGAGATGGTGAAATTCAACCTCTTAGCTTTGTCATGCGTAGGAGGAAACAATTCCAAACCAAACTTTGCTAAAAAAAAAAAAAAAATGTAGCAATTTTCCATTACTCGAAGCATCTCCATTTTTCTTGATCTGGGGTTAGATGAGGGCTTACTTTTTGCATGCCGAACTGACGTTTTTAAAGATACCATTTTTGTGCAGATATTTTCTTTTGATCGCCCGTTATTGCATTTTCATGCAATGTTGTGGCGAACAAAAAAAATGTAATTCTGTTGTTTTGCCTTTTTTTCTCGCTACGCCGTTTAGCGATCAGGTTAATCCCTTTTTGTATTGATAGATCGGGCGATTCTGAATGTGACAATACCAAATATGTGCAGGTTTAATATTGTTTAATTGTTTTATTTTGAATGGGGCGAAAAAGGGGGATATCTAAACTTTTATTTTTTTTATTTTTTTCATATTTTTAAAAACATTTTTTTTTCATTTTGGCAGGCTTCAATAGCCTTCAGGGAAGGCTAGAAGCTGCCATAACTCAATCACCTCTGCTACATAGAGGCAATGTTCAGATCGCCTCTATGTAGTAGAATTACAGAATTGCTATTAGCGCCGACTATAGGGTGGCGCTCACAGCAATCTGGCATCAACAACCATAGAGGTCTCAGGGAGACCTCTGGTTGTCATGCAGACATGCCAATGACCCCCGATCATGTGACGGGGGTCACCAGTTTGCACATTTCTGGCAGGATGCGCTTGTTAAATGCCGCTGTCAGAGTTTGACAGCAGCATTTAACTAGTTAATAGGCATGGACGGATCGCAATTCCGCCCGTTAATATTGTGGGCACATGTCAGCTGTTCAAAACAGCTAACATATCTCGGCTTTGATGCTGGCTCACCGCCGAAGCCCGCATCAAGCAGGGGTTCTACTATCGGATGAACCATTCCGTCCGATGGCAGAAAGGGGTTAAAGTCAGGTCCCTGAGGGTGTGTTTCCACGGTCAGGAAATGCAGCGTCCAGATGCTGCATCATAGTGGAGGGGATTTCATGAAATCCCGTCTCCACTATGCATTAAAACAGGCATGTGGCAGACCCGCGTAAACGGACATGCAGCGCCTCTTTTCAGAATGCAGCATGTCTGTTTACAATGCGGCGACGCTCTGTCGCTGCACCGTATATTTCCCATAGATAATCATTAGATGCAGTAAAATCACATCTAATGATTAGTCACATGCATAGTAACTGCGTAAAGGCAGTTTACTATGGATGTCTCCTAATTTAAATAAGCTCTTACCTGTCCCGCCCCTGGAAGTCCTGCGTCCACTGCAGTTATCGTGGTAAACTAAATTCTCACGATAACATGGCTTACCGCGAGAACTGCCGTGCACGTGACTGGGGGTTATCTGCGGTCACTAGTCTGG
Organism: Ranitomeya imitator; assembly: GCF_032444005.1. NCBI lineage: Eukaryota > Metazoa > Chordata > Amphibia > Anura > Dendrobatidae > Ranitomeya > Ranitomeya imitator. Next base: position 248,309,597 of record NC_091286.1, on the reverse strand, counting down.
TTCTCATGGTCAGCTGTTTGTGAGAAAGTGTAGGTGACCGCTGGAAAGTTATCTCCGGCAGTCATCTACATGCTTTGCTATGTCTGGATGTCAGGCATCCAGATGTAGCAGAGCTGGACTCGTCGTGGGACACTCGTTATTAGGGACTACGTCAGACTCAGGGAGTATGCTGTTGGTTTATTATTTTTCTTTTTTTCAGGAGACGAGGGCATTGCATGGATTGAGCGTACAGTAAAAATATTGTCAAAACTGTGTGGTGTTTTTTTTCATTAAAATACTTTATTCTGCATGTGTGTTTTATTAACTCTTTCACAAGTATAGGATTAGTAATTGTAGGTATCTTATTGACGCCTCTCCATTACTAAGCCGGCTTAATGTCACCTTACAAAGGTGACATTAACCCCTCATTACCCCATATCCCACCGCTACTCGAGAGTGGGAAGAAAGAGGCTAAGCACTGGAATTGGCGCATCTTACAGATGCACCATTTCCGGGGCGGCTGGTATTTGTAGCCGTGGGGGGGTCAATATCCATGGCCCCTCTCTAGGCTATGAATATCAGCCCACAGCTGTCTGCGTAGCCTTTCTGGCTATAAATTATAGGGGGATCCAGCTGCGGGATGATATTCATAGCCTGGGAAGATCCATGGGTATAAACCCCTTCCCAGGCTACAAACATCAGGCCCCCAGTCGTTGGCTTTCCCACTCTAGCACAGAAAATTGTGCGGTAGCCCATGCCATTTTTTTTTTCACTTTTTTTAAATTAAACAGATATTGCTTTTAAGGCCAGGGTAACACTTGCGAGAAAATCACACGAGTCTCTCACCTCAATACCCGACACTGCTGCCGCCACTCGGACCGGAGCATTCAGCTACATAGAAATACATGCAGCCGCACGCTCCGGTCCCGCGTACCGGCGGCAGTGCCGGGTATTGAGGTGAGAGACTCGTGTGAGTTTCTCGCATGTGTGATCCCGGCCGAACTCTTTATTAACATTTTATTATGTTTATTACTAAACATCGGGTTTGGTATTATCTATCTATTATCTATCTATTATCTATCATCTATTATCTATCTATTGTATCTATTATCTATCGACCTATCTGCTATCTATCGATGCATATATCTATAAATATATCTATCTATAGAAAGATATATCTATAGATAGCTAGATAGATATATCGATAGATAGATAATAGATACAATAGCTAGATAATAGATAGATACAATAGATAGATACAATAGATAGATACGATAAATAATAGATAGATAGATCGTTCGATCTATCTATCTATAGCTCTATCTATCTATCTGTGTGTCTAAACATTATTTTTCAATGGAGTATGTAAATGAAGAGGTTGGACAAGAAATGACATCACAATTCTTTTTTTTGTATAACTTTATTGAGCTTACAAAAACACACACAGTTCCGCATAAAAAAACGCATGAAAAATGCATCTTAATGCATGTAAAAACGCATGAACAACGCAGGTGACCTGCCAGTGACCTCAGGTGCAGATTTGGTGCAGATTTTACCTGCGGCTGCGACAAATCCTGAGCAAATCCTGATGCAATCCTGTCCGTGGAAACATACCATTACTGTATGACAATAGGAACAGAAGAATTTTTTTGGTGCCTCCAGATCAGGCCTCTGTGACACAAAAGATGCTATAAAGTATTTTAACATCAGGTCCCCCTATTGTGTGCACTATGTGCATGAGCTCTGCAGAAAGCTTAATTTCAACCCAACAAAATAAACACAGACCGTAGGTTTACCACCGAAATACAGACCACAGAATAAATCCCTGAAAGTAATACAAACCCCAGGAGAAATACAATCTCCAGAACATTAAAATCTCCAGACTGTGACCTAAATAGAGCCCTCAGAAGAAACCTTGTTACATATATAAACTTGCCAGATCAGACTCTGGGAAATTTGCTTGATCTTCCAAAGGTCTGAAGGATTTTGCCCATTTTACAGAAATTTCCTGGTTATTCTGGGAGAGAACTCAAATATGATTAGCAATTTACATTCAAAATGATCCATAATACAAAATTATCCTAAATATTCCAAATTTGATCTAAAACCGTTTCAACTGTCTCAAACATTTTGTACAAAAGTGTTGGCGTTTTTTACACTAGTGCTGACCAGTGGTTCTAGCTTCAGAGGAAAATACATGGTCAGGCACGGCCAACAAATTCATTATAATTTACACTAACGGTAGACATCTACTCCAGACTTGAGCAAATTTCTTACAGTGGCGCAGGATTCTTAATGAATTTGACGTATCTTACTCCACTGTATAGTTAATTAAAACTGATGTGCAAAACAGCAGTTTTGAGGAATGGGGGCCATACTGTTTATGTGAGTGATAGCGTCATCTCGTTGTGTAAGCTTTAGTTCTCAGGAAGAATACAATTTGAAAACCGACAGGATATTGTTCCAGCCTCTTTTATTCATTTATTAACCAACAATAATCTTTTTATAACCTATTTGGAAGGCTAAGCGCATATCTGATGGTGAAAAGAGCAGGCAGGAACATTTTTCATTTTATTTTTTTTCTATTTCTGCCTTTCATTCATAACATGCAGTTTGATGACTGATTATTGTGTACATAATAGAAAAGTGACATACCTAGTGGAGAGGAGTCAATAGTCGCTTCTAGTGTTGTCAGCTACATTTTGAAAAAGAGTTATTGCCACAATCGCACTATTTCTCGCATAGCCCAGTAAATGCATACTTATAGTTAATATACAAACTAAGTCCAACATGTTTATTTCTTGTGTGACGGGGTGTACGCCAGAGCAAGGAGGGACAACAGGCCGAGGGATGATTCAACAGCTTTATTATCAAGAACGCTGGAACAACACATGCAGGTAGATCTACAGAGTCCACAATTAGTCGAACAGAACAGATTCGGGGGCACCTCCCGATAATCCTTCTGCCAGCTAACAAAGCAATAGTCCGCACGAGTCCAAGGGATCCCAAAAGAATCCCACGAACTTCAAGATATGTCCTCTGCTCAAGTCTCGCTCCGTTTGCTTCCGCAGTCATAGATGGACGTGGGGTCTTGCCTCAGCTAAGAATCCCCACTCCTTCTCCTTCAAGGGTCAACTCACATCTGATCTCAAAAATAAGAATGGATGGTCTGAGCTCCTGGGATCAGCCCATGAAGGGGGTAGGGGTCACACCTTCTTTTCAATGGTTGGGTCCACCAGAAGATTCTAGACTGGTCGGCTCCGCTTAGTCTATCCACTATGTGCATTTGACTAGCCACCTGATGTGAGGAAGAATGGCTATTCCTTCACCAGTGGTGTTGACAAAGCTTAATTACATTATAGCTCAGGGCTGCAAGTATTGGGGGAAGTAGACATATTGTTACAGGTGAACTCCCAGCACAAGAAAATACATAAATTACAGTTAATAGAAACCAGAGAACATTTACATACATCAAATGGCATATTATTCAAATACAGGACAGGGCAAAAGTACATATCATGACAATCCCTTCCCCTCCCAATTTGTGTATTACTAGGGACCTCTACAGGTCGCTGGTTAAGTACACACAGGCAGAGCGTAACTTACATGTGGCTTCATGCAGTCACAAATTGGCATTGTAGCTCTCCCACATCATTGCCCAGGAAAACATCTGCAGGCAGACCACCCGTCACCCCAACCACACATCGCCTGACCCCAAAACCAAAGTTCAGATCCACAGTGGCTGTGGGAATAGTCCTCCATTTTCCACCAGCCAGTTCAATGACAATCCCAGGTCCTCTATGGATTGCCTTATGCCCAGCCAGCCCATGGAGGAGTCGTCCTCAAACCCCTACAGCACCTTCAAGTGGGAGCTGGCCTCCAGGTTCCCTTACCCCTCGCCGAAGAGGACACCTTGGATGGAGTGAGATCCAGCACAGATGCTATCAATGTGGGCAGCCGGGGCATCTGCAATCCTCCTGCCCAGCTGTTCAAATGAAGATTGATTCTGTACCCAGTCATATTATTAATTATGTACAGCCAAGTGCCATGGAGGAAGATGTGTCACCACTATGTGAGGACTGGCCTAGTGCCTCACCCACCCATGTTGCTCCACTAGGAGTTTATGGTGTGCGACCCGCAGCTATGACGACTTCTGCTCATCGAGGTAAGCACTTGCAGGAGGTCGTGCTGGATGGACAGAGACTTATTGGATTTTGTGACTCAGGGGCATTCTTCACACTGGCTGATCCCCGAGTGGTTCAGCCAGTTTGTGACAGGGTGTACGGCAGAGCAAGGAGGGACAACAGGCCGAGGGATGATTCAACAGATTTATTATCAAGAACGCTGGAACAACACATGCAGGTAGATCTACAGAGTCCACAATTAGTCCAACAGAACAGATTCGGGGGCACCTCCCGGTAATCTTTCTGCCAGCTAGCAAAGCAATAGTCCGCACGAGTCCAAGGGATCCCAAAACAATCCCACGAACGACGAGATATGTCCTCAGCTCAAGTCTCGCTCCGTTTGCTTCCGCAGTCACAGATGGACGTGGGGTCTTGCCTCAGCTAAGAATCCCCACTCCTTCTCCTTCAAGGGTCAACTCACATCTGATCTCAAAAATAAGAATGGATGGTCTGAGCTCCTGGGATCAGCCCATGAAGGGGGTAGGGGTCACACCTTCTATTCAATGGTTGGGTCCACCAGAAGATTCTAGACTGGTCGGCTCCGCTTTGTCTATCCACTATGTGCATTTGACTAGCCACCTGATGTGAGGAAGAATGGCTATTCCTTCACTAGTGGTGTTGACAAAGATTAATTACATTATAGCTCAGGGCTGCAAGTATTGGGGGAAGGAGACATATTGTTACAGGTGAACTCCCAGTACAAGAAAATACATAAATTACAGCTAATAGAAACCAGAGAACCTTTACATACATCAAATGGCATATTATTCAAATACAGGACAGGGCAAAAGTACATATCATGACAATCGTACCTTTGTGTCTTTTTACATCTCTATCTGCCCCACTGTGCATTCAGTGTTACATAGCTGTATGAGCGATCCTATTCTTATCTGCTATGCTACAGTTCTGAGCAGCACTTGCTTCACCTTAGTGCTGCTGACCCCTCCATCCTCTTCTGTGTGCTCCTGACGTCTCTGAGTTATCATCAAGCTCAGGGGCGTACATAGAAATCATGGGGCCCCATAGCAAAAGTCTGAATGGGGCCCCCCAAAAAAATCACTGCCGGACCCAGCTCACCATCTTGCGTCTCCACACAGCCTCAGCTCCTCCACCTCCAACAGCTGGTAGCCACCCTCACATGTGCAACTACTTCCGGCCGGGCCCAGCATACACTGCTCTCTCTGGCTGGAAAGCTACGTCAGCCAGGAGATATGGCTTCCTTATTCAAATCCAGCCAGAGAGTTCAGCCGGGAGCAGTGCAGGACGAGAAAGGAGGAGTTAGGAGGTGGCAGGTATAGAGTGAAAGTGGCGCGCACAAAAGGCACGTGTCACGGCACAACCCAGGGGCGGACACTGACAGCTTAGGGCTCCTGGGCAAGAATGTGTCTGGGCCCCCTCCTTTTATGGCGACAAAGCTATGTATATATAAATATATACACTGCTAAAAAAAATAAATGGAACACTTAAACAACAGAATATAGCTCCAAGTAAATCAAACTTCTGTGAAATCAAACTGTCCACTTAGGAAGCAACACTGTTTGACAATCTGTTTCACATGCTGTTGTGCAAATGGAATAGACAACAGATGGAAATTATTGGCAATTATCAAGACACTCAATGATGGAGTGGTTCTGCAGGTGAGGACCACAGACCACATCTCAGTACCAATACTTTCTGGCTGATGTTTTGGTCACTTTTGAATGTCGGTTGCGCTTTCACACTCATGGTAGCATGAGACGGACTCTGCAACCCACACAAATGGCTCAGGTATTGTATCTCATCCAGGAAGGTACATCAATGTGACCTGTGGCAAGAAGGTTTGCTGTGTCTGTCAGCGTAGTGTCCAGAGGCTGGAGGCGCTACCAAGAGACAGGCCAGTACACCAGGAGATGTGGAGGAGGCCGTAGGAGGGCAAAAACCCAGCAGCAGGACCGCTACCTCAGCCTTTTTGCAAGGAGGAACAGGAGGAGCATTGCCAGAGCCCTGCAAAATGACCTCCAGCAGGCTACAAATGTGCATGTTTCTGCACGAACAGTTAGAAACAGACTCCATGAGGATGGTCTGAGTGCTTGATGTCCACAGGTGGAGGTTGTACTCACAGCCCAACACCGTGCAGGACACTTGGCATTTGCCACAGAACACCAGGATTGGAAAACTCGCCACTGGCGCCCTGTGCTCTTCACAGATGAAAGCAGGTTCACACTGAGCACATGTGACAGACGTGACAGAGTCTGTAGACTCCATGGAGAGTGATCTACTGCCTGCAACATCCTTCAGCATGACCGGTTTGGAAGTGGGTCAGTAATGGTGTGGGGTGGCATAAGCTATCATTTCATCAATGAAACATCATAGTCAATGTGAATCCAAGTTGTAGTAAAGCATGACATGCGAAGTTTCTTCTTCAGTACAGGTATTTCTAAGCTCACTTAACCGACCTGTGAAGTCCTGATATCAAATTTCAAATGTAATGGTTTATTAGGTTTTAACAGAGAGGCCTTGTTAAAACTGTCGGCACAAATATAATGGCTCATTGTCTGCAACCTCTGTTTTACTAAGGTACAATAGTCCATTTGCTAAGTGAAACAATGGCAATATGAATCAAAATGAATGACGAAACTTGCTGGCATTAGTCCCAAATTCATCTGGTATGTTTCCCTGCAGGTCATATGTTGCATACCCTTAGAATAAATCACAGGTCAGTGTGCCTGGTTGCAACATATGCTACTCATATACAGTTATGATCGAAAGTGTTGGCACCCCTGAAATTGTTACAGATAATGAAGTATTTCTGCCCCCAAATTATAGCAATTACAGATATTTTGCTATGTACATTTTTATTTAATATTATACAAATATACATAATATTTGGTTGCACACCCCTGGGAATCAATAACTGCAATCAATTGCTTCCTGTTTTTCAAGAACAATTTCAAGGGTGCCAACACAGTCGTCCATGACTGTATTAGAGGATTATTCTCTATCTAGCCTATTATATTAGGCTACTTCATTGTATGCCACCAGATAAATTGTATTCCACTTGAGTCCATTTATAAACTATAGACTGCAGATTTATATATTTTATACGGTGCAGCTTTCAGACTGTAAAGACCTTAAGAAAGGAAAATACACAGATTGGATATTTGGACATTCTAACACCATAGTATGTTTCTGGAAAAATGACTATCATTTACAGCTTATCATATGCATAAGGTGACTTACCTTAGCTGTATGTTGTGCACAAATTTATTCACCACGGCATCCATTTGAAGTACAAAAGTCTGTTTAGTTCAAGTCAAGAGAGGAAACATTTGTACAAAATCATCTTTGTATCCATTGGGGCTATTGACTGTTTACTTTCTAGCAGAGGTAGTCATGTAATGATATGTCTTCTTTCTCTCCGATCTTGACTTCTAGTGTCAGACGTCTAAAAGTATCCGAGCAACCAGAAAGCAATTTTAACATTCTGCTGCAGATACTCATTAACAAAAGTTTACCTTTGCTCTGATCTTTGCTCAGCAGATCAATATAATTGCAGCATTACTCTACAAAATGCTAGTTGAAAATGAAAAGTAACATTTCTATGGTGAGTGCAAGAAATGTAATTTCACCCAGGCATTATATTCGGGGATCTTGTTGGAGATTTTGCATTGGGGCCCGAAAGGATCAAGTTGCGCCACTCCTTATTTGTTACCTATATCCACGTAACTGGCTTACTAGTTAATTTATGTACACATCTGTAAAAAATAAGTTAATGACTTACTTGGCTGCTGTTAATTTATTGCTAAACTTTGATTTATAGTGTCATGTATTATTTTATGTGTTTATTTGTATAGCCACCATATGTGGGACTCTACGATTCTTATATAATCCTGATAATGAAATACTGAATTTGTAAAGTTTAGAGACATACTCATATACCGATATTCCTTAGATAGAATCATTTGAAAAGGGTGGGAATTTTCTTTCCTGCACATCCCTGGTTAAATATGCACAACACTGTTGTTGGGAAGGAAGAAAACTGTCTCTAAATTGCAGTTTACATGAAATAAAAGCTATATACATGATGTCTAGGGTGATCATACACTCTTCAATAGCATGGACTATGCTTCCTCAAAGAAAGGGAGAAAACTGGTACAAAACCAGGCAACACAGCTGTGTAGCTTTTCCTCAGACTGCTTAAGTCAGGAAAGTGACCTTTATTTTTCCCTCCCATCTGTCTATACGTGTAACATACAGTCTTGTTGCTACAACAGCATATGTTGGTTCCAAGCATAGCAGAAAAAATTCTCGCCATAATGCCCAGGTGTGAACTCTTCCTGGGGCCTGTTGGAGTAGACATCACAACTTTTACACTGCTGGATCTCCAAGACCTGGGAAATACGACACAACAAACTAAACAATAAAAGTAAAAAATACCTACAGAAACCTTCCTCTCAACAACAGTCCAGTGAAAAAGTGTCATGACCCACAAGGGTCAGTCCAGCGGACAGCAAAACAAACACCAACAACAGGATGAAAAGTGGGAGAAGAAGGCCCTAACAATAGGGAATGAGGGTTGGGTCACCTCCTAACACAGCCTGTAGCATACCCTAAGCTTCCCTAATGCCCTATGCGGGTCCTTTCCCCCCAACGCTGTCACTTGCCTATTCCCTAGCTGTCACCTCACAAAACCCTGTCTCGTGCACTGGCCGGCAAGGACACTAGTCTCACCACTGCAGATAGTGTAAATACAGGGGGTAGTGACATGCATGAGACAGACAAGGTAAGTACACAAGTACTTTAGATCCAGGCTCCACTGCCAACCTTCACACAGCAGAGGACATGGAAAACAGGACCCTGAACTCCACAGAAGTAGGAGATACAGCACTGACACCAGAGAGCGCAAACTCCTAGGCTGGTCAACATAGAAAAATTCTATTACCAACAGTCAACTGATGCGTCATGTGACTATTTAGAGGATGGTGAGAGTGGTCACCACCCACATCAGTTGACTTAGCAACAAAGCAACTTCCAGTAAAGAAACTGACATTAACCCTAGCTGACACGAAAGAAAAAAAAATTAAATTAACCCCTTAACAACCATCAATGCCCCTTTTAAGAGCGGTAGTTAAGGTTATCTAAACCACAGTGACGTTAATTAATGGCGCTGTGGAAAAAGTGTATACCACCCCCAGAGTCAGATTTTCTCCGGGGTCTCAGTTGACGGGGTAGCCGAGACCCCAGAGAACATGATTCGGGTCGCGATCGCCGTTATTAACCACATAACGGCAACCACAAAAAAACACGATTTGCCATTTAATTTCTCTGTCATCTGATGTGATCACACATCAGAGGACAGAGAAATAGGGTCCCTGATCCGCCCGATACTTACCAGTGTCTCCCGCCCGGTGTCCCTGGGTCCTCCTGCTTCCCCCAGGGCCGCTGGTGTCTTCTTCCGGCAAGAAAATGGTGGGCGCATGCACTGTTCACCCATCGAAATCTGCTGGCCGGCACCCAGCAACAATAGTAAGATTTTTCCTATTGGTTCATTTTGGTCACTGTGATGGACCCTATCATAGTGATCAAATTAAAATTATTTCCATTTTCCCATTAAGGCTAGAGTTGGGCTAAAGTGAGTTGGAATAAAGTTAGGGTTAGGGTTGGGGCTAAAGATAGGGTTAGAGTTGGGATTAGGGTTAGGGTTGTATTAGGATTAGGGTTGGGATTAGGATTAGGGTTGGGATTAGGGTTAAGGTTGGGATTAGGGTTAGGGATGGGATTAGGGTTAGGTGTGTGGTTAGGGTTATGGTTGGGATTAGGGTTAGGGGTGTGTTGGGATTAGGGTTGGGATTAGGGTTAGAGTTGGGATTAGGTTAGATTTGTGGTTAGGGTTAGGTTAGGGTTAGGAGTAGGGTTAGGGGTGTGTTGGGGTTATTGCTAGGGTTGGGATTAGGGTTAGTGGTGTGTTGGGGCTAGGGTTGGAGTTAGAATTGGGTGTTTCCACTGGTTAGGTACATCAGGAGGTCTCCAAACGTGACATGGAGCCACCATTGATTCCAGCCAATTTTGCATTCAAAAAGTCAGATTGTGCTCCCTCCCTTCTGAACTCTGCCGTGTACCCAAACAGTGGTTTACCCCCACATATGGGGCATCAGCATACTCAGTATAAATTGGACAACAACTTTTGGGGTCCAATTTCTCCTGTTACCCTTGGAAAAATAAAAATTAAGGGTTAAAAAAAAAATCATTTTTGTGGAAAAAATATTTTTTTATTTTCACAGCTCTGCGTCGTAGACTTCTGTGAAGCACTTGGGGGTTCAAAGTTCACACAACACATCTAGATAAGTTTTTTTGGGGGTCTAGTTTTCAAGATATGGTCTCTTGTGGGGGTTTCCACTGTTTAGGCACATCGGGGCTCTGCAAATGCAGCATGACGCCCGCAGACCATTCTATCAATGTCTGCATTCCAAAATGACACTTCTTCCCTTCCAAGCTCTACCATGCTCCCAAACAGTGGTCTCCCCCACATATGGGGTATCAGAGTACTCAGGACAAATTGCATAACATATTTTATGGTCCAATTTCTCCTGTTACCCTTGTGAAAATAATCATTTTGGGGCGAAAACATAATTTTGATGAAAAAATACAATTTTTTATTTTCACTGCTCTACGTTATAAACTTCTGTGAAGCACTCTGAGGTTCAAAATGCTCATTACACATCTAAAAAGGTTCTTTAACCCCTTTACCCCCAAGGGTGGTTTGCACGTTAACGACCAGGCCAATTTTTACAATTCTGACCACTGTCCTTTTATGAGGTTATAACTCTGTAACGCTTCAATGGATCCCAGTGATTTTGACATTGTTTTCTCGTGACATATTGTACTTCATGATAGTGGTAAAATTTCTTTGATATTACCTGCGTTTATTTGTGAGAAAAAAAAAATTGGTGAAAATTTTGAAAATATTGCAATTTTCCAACTTTGAGTTTTTATGCAATTAAATCACAGAGATATGTCACACAAAATACTTAATAAGTAACATTTCCCACATGTCTACTTTACATCAGCACAATTTTGGAACCAAAATTTTTTTTTGTTAGAGAGTTTTAAGGGTTAAAAGTTGACCAGCAATTTCTCATTTTTACAACACCATTTTTTTTAGGGACCACATCTCATTTGAAGTCATTTTTAGGGGTCATTTAACTTTTTTTCACTTTTTTTCACAAAAAATTTACTTCAGCTCCAATTTGTTTTATTTTACCAAGGGTAACAGGAGAAAATAGACCCCAAAAGTTGTTGTGCAATTTTTCCTGAGTACGCCGATACCCTATATGTGGGGGTAAACCACTGTTTGGGCGCATGACAGAGCTCGGAAGCGAAGGAGCACCATTTGACTTTTCAATGCAAAATTGACTGGAATTGAGATGGGACACCATGATGCGTTTGGAGAGCCACTGATGTGCCTAAATATTGAAACCCCCCACAAGTGACACCATTTTGGAAAGTAGACTCGCTAAGGAACTTATCTAGACGTGTGTTGAGCACTTTGACCCACCAAGTGCTTCAAAGAGGTTTATAATGCAGAACCGTAAAAATAAAAAATCATATTTTTTCACAAAAATTATCTTTTCGACCCCAATTTTTTATTTTCCCAAGGGTAAGAGAAGAAATTGGACCCCAAAAGTTGTTGTACAATTTGTCCTGAGTACGCTGAAACCCCATATGTGGGGGTAAACCACTGTTTGGGCGCATGGGAGGGCTCGGAAGGGAAGGAGCGCCATTTGACTTTTCAATGCAAATTGACAGGAATTGAGATGGGACGCCATGTTGCATTTGGAGAGCCACTGATGTGCCTAAACATTGAAACCCCCCACAAGTTACACCATTTTGGAAAGTAGACCCCCTAAGGAACTTACCTAGATGTGTGGTGAGCACTTTGACCTACCAAGGAATTCACAGAAGTTTATAATGCAGAGCCGTAAAAATAAAACAAAAACTTTTTCCCACAAAAATTATTTTTTAGCCCCCAGTTTTGTATTTTCCCGAGGGTAACAGGAGAAATTGGACCCCAAATTTTGTTGTCCAATTTGTCCTGAGTACGCTGATACCCCATATGTGGGTGGAACCACTGTTTGGGCGCATGGGAGGGCTCGGAAGGGAAGGAGCACCATTTGGAATGGAGACTTAGATGGAATGGTCTGCAGGCATCACATTGCGTTTGCAGAGCCCCTAATGTACCTAAACAGTAGAAACCCCCCACAAGTGACCACATATTGGAAACTAGAGCCCCCAAGGAACTTATCTAGATGTGTTGTGAGAACTTTGAGCCCCCAAGTGTTTCACTACAGTTTATAACGCAGAGCCGTACAAATAAAAAATATTTTTTTCCACAAAAATTATTTTTTAGCCCCCAGATTTGTATTTTTCCAAGGGTAACAGGAGAAATTGGACCCTAAATATTGTTGTCCAATTTGTCCTGAGTACGATGATACCCAATATGTGGGGGGAACCACCGTTTGAGCGTATGGGAGGGCTCGGAAGGGAAGGAGCACCATTTGGAATGCAGACTTAGATGGAATGGTCTGCAGGCATCACATTGCGTGTGCAGAGCCCCTAATGTACCTAAACAGTAGAAACCCCCCACAAGTGACCACATATTGGAAACTAGAGCCCCCAAGGAACTTATCTAGATGTGTTGTGAGAACTTTGAGCCCCCAAGTGTTTCACTACAGTTTATAAAGCAGAGCCGTGAAAATAAAAATTCTTTTTTTCCCACAAAAAGAATTTTTTAGCCCCCAGTTTTGTATTTTCCCAAGGGTAACAGGAGAAATTGGACCCCAAATGTTGTTGTCCAATTTCTTCTGAGTACGCTGATACCACATATGTGGGGGGGAACTACCGTGTGGGCGCATGGGAGGGCTCGGAAGGGAAGGAGCGCCATTTGGAATGCAGACTTAGATGGAATAGTCTGCAGGCATCACATTGTGTGTGCAGAGCCCCTAATGTACCTAAACAGTAGAAACCCTGGAGCAGAACAATATTGTATCATACAATTAGGTTCTGTAGAAGGACGTAGATCTGGGGATTTATTATGATGGAATATAGGCTGAACTGGATGGACAAATGTCTTTTTTCGGCCTTACTAACTATGTTACTATGTTACTATGTAAACCCCCCACAAGTAACCCTATATTGGAAACTAGAGCCCCCAAGGAACTTATCTAGATGTGTTGTGAGAACTTTGAGCCCCCCAAGTGTTTCACTACAGTTTATAACGCAGAGCCGTGAAAATAAAAAATCTTTTTTTCCCACAAAAATTATTTTTTAGCCCCCAGTTTTGTATTTTCCCAAGGGTAACAGGAGAAATTGGCCCCAAAAAGTTGTTGTCCAATTGGTCCTGAGTATGCTGATACCCCATATGTTGGGGTAAACCCCTGTTTGGGCACACGGGAGAGCTTGGAAGGGAAGGAGCACTGTTTTACTTTTTCAACGCAGAATTGGCTGGAATTGAGATCGGACGCCATGTCGCGTTTGGAGAGCGCCTGATGTGCCTAAACAGTAGAAACCCCCCAATTATAACTGAAACCCTAATCCAAACACACCCCTAACCCTAATCCCAACGGTAACCCTAACCACACTTCTAACGTAGACAAGGCCCTAACCCTAATCCCATCCCTATTCCCAACCGTAAATGTAATCCAAACCCTAACCCTAACTTTAGCCCCAACCCTAACTGTAGCCTTAACCCTAGCCCCAACCCTAACCCTAGCCCTAACCCTAGCCCTAACCCTAGCCCTAACCCTAGCCCTAACCCTAGCCCTAACCCTAGCCTTGACCCTAACCCTAGCCCTGACCCTAACCCTAGCCCTAACCCTAACCCTAGCCCTAACCCTAGCCCTAACAATAGCCCTAACCCTAGCCCTAACCTTAGCCCTAACCCTAGCCCTAACCCTAACCCTCACCCTAACCCTAACCCTAAGGGGAAAATCGAAATAAATACTTTTTTTTTATTTTTTTATTTTTCCCTAAATAAGGGGGTGATGAAGGGGGGGGTTGATTTTCTTTTATAGCGGGTTTTTTAGCGGATTTTTATGAATGGCAGCCGTCACACACTGAAAGACGCTTTTTATTGCTATAATTTTTCCATATTTGAGTCCACAGAGTCATGTGAGGTCTTGTTTTTTGCAGGACGAGTTGACGTTTTTATTGGTAACATTTTCAAGCACTTGACATTTTTTTGATCGCTTTTTATTCTGATTTTTGTGAGGCAGAATGACCAAAAACCAGCTATTCATGAATTTCTTTTGGGGGAGGCGTTTATACCGTTCCGTGTTTGGTAAAATTGATAAAGCAGTTTTATTCTTCGGGTCAGTACGATTACAGCGATACCTCATTTATATTATTTGTATCATGTTTTTATGTTTTGGCGCTTTTATACGATAAAAACTATTTTATAGAAAAATATATATTTTTGCATCGTTTTATTCTGAGGACTATAACTGTTAGGGTTGGCGGAACGCACCAAATATATTGTATATTAAAAGGAATTGGTGCGTTCGCAACCCGGGATCCACCGTGCAGGAAAGTACCTGCTGCTAAATAATGGCGGCTCTATATGGCGGTATATACTAACTCTGTTAGCTTCACAGAGTAACCGTGAGAGGTGAGCTCTGTGCCCTGTTAGACTTTCACAGAGGCACAGACCAACTACCCAGATGAGAGCAGTGAGTGGTCATGCATGCATACTCAATCTCCTCACCGGAGGAGCCAGCATTCTAGGGGCTTATTTCAGCCGGGTCCCTGAACACATTTATACACAATCTCCTCGCCGGAGGTGCCAGCATTCTAGGGGCTTATTTCAGCCGGGTCCCTGAACACATACAAACACATGACCATATTGGCGCAAAGCATATAGCAAAAGACGATACTAGCGCATGGCCGTGCGGTCATGCGCAGTTTATATAGTTGCAGCACAGGAAGCTGCTACTGAAGTTTTTGCCCTTTCAGGACCTTCCAGAAGGACCAATGGAAAGTGCTGCAGTACCTGAGCATGTTTTGCCCTTTCAGGACCTTCCAGAAGGACCAATGGAATGTACTGCAGCACCTGAGCATGTGACTGAACATGTGGCCCTCGACCTCCAATGGGAGACCCTGCCCTGGGCATGCTCAGTGTGAGTAAACAAGGACTTAGTCCCAGAGAGGCTCGCTCGCCGCAGATCAGTGCAGGGTACCATAGGAAAGCCAGAAAAGGCAGTAGTGACCCTATGCACCGAATCAGCCCCAGCGAGACGCTGGGAGCGACGTCTCCGCTGAGCAGAGCCCACTGCGGCCGATACCGAATGGGAAACCGCAGCAGACACGGATCGAGATTCCCCCTGTGCAGCAGAGGAAACTCGACTCCTAACATTACCCCCCCCTCCTAGGGCCCCCCCCTCCTTGAGCCTCACTACGCTCAAAAGCTGCGATAAGCAGCGGAGCCCGAATGTGCTCCACAGGCTCCCAGGTTCTATCCTCTGGGCTGTGACCCTTCCAGTCCACCAGATAAAATTTCTTGCCACGTACCACCTTGCACCACACAATAGCATTCACCTCAAACTCATCCGTGGATGAACCCGATGTCCCAGCAGATGACTCGGAAAACCGGGACAAATGAACGGGCTTTAAGAGGGAAACGTGGAAAGTATCGGTGATACCAAGGCGTGGAGGAATAGCCAAACGGTAGACCACAGGGTTGACCTGTTCCAGAACCTTAAACGGGCCAATGTAGCGAGGAGCAAACTTAGTGGACTCAACTCGCAGCCTGATGTTACGGGCGGAGAGCCACACTAAGTCGCCAGGAGCAAAGACTGGAGCGGGGCGCCGGTGTGTATCAGCCGAAACCCTCATTCTCTCCTTGGAGGCCCGGATGGCATCCTGTGTGCAGTCCCAGATGTCACGTGCCTCCACCGCCCAGTCTGCCACCCTAGGATCGGTGGATGACACGGGCATGGGCACAGGGACATGCGGATGCTGGCCGTAGTTAAGGAGAAAAGGAGTTTGACCAGTGGAATCGGCTACGGCGTTGTTCAGGGCAAATTCCGCCCAAGGTAGCAAAGATGCCCAGTCATCCTGCCTAGCAGAGACGAAATGTCGCAAATATGTCACCAGAGTCTGGTTGGTTCTCTCCACCAACCCATTCGTCTCGGGATGGTATGCAGAGGAGAGGTTTAACTCTATGCTGAGTAAACGGCAGATCTCTCTCCAAAATCGAGATGCGAACTGGGGACCCCGATCGCTGACAATCTTATCAGGCATACCATGCAAACGGAAAACGTGTTTAATGAACAACACCGCCAAGGCCCGTGCTGAGGGTAACCGAGGAAGCGGCACCAAATGCACCATCTTGGAGAAGTGGTCGGTGACAACCCAAATAATGGAGCAGCCACGCGACTTGGGTAGACCCACCACAAGGTCCATCCCGACCATCTCCCAGGGCCTGTCTGCCACCGGTAGAGGGTAAAGCAACCAAGCAGGCCGTTGCCGAGGAGACCGATTCTGGGCGCAAGAAACGCACGCCTGAATATAGTCCTTGACATCTCGGGCCATATGCGGCCACCAGTATGTTCTCGCCAGAAGCTCAGATGTCCTCTTGGTCCCAAAATGCCCACCCACTCTGGAGGAGTGAGCCCAAGAGAGAACCTCCGGTCGCAAGTTAGCTGGTACGAAAGTCTTGCCCGGGGGCACAGACTCTAGCGAAACCGGAGCTACAGTTCTCAGGCTCTCAGAAGGGACAATAAGCCGAGGCTCCTCCTCCTCCGATGACACCATGGAGCGGGAGAGAGCGTCAGCATGAACGTTCTTCTCCCCGGAGAGGAAATGGAGAGTAAAATGGAACCGGGAGAAGAACAGGGACCATCTAGCCTGGCGAGAATTCAGCCGCTGGGCCGTTTGCAGATACACCAAGTTCTTGTGGTCAGTGAAGACTTGGAAGGGAAAGCGAGCTCCCTCCAAGAGATGTCTCCACTCCGAAAAAGCCAACTTCATGGCCAGCAACTCCCTGTCCCCGATGGAATAATTCCTCTCCGTTGGTGTGAAGGTCTTGGAGAAGAAGAAGCAAGGATGCTTCCGACCTTGAGCATCCTTTTGGAAAAGGACTGCTCCAGCACCAACGGATGAGGCATCCACCTCCAAGATAAATGGCTTATCAACATCGGGGCGATGTAGGATGGGAGCGCTAGCGAAGTGTGACTTGATCGAGAGAAAGGCTTTGGAGACCTCCTCTGACCACAACTTGGGATTTGCTCCCTTCTTGGTGAGGGCAACCAAGGGAGCTACCAAAGTTGAGAAGTGTGGAATGAACTGGCGATAGTAATTAATGAACCCCATAAAGCGCTGTACCGCTTTAAGAGAATGGGGTTCTTGCCAGTCCATTACAGCCTGTAGCTTGGCAGGATCCATAGCCAAACCCTGGGCAGAGATGATATAACCAAGGAAAGGCAAGGACTCCTGCTCAAACACACACTTCTCCAACTTGGCGTAGAGGGAGTTTGCCCGTAAGAGGTCGAAGACTTTGCGAACATCTCTCCGATTGGAGTCAATATCTGGAGAGAAGATGAGAATATCATCCAGATAGACTACGACCGAGGTGGTGAGCATATCCCGGAAGATGTCGTTCACAAAGTCTTGGAAAACGGCTGGGGCATTACAGAGTCCGAAGGGCATCACCAGATATTCATAGTGCCCATCCCTGGTGTTAAAAGCCGTCTTCCATTCATCCCCCTCACGGATGCGAATCAGGTTGTAAGCACCCCGCAGATCTAACTTTGTAAATACCCTCGCTCCCCGTAGCCTATCAAACAGCTCAGATATCAGGGGTAGTGGGTACTTGTTCTTAACGGTGATGGCGTTAAGACCCCTGTAGTCTATGCATGGACGTAAGTCTCCAGTCTTCTTCTGTACGAAGAAGAACCCTGCCCCTGCCGGTGACACTGACTTCCTAATGAATCCTCTTGCCAGATTCTCCTGGATGTACTGGGACATTGCCTCCGTCTCCGGGAGAGATAACGGATAGACTCGACCCCGGGGAGGCTCAGCACCAGGCAAGAGGTCAATAGGACAGTCATAGGGGCGGTGAGGCGGAAGGGTCTCCGCAGCTCTTTTGGAGAACACGTCTGCATAGGGCCAATAGTGCTTGGGGAGAGAGGAAAGATCTGCGGGTACCTGTGTAGTAGCAACCTGAACGCACTCCCTCAGACATCTACCCTCGCAAGATTTACTCCAACCCAAAATTCTCCCAGAGGACCACTCAATATGAGGAGAATGGTAGCGAAGCCATGGTATCCCCAACAGGACCTCATCAATTCCCTCAGGAATGACTAATATGGAGATTATCTCCTGATGTGATGGAGACACAGATAGCGTGAAAGGAATGGTTTGGTGGGTAATCTGTGAAGGTAGTGTTGACCCATTTACCACTCGAACGGTTACCGGCTTGGCGAGCATTACCAAGGGTATTGCGTGATGCTGGGCAAAAGCGGAAGACATAAAGTTACCCTCTGCCCCAGAATCCACGCATAGCTCGACCATAAGAGTGGATGGGCCTATGGTAATTGTCCCCTTGAAGGACAACTTTGAGGCAAACATCGCCGTGTCTAGTGTACCTCCTCCAACTGCCACTAGACGCTGACGTTTCCCCGACCGCTGAGGACCCTTGGAGGCAAGGTGTCCTGACTGCTGGCAAACATGACGGACCTTATGTGCACGGGCAGACTGAGACTTGGATCCCGCTCGTGTCACCTCTAAGGCCTCATGTGACTCGGATGCCTGGACTGGAGATTCCAAAGGTTTGGCGAAGGTGGGAGCCAGCCGAAACCTCTGCCTACACTGGGCTCGCTCCAACCTCCGCTCGTTAAAACGGAGGTCAATACGAGTAGATACGGCTATGAGCTCCTCCAGTGTGGCGGGAATCTCCCTAGTGGCCAAAGCGTCCTTCACATGGTCAGCCAGCCCCCTCCAAAATACGGGAATGAGGGTTTTATCTGGCCATTCCAACTCAGACGCTAATGTCCGGAAGTGAACAGCAAAATGGCTGACCATGGTTGAACCCTGAGTCAAAGCCAGCAGTTGGAGCGCTGTATCATGGGTGACTTGAGGTCCTAAAAAGACCTGTTTCAGAGTGTCCAGAAACCTAGGAACACTCCACACCACATGATCGTTGCGCTCCCACAGCGGCGTAGCCCACTCCAACGCTCTGTCCGACAATAGAGAGATTATGAATCCCACCTTTGCCCGTTCAGTAGGGAAACGTGCAGCCAGAAGCTCGAGGTGTATACCACATTGGCTCACGAAACCCCTACAGGACTTAAGGCCCCTTCACATTTAGCGACGCTGCAGCGATACCGACAACGATCCGAATCGCTGCAGCGTCGCTGTTTGGTCGCTGGAGAGCTGTCACACAGACCGCTCTCCAGCGACCAACGATGCCGGTAACCAGGGTAAACATCGGGTAACTAAGCGCAGGGCCGCGCTTAGTAACCCGATGTTTACCCTGGTTACCATGCTAAAAGTAAAAAAAAACAAACACTAGATACTTACCTACAGCCGTCTGTCCTCCAGCGCTGCGCTCTGCTTCTCTGCTCTCCTCCTGTACTGTCTGGGAGCCGGAAAGCAGAGCGGTGACGTCACCGCTCTGCTTTCCGGCTCACAGCCAGTACAGGAGGAGTGCAGAGCGCAGCGCTGGAGGACAGACAGCTGTAGGTAAGTATCTAGTGTTTGTTTTTTTTTACTTTTAGCATGGTAACCAGGGTAAACATCGGGTTACTAAGCGCGGCCCTGCGCTTAGTTACCCGATGTTTACCCTGGTTACCAGTGAAGACATCGCTGGATCGGTGTCACACACGCCGATCCAGCGATGTCTCCAGGGAGTCCAGCGACGAAATAAAGTTCTGGACTTTATTCAGCGACCAACGATCTCCCAGCAGGGGCCTGATCGTTGGTCGCTGTCACACATAACGATTTCATTAACGATATCGTTGCTACGTCACAAATAGCAACGATATCGTTAACAATATCGTTATGTGTGAAGGTACCTTAACTGTCCCCAGAGTATCTCTCAGGCAAAGGAAGGTGAGATAGGGTCGGAACAGAGGTGGCAGTGGGTAAAGCTGCTGCAGCCACGCTAGCAGCCTGAACAGCTATTGCGGTAACATCCACCGCCGAGGTTGCATGCTCAAGAGACGCCAACCGGCCCTCCAGCAGCTGGATGTACCCCTGCAATCGCTGTTCATCCGCCATTACTTAGCCAGATCCTGGCGCTAGTATACTGTTAGGGTTGGCGGAACGCACCAAATATATTGTTTATTAAAAGGAATTGGTGCGTTCGCAACCCGGGATCCACCGTGCAGGAAAGTACCTGCTGCTAAATAATGGCGGCTCTATATGGCGGTATATACTAACTCTGTTAGCTTCACAGAGTAACCGCGAGAGGTGAGCTCTGTGCCCTGTTAGACTTTCACAGAGGCACAGACCAACTACCCAGATGAGAGCAGTGAGTGGTCATGCATGCATACTCAATCTCCTCACCGGAGGAGCCAGCATTCTAGGGGCTTATTTCAGCCGGGTCCCTGAACACATTTATACACAATCTCCTCGCCGGAGGTGCCAGCATTCTAGGGGCTTATTTCAGCCGGGTCCCTGAACACATACAAACACATAAATAAATAATAATAATCTTTATTTTTATATAGCGCTAACATATTCCGCAGCGCTTTACAGTTTTGCACACATCATCACTCTCCCCGATGGGGCTCACAATCTAGAATCCCTATCAGTATGTCTTTGGAATGTGGGAGGAAACCGGAGTGCCCGGAGGAAACCCACGCAAACACGGAGAGAACATACAAACTCTTTGCAGATGTTGTCCTGGGTGGGTTTGGAACCCAGGACCCCAGCGCTGCAAGGCTGCAGTGCTAACCACTGTGCCACCGTGCCGCCCACATGACCATATTGGCGCAAAGCATATAGCAAAAGACGATACTAGCGCATGGCCGTGCGGTCATGCGCAGTTTATATAGTTGCAGCACAGGAAGCTGCTACTGAAGTTTTTGCCCTTTCAGGACCTTCCAGAAGGACCAATGGAAAGTGCTGCAGTACCTGAGCATGTTTTGCCCTTTCAGGACCTTCCAGAAGGACCAATGGAATGTACTGCAGCACCTGAGCATGTGACTGAACATGTGGCCCTCGACCTCCAATGGGAGACCCTGCCCTGGGCATGCTCAGTGTGAGTAAACAAGGACTTAGTCCCAGAGAGGCTCGCTCGCCGCAGATCAGTGCAGGGTACCATAGGAAAGCCAGAAAAAGCAGTAGTGACCCTATGCACCGAATCAGCCCCAGCGAGACGCTGGGAGCGACGTCTCCGCTGAGCAGAGCCCACTGCGGCCGATACCGAATGGGAGACCGCAGCAGACACGGATCGAGATTCCCCCTGTGCAGCAGAGGAAACTCGACTCCTAACAATAACATTTTTATTTTTTCGCTGATGATGCTGTATGGTGGCTCGTTTTTTGCGGGACAAGATGACGTTTTCAGCGGTACCATGTAGGGTTAAGCGAAACGGGTCGGCCATTTTCAGAAGTCGCCGACCTTTGGCAAAGTCAGGTTTCATGAAACCCGACCCGATCCCTGTGTGGGGTCGGCTATGAGGTCGGTGATCTTCGCGCAAAAGTCGTGTTTCATTCCGATACCGCAAGTATCGGATATCGGCCGATATTTGCGGTATCGGAATCCATATTTATGTGTAAAATAAAGAATAAAAATAAAAAATAGGGATATACTCACCCTCGGACGCACCCTGGTACTAACCGCTGTAAACGGCAGCTTCCATTCCTAAGAATGAGCGCGTGAAGGACCTTCGATGATGTCACGGCTTGTGATTGGTCGCATGAGCGGTCACATGAGCGGTCATGAACCAATCACAAGCCGCGACGTCATCGAAGGTCCTTCACGCGCTCATTCTTAGGAAGGAAGGCTGCCGGTTAGTACCAGGGTGAGTATATCCCTATTTTTTATTTTTATTCTTTATTTTACACATAAATATGGATCCCAGGGCCTGAAGGAGAGTTTCCTCTCCTTCAGACCCTGGGAACCATTAGTATCCCATTGCGTTGCATTGGGTTTCGTGTTTCGGCCGACCCCGACCCCGACTTTTTAATAGGATCGGCCGATTTCACTCGACCCGACTTTTGAGAAAGTCGGGTTTCGTGAAACCCGACCCGACCCTAAGAAAACAAAAGTCGCTCAACCCTAGTACCATGGTTATTTATATGTCTTTTTGATCGCGTGTTATTCCACATTTTGTTTGGTGGTATGAGAATAAAGCGTTGTTTTTTGCCTCGTTTTTATTTTTTTTTTACGGTGTTCACTGAAGGGGTTAACTTATGATATAGTTTTCTAGGTGGGGTCTTTACGGACGCGGCGATACTAAATATGTGTACTTTTATTGTTTTTTTATTATTTAGATAAAGAAATGTATTTATTAGGGTTGAGCGAAACGGGTCGGCCAGATTCAGAAGTCGATGACTTTTGGCAAAGTCGGGTTTCGGGTCATCTAAGGTCCTTCAGGCGCTAATTCTTAGGAAGGAAGCGTCCGAGCACGCGTCCGAGGGTGAGTATATTCCTAATAGGTATATACTCACCCTCGGACGCGCCCTGGTTCTAACCCGCAGCCTTCCTTCCTAAGAATCAGCGCCTGAAGGACCTTAGATGACATCGCGGCTTGTGATTGGTCGCGTGACACCCATGTGACCGCTCACGAAACCAATCACAAGCCGCGACATCATCGAAGCTCCTTCAGGCGCTCATTCTTAGGAAGGAAGGCTGCCGGTGAGAACCAGGGCGCGTCCGAGGGTAAGTATATCAATATTATTTTATTTTGATTCTTTATTTTACACTTAAATATGGATCCCAGGGCCTGAAGGAGAGTTTCCTCACCTTCAGACCCTGGGAACCATTAGAAACCCAACGCACTGCATTGGGTTTCGTGTTTCAGCCGACCCCGACCCCGACTTTTCTATAGGATCGGCCGATTTGACTCGACCCGACTTTTGAAAAAGTCGGGTTTCGTGAAACCTGACCCGATCCTATAAAAAGAAAAGTCGCTCAACCCTAGTATTTATAGGTACAACATTTTTTTTTTGGGGGGGGGGGAATTTTTTTTAATTTTTTTTTACACATTGGAATATTTTTTTTTACACTATAACATTGTCCCGGGGGGGCGAGGGGGGGCACCTCCCTGCAGGACCCGGATGCCGTGGCCATTTTGGATCTGGGCCTGCAAGGAGGAAGAGAAGGTAAGAGACCCTCGCAGCAACGCGATGCTTCCCTATACCGCCGGCATACCGCGATCATGTTTGATCGTGGTGTGCGGGGGGTTAGTGTGCTGGGGGTGGTCCGTGACCGCTCCTGGCACATAGTGCTGGATGTCAGCTGCGATAGGCAGCTGACACCCGGCCGCGATCGGCCGCGCTCCCCCCGAGAGCGCGGCCGATCGCTATGACGTATTATCCCGTCGGTCATACGGGCCCACCCCACCTCGACGGGATAGTACGTCATATGTCAGAAAGGGGTTAAGGGGTCTAGTTTCCAAAATGGTGTCACTTGTTGGGGGTTTCCACTAGGCACATCAGGGGGTATGAGCGTATTCAGGAGAAATTGCGCAACAAATTTTGTGGTTCATTTTCTCTTTTTACTCTTGTGAAAGAAAAAAATTGGTTCTGAAGTAAAATGTTTGAAAAAAAAAAGTTAAATGTTAATTTTTTCCTTCCACATTGCTTCAGTTCCTGTGAAGCACGTAAAGGGTTAATAAACTTCTTGAATGTAGTTTTGAGCACCTTGATGGGTGCAGTTTTTAGAATGACTGTTATATAATATTGTGTAATAATCAGTCTAGCTAAACAGTCAATCAATAACCTTATATATGAGCAAATTACTTTTAAACTTGCTTAAAAATAAACTTTCTTAGCAGCACATTGTAAACAAGACATGTGCTTCCAAGAACAATGATATTTTATGTGCACAGAAGGATCATATTATTGATCGTTCTATGGGCATGGATGTGAGGTCGAGCTATCTAAACAAGACCCCCAAAAATGTACATATAACTTACTGTATTTTCACATACAGGAAAAATATATATCTTGGCACCATGTTAGCCAGTGGATAGAAAAATATTTAGAATTGAGAATCCTCAGTGGTTGATACCTTTTAATGGTTAAGTGAAAAGATGGTAACAAATTACAAGCTTTCGAGTACTCCAGTCTATGCCTGATGAAGAGACCGGAGTAGTCTTGAAAGTTTGCAATTTTTACCATCTTTTCAGTTAGCCATTAAAAGGTATCAACCACTGTACCCTCCTGCTGCACCTATGTTGAATATGGAACATTTTGGCTACAACAGAATTTGGTTTTGCTGGTTGATAGATTTCATCCCATGTCTGTTATACAGAAATACTGTCAAACCGGTAACTCCCATTGATTCTCAACACCGTTCCACTCAATGCGCTTACCAGTCTGCCCCTCTCAGTCTTAGGCCATCATGCTGAACTGCCTCTTGTAGAATTACCAGCATGCTGCATCTTCCTCTTGCTGAGAATCTCCACATGTCAATAGGGAGGCACAGCCAGACTTTGCAGGATTTTAACCCTTTTGTCATGCAGAGTACTCCTTCACTGGTCTATCCTCTGCCGGCAAGGGATATATTAGACATCTCCTCTCTCCACACAGTTCCTGAACTTTAGTTACTAGTGCAGTTTATCTTCTGGTCCTCCAAGTATCCTGTTGTTTCTCCTGTTACTGATGTAGCCAGTTTCCTCGTTTCATCTGACCTCTCCGTTCCTGACACTGACTTTGTATTCTCATGCTGTCCTGCCCAACTAACTTAGGACTGTCTGACTATATCTTTGCCTGTACCATCTGTACCTCATATCCTTGCGTTGAATCGTGGTCAGCTTCTGACGGTCCAGAGACTGCCCTGGAGTGGTGTCTGGTGGCTACCCTAATAGCCCAATTCTTTCCTCACCATCATAGGTTCTAGTGAATTCCAGTTAGCCACTTACTCATGCCCATTCAGGGTAAGCCCAGCAAATGGCACAGTGGGCACACACCCACCGCCATCATAGTGAGTTTAGGCCATGGACTCGACTGACAAATTGAGTCCCAGAGATCCCAAGTCTGATGCTCAAGGCCTTTGCAAGGTGTATCATTCTCACTGTGTAAGTCAAGACCAGCTCATGCAGGCACCTCAGTTTCTACTCTGTCCCATGCTGCTATTGTGTCAGGCTCTTCTTCCTCAGCAGCAGCAGTGCTAGCAGCAGCAGCCAGCACACCCAGGCAAGTGCTAGGGCCCTGGCCAAGCGAGGGGGGGGCACTCGCCATCGAGGACTCCTTCTGCATCGCTTGATGGTCGTCATATCCATTTATTTTCTGCTGGGTTCGGTCCTGCTATTGGGGACATCTCCAGCAGCCTCAGCACAATCCTGCTTCCTGGTATAAACTATGTCATCTAGAATGGAGTTGCTCCTGTGTGAGAAAATGATGTCACAGGAAGGGGCAGGACCTCCTCTAGTTCAGTGCAGACAGTCCAATACCCGATATCAGGATGCAGTGTGCTGAGGCTGCTGGAGATGAGGTGAGACTTCCCTACGCATGAGGGGACTGAAGGGTTGAAAATTGTGCATTTTAGATTTTTATTTTTAGAACTATGTGGAATTGGTCTAATACTGGGTTTTATGGCATAAAAGGGTATCAGGCTACTGCATAGGGGGTTGGAGGTCATTTGTCTTGCATAGGAAAGCTGCCTGCACGGTTCTGCAGGTTGTGGGGGCTTGCATAAGTAAAAGGGTGATGTTGCATGTTTGGGTCTTGAATTAGTAAGGGTGTGATGTTGTTAGTCTTGCACAGTGAAGGGGTGATGCATGCAGGGTGCTGCATGTTGTGAGGGCTTGCACAGGGAAATCGATGATGTGGCATGCTGGGGGCTTGCATATGTAAGAGGGTGACGTTGATTTTGATTACACTTGCACATGGAATTTGGCAGTGAAGGGGTACATCATGAGACGTGGTATGTGTTAAAGGGACCCATTGAGACTCTTCCACCTGAAGACCACGAAAACCTGGAGCTGACTGTGACTGGCGGCCTCTCCAGGGGAACTGCCTGGGATTTCAGTTTCAGGTGACGCAGCTTAACTCCAGCTTCTTCTCCCTTCACACTTCAATGGAGAACACAAGGACAGCCACGGCTTTATAAACCAGTGCCAAATTTATTTCACGCTCCAAGCCCATATATTCACTCTTGACCAAACCAACATTACATTAATGGTCTCTCTACTGTCTGGACAAGCTCTGGCTTGGGAAAACCAAATTTGAGAACATGGAGGTCCTAAGACCGGCGATATGGGAAAGTTGCTGGAGATGTTCAGAGCGGTGTTTGAGGTAGAAGGCTGCACCTCCTCTGCTACCTCATCCCTTTTGACTCTGAGACAAGACACAATATGCATTATACTTCTGTACCCTGGCTATGGAGCTTCCTTGGAATGAAGAAGCCCTGGCAGCCACTTTTTGGTAGTGTCTGTCCGGTCGTATTAAGAATGAACAGGCTATCAGAGATCTGCCATCTTCCCTAAATGTTCCTATACACTTGGCTACTAAGATTGATCTCTATTTCTGTGAGCGGGCTCTGGAACAAGCTCAAGTTCCACTCTCGTCAAAATACCACCCAGGCTAGCTCCAACTTTTCAGTACCCTTAGCTGCCTCTAGCCACACCTCCTACTATAGAGCAAATGCAAGTTGAGCGGCCCAACTCTTTTTACAAGAATGATAGTGAAAGTATCCAGATAAGAACTGCTTGCACTGTGGAGGCAAAGGGCATTATGTTTATCAGTGCCCAGTGAGGCCATGAAACTCCAGCCACTTGGGTTGGCTGGAAAGATCAACCTAGGTGAGAAGGATTGCTTTCCAAAACTATTTACTGATGTAACCCTTGTCTGGGGAGAGAGGGCTCTCCATGGCTGCTCATTTTGACTCTGGTTCTGCTGCCAACATCATCCATGAGTATGTGGTTCATCAACTTCAGATTCCTACACAACAGCCAGATTATCCCCTCTCTATTGTCTCCATCGACGGACAGAACCTGGCAGAACCTATCCAATGTATCACCCTTCCAGTCACGTTGCAAGTTGAAGTTCTGCATTCTGAAAGGATTTCATTCTACGTTCTACCGAAATCCTTAAACTCTGTTGCCCTGGGCATTGCATGGTTGCGTTTACATGTGATGGTTGTTAACTAGTCTATCAGTAAGGTGCTTAAGTGAAGATTGCTGTGTGCTACCAACTGCCTAACCAAGATCTTGCCCAAGTCTCCACCTTCCGTGCCTTCAACATTTTTTTCTTAGACTACTGATTATCGAGCCTTTGCTGATGCCTTTTGTGAGAAGATGGAAGAGGTCTTGACACCCCATAAAAGTTAAGTTTGTCCTATCGATTTTCAGTCTGGCACCTCTCCACTCCAGGGTATGGTGTATCCTCCATCTCCACCAGAGGCTCGGGCCATATCAGAGTACATCCAAGAGAACTTAGCCAAGGATTCATCTGTAATTCCTTTTCTCTTGACGGTGCTGGGTTCTTCTTCGTGACAAAGAATGATAGTTCCCTACATCCCTGTATTGACTATTGTGGTGATATCAAGATTTGATTTCCAAACTGATAGAATCCGTGGAGCAAAGATTTTCACCAAATTGGATCTCGAGGGGCTTGTAACTTGATTCGTATCCACAATAGCGACAAATTGAAGACAGCCTTTATATTAGGCATCTGTGCCCTTCACACTGTTCCTGAACTTAAGTTCCTAGTGCAGCTCATCTCCTAGTATCCTGATAGGTGTATTTTAGTGTGGTCTCTCCTGTTACTGACCCAGCTAGCTTCTTTATTTTCTCGGACCTCTTCATTTTTGGAAGTACTTTTTAATCAAAAAATGTTTAAAAATAATTTTTTCGTACAGTTTATTCAGCAATTATGTTAGATTTTGTGTTTGCATAAATATATTGATCTCTATAGAGTGTTACTGCGTCCTTCTTTTTTGCTAGTTATGCAGTCATTGCAGCGTTCGCCTATTCACACTATATGGAGGTGTTAGTCAGGTTTTTTGTTTTATGCAGCCACACACACTGCTGTCACAAATACACAGACGAGCAAAAGGGTAACAATGTTTTGAACTTTTGAATTTCAGGCTCCATATCTCTCCTTTCACTACTACTTCCAATGTGAGACTACTATCATTTTATAGACAATCTTCTTGGCTATCTCATGCATAAATTTGACTCACAACTATGTTGCATACGATTAATTATGTAGATTCTTGTCATGTCATTGCATTGTTACTGTTTTGCGCCTGGTGGTGAAAAAGTTTTTTATTCCTGTATACTATAGCTTACAACCTGTTCTCATATTCCTAAATAGTCCAGTGTGTTGCATTGGTCAATATAAAAAAATCAGCAGCAAAGGTAAGATGTCTGTTTTATGGAATTTGTGATGTGATGATTCAAAACTATGGTTAGTTTTGCCCTATCACATAAAGTTTCAGAGATAGAAATATTTTTGTTATTACGTTATTTCTGCATTTTCAAAGTATGTGGTTTTTCCTATGTTATTCCCATCTCTTTGCTTGTCTTATTTAATTGTGTATTTTCTTACAGGGACAATATCAGTAAAGGTTTCAATGAAGGCAGATTACTGTTGGATGTTATATAGGGACAACCCTGAAAAATCGTATCAGCGACAGTCTAATGTCAAGCACTATTAATTTCTGCTCATATTTTGGATTCTATTTTGCATGTGAAATGATTTTCGTTCAATAAAACTGTTTTGTAAGGTGAAGAATTTTTTTCTCATATGTAGATTACTGTTTTCTTAATGTCACCAATATATTTCCTATACCTTATAATAATAATGCTGCTCCATGGAAACTATCCATGATACAGAAAAACAATATACATTTTTTTAAATCAGGACAAAAAGATGATTCAGAAAAGTACAAAGTCACCTGCGATGATTGCAAAAAATATTTTTTTGTAGACCTGTGTTATTAGATTGATTTCCAAGCGAAAGGTAACTGGCTTCAATTCAAAGAGCAGCCATAATCCAGCTCATTGATAGCGGTCTCTCGGCCAAGAACATTGCAAAACTGCATCATGTGAGTGTCATGACAGGTGGAAGAATGTGAAATGAAGTCCATCCATCCATTCAAAAGTCAAGAGGTGTGTGTCCAGCAAAGTATTGGAGTCAACAAGCTTGATCATCACAAGAGCTATCAGTTCTTCCTAACTTGCTGTCCTCTGTCTATTGTAAGGAAACATTCAGAGAGGATTAACTCCCACATGACCAGTCCAGAGATAAAACAGAACATAAACTCAGAACTGGATCATGACATTTACAATGATGTATTTACAATGATGGTCCAGCCATCTTCAGGGGGTGGGGCATAGATGGAGATAGTGAATGGGCAACACACACAGACATAAAATGACTTTTATTAGTTAACATGTTAGGCCGCTCTGGACAAATGTGTTTTGAGTGAGCGCCTAAAACTATGCAAGTTTTGGATGGTCCTAATATCTTGGGGTAGAGCATTCCAGAGGATTGACGCAGCGTGGGAGAAGTCTTGGAGTGGGAGGTACGGATTTGTGCAGAGGTTAGACAATTGTCTGTTAGACAATAGCAGGAACAATGCATGCTGGTAAATGAGGTTAAAAAGGTTGCCGATGAAGAGGGACTGCTCACTAAAAAAAAGGGGTGGCAAGTTATAGAGCATGAATCTTTGAGTAGCTCCTATACATTTTAGACTGGTAACTGTGCCACAAGCAGACTTAGTTCAACAGCACCATGCTTTTCAACAGGTTTGTGAAAAGAACAGATATGCTTTAAATATAAAAATTATATATCCAAAAGATGTTATCAATTGGTCATACATCTCCCTTAGGCGGCTATATTTGCAAAAACAAGTATTTTAAAAATACTTTTTCTACAGTATACTGCAAGGTTGTATTAAATTAATAATAAGACAAATTACTTAATTCAAGAAAATTCTAAGAGGTTGTTTCATCTTCTTAAACAGGCGAAACTGCCTACATTTTGTAAAAAGAAACTACTTAGCAATTTAATTCTTAAAATCCTGCCCATTATCAAAAACAGAGGTTTTTAATTTTATTCTTTACTGCTATTTCCTTAGGTTACCAGCCACCACTGCAATCTGTCAGTGGTGGTGGCCGATCTCATAGACAAGGATCTCAGTGTTTAATGCTATAAGGCCTTGTTCACACGTTCAGTATTTGGTCAGTGTTTTACATCAGTATTTGTAAGCCAAAACCAGGAGAGGAACAATTAGAGGAAAAGTATTATAGAAACATATGCACCACTTCTGCATTTATCACCCACTCCTGGTTTTGGTTTCCAAATACTGAGGTAAAATACTGACCAAATCCTGTACGCGTGCACGTGGTCTAAAGCTTGAAAGCACTGCTGTGAATCTGGCTGGAACCCTGGATCCCCTGTGCTCCTTTGGAGAGAGCAGTTCATGCCGCTTGTTCGAACAGTGAAACACTTAGAAGCGTACCGCCTCCCAGTAAGCAGGAAGTCAGGGGGCAGGGCAGCAGTGTGCTCCTGAAGAATGATCTTGGGACAACTCTTCTACTGATAGACACATCTGTATGGTTTGACAAAATTGCACATGGTTTGGTACATTGTAAAGAACATGTACAGGTCAATTAATATCTTATTAAAGACGACTTTTATTTTGTTTCACAGATGCTCAAAAGACAGTACTTTTTTATTTCAACTATTTATTTTTCAAAAGTATGAGCTCAAAAATCATTTAGGTCCGGATAAATAAAGTTGTTCTTGTATAGGAAATAAGCCAGAATTTGTCCTCCACAAATCATTGCAGTCAAACCAATGCCTAAATATTGAAAAACAAAGAAAACAAATAGTTTAGCAATTCCCTAATTAATGTATGTGTCTGTTTTTGTTTGCATGTACAGTAAAGAGGGAAAGCAATAGATATTTTACAATTATCATATATTACAGATGGTCAATGATTAACACCGGATGGCGCTGTGTTGCATAAAATAAAAGATGTGTGCTATACAATTCTTTGAAACACGGAAGTGTCCTAACAAACTGACATGTATACCTACAATGAGCTCTATTATTTGATTCTGTGTGTCCTAGTCTAACATTGAAATTAATGAGATAAGCTAAAAACAGCATAAAAGACAGGTACATATTTCTACAGGCTGACTGTACATTTCTACAGTTTATAAATATAGAGGACCAATGGGACCTTTTTGCAGTGCTGAGAGAAAATTGAGGTATCCATAATACTTTTTTAAAGTGACCCTGACAGCTGATATACTGTATGCTGCTCAATCAATGGACAGCGTGTATCAGACCGTGGCTGTATGATCTCAGCTGAGTATGGCTGACTTTGTAATGCTGTGGTGTTCAGAGAAAACTAACTGAATAAGCGGATGAGAGACTAGTGGGACATGTGGTCCGCGGAATCTCCTCCCTGCCCACTGCGCTGGAGTGACAGGTCTCTCCCAATAAGTGCAAGGAGGTAGAAACTTATCAATCCAGGGTAGCTGGCATGGAGAAACTGTTTGGGACCCACTTATCCGACTACTCTCCAGCACGAGCAAGTCCCCAGCGGCTTATAAAGTATATTTTCCTCTGAACCGCTACAGCAATTGACGGTTAAAGGAGGTCAAATACGTTTTTATCTAAATCCCTATCTATTTAATGCTGTAATCCAAACTAATTTCTATTATACTTGCATTAAAAATTCTCTGCTGTTCCTTAACTACACTATGTCACTGTTATTGAATGTTTTCCCTATTTTCTGTGGGATGATGCTTCATTTGAGTATCACAGTGCATGCTGGGATACTCAAACCAAGCCTCATCAGAGCAAGGGACAAAGGCTGTGGTCACGCCCCTAAGCCCTGGCTGAAATGAAGCGTCATTGGTGATGCTTGATTAAGGGGCTGGCTAGTCCCGTCTCTGTCATTGCTCGCTGTGTGATGTACATAATCACAGCGCGCTCGTAGTAATGAGCCGCCAATACAGGAGAGCGCGCTGTCACACAGCGGTGTCAGAATATCTGGCGTGCAGATAATGCTTGGTCTGGGGGAAATTGTGTGTAAATGGGTTAGTAACTGGCTTAATGATAGAAAGCAGAGGGTGGTTATAAATGGTATAGTCTCTAACTGGGTCGCTGTGACCAGTGGGGTACCGCAGGGGTCAGTATTGGGACCTGTTCTCTTCAACATATTCATTAATGATCTGGTAGAAGGTTTACACAGTAAAATATCGATATTTGCAGATGATACAAAACTATGTAAAGCAGTTAATACAAGAGAAGATAGTATTCTGCTACAGATGGATCTGGATAAGTTGGAAACTTGGGCTGAAAGGTGGCAGATGAGGTTTAACAATGATAAATGTAAGGTTATACACATGGGAAGAAGGAATGAATGTCACCATTACACACTGAATGGGAAACCACTGGGTAAATCTGACAGGGAGAAGGACTTGGGGATCCTAGTTAATGATAAACTTACCTGGAGCAGCCAGTGCCAGGCAGCAGCTGCCAAGGCAAACAGGATCATGGGGTGCATTAAAAGAGGTCTGGATACACATGATGAGAGCATTATACTGCCTCTGTACAAATCCCTAGTTAGACCGCACATGGAGTACTGTGTCCAGTTTTGGGCACCGGTGCTCAGGAAGGATATAATGGAACTAGAGAGAGTACAAAGGAGGGCAACAAAATTAATAAAGGGGATGGGAGAACTACAATACCCAGATAGATTAGCAAAATTAGGATTATATAGTCTAGAAAAAAGACGACTGAGGGGCGATCTAATAACCATGTATAAGTATATAAGGGGACAATACAAATATCTCGCTGAGGATCTGTTTATACCAAGGAAGGTGACGGGCACAAGGGGGCATTCTTTGCGTCTGGAGGAGAGAAGGTTTTTCCACCAACATAGAAGAGGATTCTTTACTGTTAGGGCAGTGAGAATCTGGAATTGCTTGCCTGAGGAGGTGGTGATGGCGAACTCAGTCGAGGGGTTCAAGAGAGGCCTGGATGTCTTCCTGGAGCAGAACAATATTGTATCATACAATTAGGTTCTGTAGAAGGACGTAGATCTGGGGATTTATTATGATGGAATATAGGCTGAACTGGATGGACAAATGTCTTTTTTCGGCCTTACTAACTATGTTACTATGTTACTATGTTACTAAGTGAGGTCACTGGTCTCTGAACGCTAGGCATACCGACACCACTCTCTGACAGTGCGCTCTCCTGTATTGGCGGCTCATTACATCACACAGCGAGCAATGACAGAGATGGGACTAGCCCTGGCCCTGAAACGAGCTTCACTGTTGACGTTTTGCTTCAGGGAGAGGGCAAGGGCTAAGGCAGTGACCGTAGCCTTTGTCCCCTACTTTCATGACGTTTCATTTGAGTATCCCAGCATGCCCTGGGATTCTCAAACAAATCTTCCACAGGAAGTAGGGAGAAAGGCAATAACAGTTAGATAATGTACAGTAGTTAGAGAACTGTAGTGAATGTTTAATGCAAGCCTTTTAGAAATTAGATTAGATCACGGCATCAAATAGATAGCGATTACAATTTAGATTACAATTTTTTTTAGACCTTTTGCCCACCCCTTTAAACATACCTGCCTTAGATCATTAAGCCAATGTCTGAGACATGCTGTCCAAGGTCACTTTAACAGGGTAATTGTGATTGTCATGATTGTCATTTTACTGCTAATATTATATGCTGATAATGAGTTCATATTATTTTATTGAGCTATAGACATCTGTAACTCATAATCATTTGTTATGGTATTCTTATTTATGATGGCTTCTTGTAACTTTTAGTAACTTTTAAAAAACTTCTCCAGCAAATCTAATAGTAATATAATAATACTAGAGTGTGGCCCGATTCTAACGCATCGGGTATTCTAGAATATGCATGTCCCCGTAGTATATGGACAATGATGATTCCAGAATTCGCGGCAGACTGTGTCCGTCGCTGATTGATCGAGGCAACCTTTATGACATCATCGTCGCCATGGCAACCATTATGACATCATCGTCGCTGTGCCCGTCGCTGATTGGTCGAGGCCTGGCGGCCTCGACCAATCAGAGACGCGGGATTTCTATGTCGATACTGTGCCTGTCGCTGATTGGTCGAGGCCTGGCAGCATCGACCAATCAGGGACGTGGGATTTCCAGGACAGACAGACAGACAGAAAGACAGACAGACAGACGGAAAAACCCTTAGACAATTATATATATAGATGATCATTTTGAATTTAAGTCCTACACAATATATATAAACAGAGACTTGCGAAAGTATTCACCCCCTTGGCATTTTCATGTTTTGCTACCTCGCAACATGGAATTTCACTGTTTTTGAGGGTTTGGATCAGTTCATGTAAAGAGCATGCCTAAAACTGTGAACATTTGAATCATTTTTTTGTGTAGCAAACAGCAAATAGGACAAATTAACTGAAGACTTCAATGTGCATAACTCTTCACCCCTGAAGTCAGTAGTTTGTAGAGCCTCCTTTTGCAACAATTACAGCTGCCACAGTCACTTTCAATAAGTCTCTATGGGCTTTCCATATCTGGCCACTGGGATTTTTGCCCATTCCTTAAGGCAAAACTGCTCCAACTCCTTCAAGTTAGATGGTTTCCTCTGGTGAACATCAATCTTCGTTCATTCCAAAAACATTTATACCTTTCCCCTTAAACCACTGCAGTATTGCTTTTGCAGTATGCTTTGAGTCATTGTCTTGTTGGAAGGTGATCCTCTCTCACAGTCTCAAATCACTGACAGACTGAAACAAGTTTTGCTGAAGAATATTCCTGTATTTCACACCATATGCCTTCTCCTTGACTCCCCTTCCCCTTGATCATTTTCCTTGTCCTTGCTGCTGATAAACATTCCCAAAACATGATGCTGCCACCTCAATGTTTCACTGTGGGTATGGTGTTTTTGAGCTTTGTTGGTTTGGCACCAGACATAGCGTTTACATTGGTGGCCAAAAAGGTAAATTTTGTGTTAGTAAAGACTTTTTTCTGTCCACTCATCCATAAAGGCCACCTCTATGGTGTGTACAGCTTATTGTGGTTGTATGGACAAATACTCTAGTCTCTACTTGGGAACTCTGCAACTCCTTCAGGATTACCTTTTGTTTCTGTGCTGCCTTTATGATTAATGCCTTCCTTGATCAGCCTTTAAATTTTGGTGGGCGGCTCTCTCTTGGTAAGTATGTTTTTGTACCATGTTCTTTTCATTTGATGATAATGGTTTGATGGTGCTCCTGGGGATCATCAGAAATTAGGATTTTTTTTTATAACCCAACCCTGACTTGTATTTCTTAGTAACCTGTGTCTCTGACCTGTTTGGAGAGCTCCTTAGTCTTCATGGTGTTGTTTGGTTAGTAGTGCCTCTTGCTTTTTGATGTTGCTGCCTCTGTGGCCTTTCAGAAAAGGTGTGTACTTTATGTACTGACAGACCATGTGACACTTAGATTGCACAAAGGTGGACTTCCTTTCACTAAGCATGTGATTTATGAAGGTTATCGCTTGCACCAGAAATTTTCAGGGGCTTCATCACAAAAGGGATGAATACATATGCATATGCTAATTTTAAGTTATTCAATCCCATACATTTAATTTTGCCTATTTTTTTCTCACTTTACTTCACAAACTTAAGACTATTTAGTGCTGATGCATCACAAATTAATCAGATTGCAAAAATATTTAAACACAGGTTGTAATGTAACAAAATAGGTAAAAAGCCAAGGAGGGTGAATATCTTCGCATGCCACTGTATATATATATATATATATATATATATATATATATATATATATACACTAGCTGAAGAGCCCGGCGTTGCCTGGGCATAGTAAATATCTGTGGTTAGTTATAGCACCTCACTTCTCTTATTTTCCCATCACGCCTCTCATTTTCCCAATCACATCTTTCATTTTCCCCCTCACATCTCTCATTTTCTCCCTCACACCTCTCATTTTCTCCCTCACTCCTCATTCCCCCCTAACACTTGTCATTTCAACCTCACATCTGTCATTTTCTGATCACTCCACTATTTTTCCTCACTTCTCTCATTTTGCACTCACACCTTTTCATTTTCACCTCACACCTCTCATTTTCACCTCATCACCTCAGTATATACGTTTGTCATCTCCCTTATATATAGTATACATCTGTATGTCATCTCCTGTATATAGTATATACCTGTATGTCATCTCCCCTGTATATAGTATATACCTGCTGTGTGTCATCTCCCCTATATATAGTATATACCTGAATGTCATCTCCTTCTATATATAGTATATACCTGTATGTCATCTCCTCCTGTATATAGTATATACCTGTGTGTCATCTCCCCTGTATATAGTATATATCTGAGTGTCATCTCCTCCTGCATATAGTATATACCTGCATGTCATCTTATATATATAGCATATACCTGTATGTCATCTCCTCCTGTATATAGTATATACCTGTGTGTCATCTCCCCTGTATACAGTATATATCTGAGTGTCATCTCCTCCTGCATATAGTATATACCTGCATGTCATCTTCTATATATAGCATATACCTGTATGTCATCTCCTCCTGTATATAGTATATACCTGTATGTCATCTCCTCCTGTATATATATGTACCTATATGTCATCTCCTCCTCTATATAGTATATACCTGTGTGTCATCTCTCCTGTATATAGTATGTATCTGTTTGTCATCTCCCCTGTATATAGTATATACCTGTGTGTCATCTCCTCCTGTATTAGACCTCGTTGACACGTTATTTGCTCAGTATTTTTACCTCAGTATTTGTAAGCTAAATTGGCAGCCTGATAAATCCCCAGCCAACAGGAAGCCCTCCCCCTGGCAGTATATATTAGCTCACACATACACATAATAGACAGGTCATGTGACTGACAGCTGCCGTATTTCCTATATGGTGCAATTGTTGTAGTTTGTCTGCTTATTAATCAGATTTTTATTTTTGAAGGATAATACCAGACTTGTGTGTGTTTTAGGGCGAGTTTCGTTTGTCAAGTTGTGTGTGTTGAGTTGCGTGTGGCGACATGCATGTAGCGACTTTTGTGAGATGAGTTTTGTGTAGCAACATGCGTGTAGCAACTTTTTGTGTGTCGAGTTACATGTGACAGGTTAGTGTAGCAAGTTGTGTGCAGCAAGTTTTGCGCATGGCGAGTTTTGCGCGTTGCGAGTATTATGTGTGGTGCCTTTTGAGTATGTGCAAGTTTTGTGTGAGGCAACTTTTGCATGTGTTGCAAGTTTTGTGCATGTGGCAATTTTTCCGCGTGTGCAAGTTTTGCGTGTGGCGAGTTTTTCATGAGGAGAATTTTGCACTTGTGGTGAATTTTGCAAGAGCCTAGTTTTTGCATGTGGCGAGTTCTGCGCGTGGCGAGTTTTGAGTAGCGACTTTTGTGTTTTGACTTTTATGTGGCGAGGTTGGTGTATTTGTGGTGAAATGTGTGCTGAGGGTAATATGTGTTCAAGCACGTGGTAGTGTGTGGTGCATTTTGTGTGTGTTCATATCCCCGTGTGTGGTGAGTATCCCATGTCGAGGCCCCACCTTAGCAACTGTACGGTATATACTCTTTGGCGCCATCGCTCTCATTCTTTAAGTCCCCCTTGTTCACATCTGGCAGCTGTCAATTTGCCTCCTACACTTTTCCTTTCATTTTTTCCCATTATGTAGATAGGGGCAAAATTGTTTGGTGAATTGGAAAGCGCGGGGTTAAAATTTCACCTCACAACATAGCCTATGACGCTCTCGGGGTCCAGACGTGTGACTGTGCAAAATTTTGTTGCTGTAGCTGCGACGCTTCCAACACTTTTCCTTTCACTTTTTCCCCATTATGTAGATAGGGGCAAAATTGTTTTGTGAATTGGAACGCATGGGGTTAAAATTTCACCTCACAACGAAGCCTATGACGCTCTCAGGGTCCAGACGTGTGACTGTGCAAAATTTTGTTTCTGTAGCTGCGACGCCTCCAACACTTTTCCTTTCACTTTTTTCCCCATTATGTAGATAGGGGCAAAATTGTTTGGTGAATTGGAAAGCGCGGGGTTAAAATTTCACCTCACAACATAGCCTATGACGCTCTCGGGGTCCAGACGTGTGACTGTGCAAAATTTTCTTGCTGTAGCTGCGACGCTTCCAACACTTTTCCTTTCACTTTTTCCCCATTATGTAGATAGGGGCAAAATTGTTTGGTGAATTGGAACGCACGGGGTTAAAATTTCACCTCACAACGTAGCCTATGACGCTCTCAGGGTCCAGACGTGTGACTGTGCAAAATTTTGTTTCTGTAGCTGCGACGCCTTCAACACTTTTCCTTTCACTCTTTTCCCCATTATGTAGATAGGGGCAAAATTGTTTGGTGAATTGGAAAGCGCGGGGTTAATATTTCACCTCACAACATAGCTTATGACGCTCTTGGGGTCCAGATGTGTGACTGTGCAAAATTTTGTTGCTCTAGCTGCGACGCTTCCAACACTTTTCCTTTCACTTTTTTCCCCATTATGTAGATAGGGGCAAAATTGTTTGGTGAATTGGAACGCGTGGGGTTAAAATTTCGCCTCACAATATAGCCTATGAGGCTCTCGGGGTCCAGACGTGTGACTGTGCAAAATTTTGTGGCTGTAGCTGCGACTCCTCCATCACTTTTCCTTTCACTTTTTTCCCCATTATGTAGATAGGGGCAAAATTGTTTGGTGAATTGGAAAGCGCGGGGTTAATATTTCACCTCACAACGTAGCCTATGACGCTCTCAGGGTCCAGACGTGTGACTGTGCAAAATTTTGTTGCTGTAGCTGCGACGCTTCCAACACTTTTCCTTTCACTTTTTTCCCCATTATGTAGATAGGGGCAAAATTATTTGGTGAATTGGAACGCATGGGGTTAAAATTTCACCTCACAACGAAGCCTATGACGCTCTCAGGGTCCCGACGTGTGACTGTGCAAAATTTTGTTGCTGTAGCTGCGACTCCTCCATCACTTTTCCTTTCACTTTTTTCCCCATTATGTAGATAGGGGCAAAATTGTTTGGTGAATTGGAAAGCGCGGGGTTAATATTTCACCTCACAACGTAGCCTATGACGCTCTCAGGGTCCAGACGTGTGACTGTGCAAAATTTTGTTGCTGTAGCTGCGACGCTTCCAACACTTTTCCTTTCACTTTTTTCCCCATTATGTAGATAGGGGCAAAATTATTTGGTGAATTGGAACGCATGGGGTTAAAATTTCACCTCACAACGAAGCCTATGACGCTCTCAGGGTCCCGACGTGTGACTGTGCAAAATTTTGTTTCTGTAGCTGCGACGCCTCCAACACTTTTCCTTTCACTTTTTTCCCCATTATGTAGGTAGGGGCAAAATTGTTTGGTGAAATGGAAAGCGCGGGGTTAAAATTTCACCTCACAACATAGCCTATGACGCTCTCGGGGTCCAGACGTGTGACTGTGCAAAATTTTCTTGCTGTAGCTGCGATGCTTCCAACACTTTTCCTTTCACTTTTTCCCCATTATGTAGATAGGGGCAAAATTGTTTGGTGAATTGGAACGCACGGGGTTAAAATTTCACCTCACAACGAAGCCTATGACGCTCTCAGGGTCCCGACGTGTGACTGTGCAAAATTTTGTTTCTGTAGCTGCGACGCTTCCAACACTTTTCCTTTCACTTTTTCCCCATTATGTAGAT
Organism: Ranitomeya imitator; assembly: GCF_032444005.1. NCBI lineage: Eukaryota > Metazoa > Chordata > Amphibia > Anura > Dendrobatidae > Ranitomeya > Ranitomeya imitator. Next base: position 248,269,587 of record NC_091286.1, on the reverse strand, counting down.
AGGGGCAAAATTGTTTGGTGAATTGGAACGCACGGGGTTAAAATTTCACCTCACAACGTAGCCTATGACGCTCTCAGGGTCCAGACGTGTGACTGTGCAAAATTTTGTTTCTGTAGCTGCGACGCCTCCAACACTTTTCCTTTCACTCTTTTCCCCATTATGTAGATAGGGGCAAAATTGTTTGGTGAATTGGAACGCGCGGGGTTAAAATTTCACCTCACAATATAGCCTATGAGGCTCTCGGGGTCCAGACGTGTGACTGTGCAAAATTTTGTTTCTGTAGCTGCGACGCCTCCAACACTTTTCCTTTCACTCTTTTCCCCATTATGTAGATAGGGGCAAAATTGTTTGGTGAAATGGAAAGCGCGGGGTTAATATTTCACCTCACAACATAGCTTATGACGCTCTTGGGGTCCAGATGTGTGACTGTGCAAAATTTTGTTGCTCTAGCTGCGACGCTTCCAACACTTTTCCTTTCACTTTTTTCCCCATTATGTAGATAGGGGCAAAATTGTTTGGTGAATTGGAACGCGTGGGGTTAAAATTTCGCCTCACAATATAGCCTATGAGGCTCTCGGGGTCCAGACGTGTGACTGTGCAAAATTTTGTGGCTGTAGCTGCGACTCCTCCATCACTTTTCCTTTCACTTTTTTCCCCATTATGTAGATAGGGGCAAAATTGTTTGGTGAATTGGAAAGCGCAGGGTTAATATTTCACCTCACAACGTAGCCTATGACGCTCTCAGGGTCCAGACGTGTGACTGTGCAAAATTTTGTGGCTGTAGCTGCGACGCTTCCAACACTTTTCCTTTCACTTTTTTCCCCATTATGTAGATAGGGGCAAAATTATTTGGTGAATTGGAACGCATAGGGTTAAAATTTCACCTCACAACGAAGCCTATGACGCTCTCAGGGTCCCGACGTGTGACTGTGCAAAATTTTGTTTCTGTAGCTGCGACGCCTCCAACACTTTTCCTTTCACTTTTTTCCCCATTATGTAGATAGGGGCAAAATTGTTTGGTGAATTGGAAAGCGCGGGGTTAAAATTTCACCTCACAACATAGCCTATGACGCTCTCGGGGTCCAGACGTGTGACTGTGCAAAATTTTCTTGCTGTAGCTGCGACGCTTCCAACACTTTTCCTTTCACTTTTTCCCCATTATGTAGATAGGGGCAAAATTGTTTGGTGAATTGGAACGCACGGGGTTAAAATTTCACCTCACAACGAAGCCTATGACGCTCTCAGGGTCCCGACGTGTGACTGTGCAAAATTTTGTTTCTGTAGCTGCGACGCTTCCAACACTTTTCCTTTCACTTTTTCCCCATTATGTAGATAGGGGCAAAATTGTTTGGTGAATTGGAACGCACGGGGTTAAAATTTCACCTCACAACGTAGCCTATGACGCTCTCAGGGTCCCGACGTGTGACTGTGCAAAATTTTGTTTCTGTAGCTGCGACGCTTCCAACACTTTTCCTTTCACTTTTTCCCCATTATGTAGACAGGGGCAAAATTGTTTGGTGAATTGGAACGCACGGGGTTAAAATTTCACCTCACAACGTAGCCTATGACGCTCTCAGGGTCCAGACGTGTGACTGTGCAAAATTTTGTTTCTGTAGCTGCGACGCCTCCAACACTTTTCCTTTCACTTTTTTCCCCATTATGTAGATAGGGGCAAAATTGTTTGGTGAATTGGAAAGCGCGGGGTTAATATTTCACCTCACAACATAGCTTATGACGCTCTTGGGGTCCAGATGTGTGACTGTGCAAAATTTTGTTGCTCTAGCTGCGACGCTTCCAACACTTTTCCTTTCACTTTTTTCCCCATTATGTAGATAGGGGCAAAATTGTTTGGTGAATTGGAACGCGTGGGGTTAAAATTTCGCCTCACAATATAGCCTATGAGGCTCTCGGGGTCCAGACGTGTGACTGTGCAAAATTTTGTGGCTGTAGCTGCGACTCCTCCATCACTTTTCCTTTCACTTTTTTCCCCATTATGTAGATAGGGGCAAAATTGTTTGGTGAATTGGAAAGCGCGGGGTTAATATTTCACCTCACAACGTAGCCTATGACGCTCTCAGGGTCCAGACGTGTGACTGTACAAAATTTTGTTGCTGTAGCTGCGACGCTTCCAACACTTTTCCTTTCACTTTTTTCCCCATTATGTAGATAGGGGCAAAATTATTTGGTGAATTGGAACGCGCGGGGTTAAAATTTCGCCTCACAATATAGCCTATGACGCTCTCGGGGTCCAGACGTGTGACTGTGCAAAATTTTGTGGCTGTAGCTGCGACGGTGCAGATGCCAATCCCGGACATACACACACACACACACACACACACACACACACACACACATTCAGCTTTATATAGTAGATATATATATATATATATATATATATATATATATATTTCTTTATTAAACCACAAAAAGACACATAAATATACAAGAACTAAATGGAGGCATGCAGAGCTGTTATTGCCTAATGGCATCCTGTGATAATCTAATCACTTTTGCATCAGGGGACTCATGTGCTTGACACCTACGCTTATATGCATTGTTTTTGTCCCAGCGATGCTTTTGCTCTTCAAGAGTTTCATTTGTCGTTTGTTATCTTCAACATTGTGCCTTTGCTGTTTTCCTTTCATAGTCATTGGTGTACTTTTTAGGAGGAGCCATGTTGGCATTGATATTTGATTTTTAAAGGGGTTTTCCCACGAACAAGAGATCATTTAAAAAATTGTCTGTGTCTGACCGTGTCCTGAACATACCACAGCTCCTGTGCAGGGGCGGAAGCAAAAGACAATACTGACATTATAGCAGGAGATCACAGAGGATACATTTTGTGAGGTAAAATATTTTTTAAAAACAGTCAATGAAATATTTTACCTCACAAAATGAATCCACTGTGATCCCCTGCTGTAATGTCAGTATTGTCTTTTGCTTCCTCCCCTGCCCAGGAGATGTGGTATGCTCCGTACATGGTCAGAGACAGTCAATTTTTAAAATGAACTTTCATTCATGGGAATTTAACGTGACTGGATTCCTCTGCCTGTAGATGCGTCGTGCATCTGCTGCAGGGATCAGACGAATGATTCACTGCACCTGCGCTTAATTCACGCAGGTGCAGTAAACCAGACGTCTGCCATCTTTGTGCAGATAGATAGTGGCGGTCACATTAAAACTTTGCATGCACTCCTCCTGTACAAAGATGGCGGCAGTCAGTGAATCATTTGGCTGATCCTGGCGGTGGCGTGTTTGCGACAATGTTCTGCTGGTGGTACCGCGCAAGAGACTGTGTGAGAGTGCGTGTCTGGTGCGTACGACGTATAGAGTGTGTGTGGTGTGACGGTGTTCCGCTTGTGGTACCGCGCAATAGGTTGGTATCAGCAGTAGTTTCTATATTGAGACATCCATCACTTGAGTGTCCCAATATGGCGGTCTGTGAACTTCCTCTGCTTGGAATTCTGGGATACGGTGACAACTGGACAGAACAGGAAATGAAAACATTACAAGGCAATTATATAAATAGATTAGTATCATAACAAAATAATTTACATAGGGAAGGATGGACAACAAAAGATGTGGGTCTCAACATTCATGTAATGGGCCTGCGTGTGTGGTGTCTTAACGAGGTACTATGGGTAAGAGCATTTCTGTATTTATGGTTTAGGTAGGAGCAATATAGCATATTATTATATGGCACCTTATGGATCCCTGTTGTGAAGGGCTTTAAATAATTAACATTGTGCCATGGTTTATATATTAATCCACCTTTCTATTTAAAGCACCAGCACTTTATATAATTTTCATGAATTCTCTGCCCACCTCAATACATGAATGTTGAAACCCACATTTTTTGTTGTCATCCCTCCCTAAGTAAATTATTTTGTTATGATACTAATTCTTGTATATTTATGTGCCTTTTTTGTGATTTATTAAAGAAAAAATGTTTTAGTTTTTGTTTTCTTTTACTGTTACTCCAGGTTTTTCTTCTATTAACATTAATGAGGAGTGTCCATATGGGTATCACCCAAGTACTATGAATTAAGGCAGAGGAATATATTTGAAATGTTATAGAAATGTATTCTGTTCTGATTCTCTTGTCTTCTACAATTCGGAAGCTGCAGTATCATGAGAACATCTAAAAAGGCCAGGTTTACATCATGCTCAGGGTTTTGATCAAAGGGTATGGCTGAAAATGTCTTTTTAAAGGGAATGTCAGATGATTATACCAGAGGTGTAGCTAGGGTTTTGTTTCGGGGAGGCGAAGCTTCTGAATGGGCCCTTAACCAGGTAACCGTGATTACAACTTGGTGACACCCCTAATAGTGGAGGAGAACCTCAGCAGATGACCGCACTGTTGCTGAAAATTATCTCTAAACAAAGACCAACATTGATATTACCGCCATATCATCAGTGGTAGATACCAGTCCTACAGAACATAAACAAGATCACAACACAGTTACAGGCAATGACTTATTGCTGACGTTCTTTCTGATGGAATCATTCATTTTTCCTGTCTTTTCCATCTGGCCCAGACCGACATGACAACTTCTTCCAGCCAGGACACGTCTGCAGAGAATACAACAAATACACGCTTCACTTCACACATTCCAGCCATCACCATCTATCCCCAACCTGCAAAAGCTCCTCATCCTGCTGATACCCCAATACTGAGCCACTGCTGCCGCATGTGTCCCTATTCCTGCACCTGCTGTGTGGTTCTCTGTGCCTTCAAAATTCTAAAGCAACTTTCTATAATATAGTAATGCCAGGTGCAAGTGCCCTAGAAAACAGTGCCCATATTTTGCTCTCTGTGTGCCCCTTTGATAGTCACAGTAACCTGAGTTCCCCTATAACAATAAGTGCCCACTTTACATTTAATAATGTCCTGAGTCTCCCCCTTGTACAGCTCCCTTATACATAGTATCATGCTCACTTATACACAGTATAATGCCCCCTCAATGTATAGTACCACCCACACAGTATACTGTCCCCTTAGTAGCCCCCAAACTTTGATGGCCCCAACACTGTAAGATGACCCCCTCACTGTAATCACAACACTCTATGATGGCCTCCTAGGTAGCCTCCACATAGTATAATGCACCAGATAGTTCTCAATATAGTATAATTCACTCCCCATAGGCCTTCATATAGTATAATGCACTCCTCATAGGCCTACTCTATATTATATAAGAGTCGCCCGCCAGGGCCTAGGGGTACTGGGTCCGGTCGTGGTTAAAGGGGTGGTCACCATGGCGGTGACCCCGTCCATGGCCCTGGGCACCCAAGTAAAAGGAATAGTGTTTAAAGGGAGTTGTAAAGCAATAAAAGTTTGTGACGTCACCTTTTGGGCTTGGGCGGGCTACAAGGCATAACAAACAACATGTTTTAATATTTGTTGTCTGCAATATTCCTCTTTTTCTATTATCTTTACACTATTGGCTGCTGCTTGAGCCTCTACGGGGAATGTCATAATGTCTGTTTTAGGGTGTCTCCAGCATATGGTCTCTTTTTGTTTGCACGCTTTCAGGGGCGAGGGTTCGGGTGCAGCCGATACAGCTGAACCTGCGATGACATGCGGGGGACCCCATAGCGGCTGGGCGGCAGAGCAGGGAGATCGATTCTCCCTGCTCTTCCACAGAATGTAACTGTATCGGCGTGCTGTGCACACGCCAATACAGGTACAGTAGCGTAGCTCTGGGTTGGCCCCCTCAGAGCACGGGGACCGGGGCGATGGCCCCTTCTGCCCCGCCGGTAGCTACGCTACTGGATTGTACCCAAAACGAATAAAGCCTGAATCATTGACAAGCTCCCAAACTACATACATCTATATATTACCCTGAAACAATGTGACATTTCAGAAAAGACAGAATACAAAGAAAGCCAGGAATGGGAAGACCAGTCATTTGAGGCAATACCTTCCCATCGGCTCTACTTTATTTAATTATTTTTTCAATAAACTAAACAATGATCAAATTAGAAAGTAGTAATATTAGCAGAAGCATATTTACCAATGGAGATCCACCAATGTGCCATACCAGGAAATTTAAGATTAACTACAAGCAAACATAGAAAACAAATTGTTAAATTTGGGTTCCACAGTTTAGCGTTCAGGGTTTAATTAACAAGTGCATTCAAGTATAACACCAGCTGTAAGGTGGGAATTGGAGTTTTAACTTGTGTTAGGCTCTGATGGCTTATTGTTAAAATTATTAACTAGAGCATGAAATGTGTTCAGTGTTCACTAGGAACATCTCACCAGTAATATTCAACGAACTGCTGAATTTCAACAGATATCATTTCAATATATGTAAGCTTTTCTCTATAGTAATATGTCATTTTTTACCAGTCTTCTATAAATTTACAGTACATGTCAGCATTCACTGCTCACTTTAAGGGTTTGATCAGCAGAATTTTTGCAATCGATCATAGCTATTTCTTCAGCAAGACTACAGATTTTTAAAAACACATTCAGACAATCACAAAAAATCCCTGCAACAAATCACTCATATGTGAACTTATCCTTACTAGTAATTGTATTGACCCATGTGAGTCTATATGCTACATAGATTTAAATAGACTACCGTATATTCTACAAGTGTGTTCAAAATGATGTACCTGCATTAAAGTGGTTGTCTTTTACTTTAAAAGGTAATGTTAATGGGGTATTAAATGAAAAGAAAACCTTATACTCACTTCCCAGACCAGTGCCACTTCACTTCACATGGTACGGTGTATCCCTCTGATCTCCTGGTACCAACATTTATCCAGGTGGGAATTTAATAAGACTGGTTTAGAAGGTGAATATATATATATATATATATATATATATATATATATATATATATATATATTGTCTATTACCCCAGTCTAGCCCTATTTACATCCACTTTAGAGTATTGATAACTTATTTAATTATCATTTATTGAGTAGGATAAGGTTATTTAAGATGTTTGGTTATTGGTATTAGAGTGATTGCTTTAGTTGTTTTAGATTCAGATAGCGCTAGCACTATAAACCTGTCACAATTTGCAGTGTGTCATATCAACATTCACTCAAATTTAAGAGACTCCTACCCATGAGTGAGAAAAATTGATTGTGGTGAGGAGATCAATCTACAGTAGCTTGGTGTTTCATCCACCTCGAGTTTTCTAGGGATTCGTCAGAAGTCAGTGGCCTCAAACACTGTCAGTTTTACAGTTGTGATGAAAGATTAATTTTAACTTGCTTACACTCTAGCACCACCAATTGGAAGTAGCAATCCTAAAAGTCAATAGAGGCAATTTACATATTTAATTTCCCAGAGGAGCATTACATGGCCTACAAGCCTCCTTACGCTGACATGATAGGCATGTCACTCTCCACGAAGGGAAACGTTACCCCTTAGATCTCAACCTGCTTAAACAAAACAGTCAACACTATTAGCCCAGAATATATTTGTTAGACAAAAAAATGGTAGAATAAGTTCTTTAGGAGTGAAAAAAAAAAATCTTAGGTACAAAGTAGATGTTTGCTATTTGTCGTTGTTACTGGGGAGCTCAAGCAAATCTTGATATTTTCTCTCATAATCCCATCCATATTTCTCACTGGATTTCTGAGAATTCTGGCATCGTCATCTTGCAACATGTCATTACTGCAACCAACCGTTGGAAGCAGTGGTGATGTCTTCTTCACTGTTGCAGCCACATATTGGCCGTGATCTTTTTGCTGATAGATATGGTTTGGGGACTGGCAGGTGACATGGGGAGCCATAAAAAGGGGAAGCAGTCCATAAGAGGTTTACTAAAAAACAACTGCATTAAATTTGGTATCATTTTAAAGTACTAGGAGTGACATGTCACAGGGGCTTTATATCTGGTAGCCTTGCAGCTCTTAACAGTGCTTCCACTATAGTCCATGGCCCTGTCAAACGTATACATTGATGGGGCCATGGACTAAATTGGTACACGCAGAGAACCTAGGCTCGCCGTGCATGATGTTCGGGCATACACGCCTAGTGGAGGCGGACAATCAGACAAAGTCTAATACTACTAAGTGTCGGCCTCCAGTAGGCGTACACTCTTGAAAATGATGCACGGCAGAGTGCACGTCCGCTCTGCTGGCACTATTATAGTATATGGCTCTGTTGGTGCATATGTTCGAATGTCGTTTTGGGGGAGTTGGACGCAAACCCCAAGGGGCCACCGTACACTTGCCTGAATGCAGTGTGAAAACACCCTTAAACATTACAATGCTCAGTACATTACACTGCTTACTATAGTCTGTAGATAAATCAGTAGTGTCTGAACCCATTAAAAAGAGCAAATTAAAAGGTATCACTACTGTTAATTACATTCATAAAGTGAACAGCTGCAAATAAACATATTATAGAAACAAAGTAAAATCTATGACATTTTATTTGTCTCTTCAACCGTCGGGAGCTCAACACTCCTTACATTGTCACTACTTTTGCAGTAATTAAAGCAACTGCATGCAATTAAAGCAAGAGCATGAACAGCTCTACCCTCGCCTACTGTATCCTCACCCATCCCTTGTAGATTGTGAGCCCTCGTGGGCAGGATCCTCACTCCTCATGTACCAGTCGTGACTTGTATAGTTTAAGATTATTGTACTTGTTTTTATTATGTATACTCCTCCTTACATGTAAAGCACCATGGAATAAATGGCGCTATAACAATAAAAAATAATAATAATAATAATAATAACTGTCCAGTCATCTCAAATAGCAAATGTAAGTCTGTAAACTGTTTATTTTCCTCAGATCATACTGAATGGCTTGTTTTTATCTCAGATACATTTGACTAAAGCAATGACTCCAGGTTAACAACTTAACTGCAGTAAATCTGAGGAAGTCTGGGAAACAACTCCTCTCTCATTATTGGTCCAAGCTGCTCCACTTTCCTTTCTCTTGCAGCTATACCTCCCCAAATTGGCAGTCTTATGTAAATACAGATCTTTAACAGAGCCATCAGAAGTCAGTGCACTGAGAGCTGATTTGTTTTACTGCAAAAGTAGAATGATTATAAATTACAGAACAATAATCCAGCCTAAAGAGTCTCTTTAAAACTTATAATGTAAAGGTAATGCTATTTTACATTACTCGACAATGAGGTTGCAACACCAAGAATGAAAAGGCATTGAATTGTGGAAATAACAGGGTCAAATAATAACATACAAATCAAATCGAAATGCTAATACCGTATATACTCGAGTATAAGCCGACCCGAGTATAAGCCGACCCCCCTAATTTTGCCACAAAAAACTGGGAAAACTTATTGACTCGAGTATAAGCCTAGGGTGGAAATGCAGCATTTACCGGTGAATTTCAAAAATAAAAATAGATCATTATTTCCCCATAGCTGTGCCATATAGTGCTCTACACCGTTCATTATTTCCCCATAGCTGTGCCCCATATAGTGCTCTGCACCGTTCATTGTGCCCCATAGCTGTGCCATATACGGTGCTCTGCACCGTTCATTGTGCCCCATTGCTGTGCCATATACATTGCTCTGCACCGTTCATTGTGCCCCATTGCTGTGCCATATACAGTGCTCTGCACTGTTCATTGTGCCCCATTGCTGTGCCATATACAGTGCTCTGCACCGTTCATTGTGCCCCATATCTGTGCCCATATACGGTGCTCTGCTCCGTTCATTGTGCCCCATTGCTGTGCCATATATGGTGCTTTGCACCGTTCATTGTGCCCCATTGCTGTGCCATATACAGTGCTTTGCACCGTTCATTGTGCCCCATATCTGTGCCCATATACGGTGCTCTGCACCGTTCATTGTGCCCCATTGCTGTGCCATATACGGTGCTTTGTACCGTTCATTGTGCCCCATTGCTGTGCCATATACGGTGCTCTGCACCGCTCATTGTGCCCCATAGAAATCTCTGCCGCCGCTGCTGCAATAAAAAAAAAAAACACATACTCACCTCCCTTGATTGCAGCTCCCGGGTTCTCGTTCCGGCGCCTCCATCTTCCCGGCGTCTCTGCTCTGACTGATCAGGCAGAGGGCGCCGCGCACACTATATGCGTCATCGCGCCCTCTGCCTGAACAGTCAGAGCGCAGACGCCGGGAAGATGGAGGCGCCGGCCGGGAAGATGGAGCGGCGCCCGTCGGCTGGAACGAGGACAGGTGAATATGCTATACTTACCTAGTCCTGGCGATCCTCGCGCTGTCCCTCTGCCTGGTCTTCGGTGCCACAGCTCTTCCTGTCAGCGGTCACCGGCACCGCTGATTATAGGAATGAATAGGCGGCTCCGCCCCTATGGGAGGTGGAGCCGCTTATTCATATCTCTAATGAGCGGTCCCACGTGACCGCTGAAGAGGGGAAGAAGCTGCAGCACAGAAGCCCGTGGGACGGCAGGGACAGCGCGAGGATCGCTGGGACTAGGTAAGTATACCTCAGCGCCCTCACCCCCTCACCCGCCGACCCTGCCACCCACATTGACTCGAGTATAAGCCGAGAGGGGCACTTTCAGCCCAAAAATTTGGGCTAAAAATCTCGGCTTATACTCGAGTATATACGGTATTCATGAGAATTATTTTAAAATCTTATCTCGATGGTTCTATACACCTGCCAGATTAAAAAAGATTTTTGAGGACGGATCGGACTTATGCTGGAGGAACTATACTCAAAGAGCTAGCATATTACATACATTCTGGTCATGTCCTAAAACAATCGACCTGTGGAAAGAAGTAGCTAATTCATTGAGCAACATTATCAACTCTGTAGTTGGATTGTCTTCTCAAAAGGTTTTGTTCTTGCTTGATTCAAATCGACTCCCCCCAAATTAAATATCTCGCATTCCATCTATTTTCAGTAACAAAAATACTTATAGCATCTAAGTGGAAATCAATAGATGTTCCCTCCATTTCAGAAATAATGAAAAAAATGTCTACCATAATTCTTTTGAACATTCTTGCGCTCTAAGAAATAGTTCTTCAAAAAAATATAGGGTGAGCCATTTATATAGATATACCTAAATAACATGGGAATGGTTGGTGATATCAACTTCCTGTTTGTAGCACATTAGTATATGGGAGAGGGAAAACTTTTCAAGATGGATGGTGGCCATTTTGAAGTCAGCCATTTTGGATCCAACTTTACTTTTTTCAGTGGGAACAGGGTCATGTGACACATCAAACTTATTGAGAATTTCACAAGAAAAACAATGGTGTACTTGGTTTTAACATAACTTTATTCCTTCATGAGTTATTTACAAGTTTATGACCACTTATAAAATGTGTTCAAAGTGCTGCCCATTGAGTTGGATTGTCAATGCAACCCTCTTCCCCCACTCTTGACACACTGATAGCAACACTGCAGAAGAAATGCTAGCACCACCTGGAAAGTGGATTGGTCATCGTGGGCCAGTTGAATGGCCACCAAGGTCTTCCGATCTGACTCCCTTAGACTTTAATCTTTGGGGTCATCTGAAGGCAATTGTCTATGCTGTGAAGATACGAGATGTGCAGCATCTGAAACAATGGATACTGGAAGTCTGTGCTAGCGTCTCTTCTGTGGTGTTGCTGTCAGTATGTCAAGAGTAGGAGAAGAGGGTTGCATTAACATTCCAACACAATGGGCAGCACTTTGAACACATTTTATAAGTGGTCATAAACTTGTAAATAACTCGTGTTTTTCTTGTGAAATTCTCAATAAGTTTGATGTGTCACATGACCCTCTTCCCACTGAAAAAAATAAAGTTGGATCCAAAATGTCCGACTTCACAATGGCCGCCATGGTCACGATCCATCTTGAAAAGTTTTCCCCCTCCCATATACTAATGTGCCACAAACAGGAAGTTGATATCACCAACCATTCTCATTTTATTTAGGTGTATCCATATAAATGGCCCTCCCTGTACTATTCCACATGGTCATCTTGGAACCTATTTCTTTTCTCATGTCAGAATGCCCCCTTTTAGGTAAACAGCCTTATTATATGCCAATAAAATGAAGTACAATTACATATTTAACAAAGCAAATTGAAAATTGTTTTATTACAAATATTGTTTCAATAAGATGATCTTTTCCCCTGTCCATACTCTCCATGTTTAGCTGATCCAAACTTCTCCTATGCTCTTTTCTTTCCTTCCCCTTCCCCTCTAACTTTCCTAACTTTTCCTTCCACATTCTTTTCCTCTTGCATTAACCTTTTTTCTCTGTTGATTCTTCTTTGAATATATCTTCTTACTTACCTGTTTAATTGAACAAGTTTTAGATCACTATGTTTTATTACTCCCCTTACTAACTATAACTATAATCCCCTTCCCAAAAATTGTTAAAAAAATACCCCAAATAAAAAAAAATTGTTGAAATAACAGGATCGATAGACAGATGGATCAGGCAGAGAAAAATTTGCTGGCTCTTTGTCAGGGTCAATAGAGGTATATTGTCAGAAATTTAGAAAGTGGTCCGTGCTCACTCAATGGAATGAATCTGCGCTGGCAGCTATGTTCAGAAAGGGTCTCTCTGAAGCCCTCAAGGATGTCATGGTGGGATTTCCTATGCCTGCTGGTTTGAATGAGTCTATGTCTTTGGCCATTCAGATCGGTCGACGCTTGCGTGAGCGTAAATCTGTGCACCATTTGGCGGTATTACCTGAGCTTAAACCTGAGCCTATGCAGTGCGATAGGACTTTGACCAGAGTTGAACGGCAAGAACACAGACGTCTGAATGGGCTGTGTTTCTACTGTGGTGATTCCACTCATGCTATCTCTGATTGTCCTAAGCGCACTAAGCGGTTCGCTAGGTCTGCCACCATTGGTACGGTACAGTCAAAATTTCTTCTGTCCGTTACCTTGATCTGTTCTTTGTCATCGTATTCTGTCATGGCATTTGTGGATTCAGGCGCTGCCCTGAATTTGATGGACTTGGAGTATGCTAAGCGTTGTGGGTTTCTCTTAGAGCCCTTGCAGTGTCCTATTCCATTGAGAGGAATTGATGCCACGCCTTTGGCCAAGAATAAGCCTCAATACTGGACCCAGCTGACCATGTGCATGGCTCCTGCACATCAGGAGGTTATTCGCTTTCTGGTGTTGCATAATCTGCATGATGTGGTCGTGTTGGGGTTGCCATGGCTACAAGCCCATAATCCAGTATTAGATTGGAAATCCATGTCGGTGTCCAGCTGGGGTTGTCAGGGGGTACATGGTGATGTTCCATTTCTATCAATTTCGTCATCCACCCCTTCTGAGGTTCCAGAGTTTTTGTCTGATTACCGGGATGTATTTGATGAGCCCAAGTCCGATGCCCTACCTCCGCATAGGGATTGTGATTGTGCTATCAATTTGATTCCTGGTAGTAAATTCCCAAAAGGTCGACTGTTTAATTTATCCGTGCCTGAGCACGCCGCTATGCGCAGTTATGTGAAGGAATCCCTGGAGAAGGGGCATATTCGCCCGTCATCGTCACCATTAGGAGCAGGGTTCTTTTTTGTAGCCAAGAAGGATGGTTCGCTGAGACCTTGTATAGATTACCGCCTTCTAAATAAGATCACGGTTAAATTTCAGTACCCCTTGCCATTGTTATCTGATTTGTTTGCTCGGATTAAGGGGGCTAGTTGGCTCACCAAGATAGATCTTCGTGGTGCGTATAATCTGGTGCGAATCAGGCGAGGAGATGAATGGAAAACTGCATTTAATACGCCCGAGGGTCATTTTGAGTATCTAGTGATGCCATTCGGACTTGCCAATGCTCCATCAGTGTTTCAGTCCTTTATGCATGACATCTTCCGAGAGTACCTGGATAAATTCCTGATTGTGTACTTGGATGACATTTTGATCTTCTCGGATGATTGGGAGTCTCATGTGAAGCAGGTCAGAACAGTTTTTCAGGTCCTGCGTGCTAATTCTTTGTTTGTGAAGGGATCAAAGTGTCCCTTTGGTGTGCAGAAGGTTTCATTTTTGGGGTTCATCTTTTCCCCTTCTACTATCGAGATGGATCCTGTTAAGGTCCAAGCCATCCATGATTGGACTCAGCCGACATCTCTGAAAAGTCTGCAAAAGTTCCTGGGCTTTGCTAATTTTTATCGTCGCTTCATCTGCAATTTTTCTAGTATTGCCAAACCATTGACCGATTTGACCAAGAAGGGTGCTGATTTGGTCAATTGGTCTTCTGCTGCTGTGGAAGCTTTTCAAGAGTTGAAGCGTCGTTTTTCTTCTGCCCCTGTGTTGTGTCAACCAGATGTTTCTCTTCCGTTCCAGGTTGAAGTTGATGCTTCTGAGATTGGAGCAGGGGCTGTTTTGTCACAGAGAGGTTCTGACTGCTCAGTGATGAAACCATAGTAACATAGTAACATAGTAACATAGTTAGTAAGGCCGAAAAAAGACATTTGTCCATCCAGTTCAGCCTATATTCCATCATAATAAATCCCCAGATCTACGTCCTTCTACAGAACCTAATAATTGTATGATACAATATTGTTCTGCTCCAGGAAGACATCCAGGCCTCTCTTGAACCCCTCGACTGAGTTCGCCATCACCACCTCCTCAGGCAAGCAATTCCAGATTCTCACTGCCCTAACAGTAAAGAATCCTCTTCTATGTTGGTGGAAAAACCTTCTCTCCTCCAGACGCAAAGAATGCCCCCTTGTGCCTGTCACCTTCCTTGGTATAAACAGATCCTCAGCGAGATATTTGTATTGTCCCCTTATATACTTATACATGGTTATTAGATCGCCCCTCAGTCGTCTTTTTTCTAGACTAAATAATCCTAATTTCGCTAATCTATCTGGGTATTGTAGTTCTCCCATCCCCTTTATTAATTTTGTTGCCCTCCTTTGTACTCTCTCTAGTTCCATTATATCCTTCCTGAGCACCGGTGCCCAAAACTGGACACAGTACTCCATGTGCGGTCTAACTAGGGATTTGTACAGAGGCAGTATAATGCTCTCATCATGTGTATCCAGACCTCTTTTAATGCACCCCATGATCCTGTTTGCCTTGGCAGCTGCTGCCTGGCACTGGCTGCTCCAGGTAAGTTTATCATTAACTAGGATCCCCAAGTCCTTCTCCCTGTCAGATTTACCCAGTGGTTTCCCATTCAGTGTGTAATGGTGATATTGATTCCTTCTTCCCATGTGTATAACCTTACATTTATCATTGTTAAACCTCATCTGCCACCTTTCAGCCCAAGTTTCCAACTTATCCAGATCCATCTGTAGCAGAATACTATCTTCTCTTGTATTAACTGCTTTACATAGTTTTGTATCATCTGCAAATATCGATATTTTACTGTGTAAACCTTCTACCAGATCATTAATGAATATGTTGAAGAGAACAGGTCCCAATACTGACCCCTGCGGTACCCCACTGGTCACAGCGACCCAGTTAGAGACTATACCATTTATAACCACCCTCTGCTTTCTATCACTTAGCCAGTTACTAACCCATTTACACACATTTTCCCCCAGACCAAGCATTCTCATTTTGTGTACCAACCTCTTGTGCGGCACGGTATCAAACGCTTTGGAAAAATCGAGATATACCACGTCCAATGACTCACCGTGGTCCAGCCTATAGCTTACCTCTTCATAAAAACTGATTAGATTGGTTTGACAGGAGCGATTTCTCATAAACCCATGCTGATATGGAGTTAAACAGTTATTCTCATTGAGATAATCCAGAATAACATCCCTCAGAAACCCTTCAAATATTTTACCAACAATAGAGGTTAGACTTACTGGCCTATAATTTCCAGGTTCACTTTTGGAGCCCTTTTTGAATATTGGCACCACATTTGCTATGCGCCAGTCCTGTGGAACAGACCTTGTCGCTATAGAGTCCCTAAAAATAAGAAATAATGGTTTATCTATTACATTACTTAGTTCTCTTAGTACTCGTGGGTGTATGCCATCCGGACCCGGAGATTTATCTATTTTAATCTTATTTAGCCGGTTTCGCACCTCTTCTTGGGTTAGATTGGTGACCCTTAATATAGGGTTTTCATTGTTTCTTGGGATTTCACCTAGCATTTCATTTTCCACCGTGAATACCGTGGAGAAGAAGGTGTTTAATATGTTAGCTTTTTCCTTGTCATCTACAACCATTCTTTCCTCACTATTTTTTAAGGGGCCTACATTTTCAGTTTTTATTCTTTTACTATTGATATAGTTGAAGAACAGTTTGGGATTAGTTTTACTCTCCTTAGCAATGTGCTTCTCTGTTTCCTTTTTGGCAGCTTTAATTAGTTTTTTAGATAAAGTATTTTTCTCCCTATAGTTTTTTAGAGCTTCAGCGGTGCCATCCTGCTTTAGTAGTGCAAATGCTTTCTTTTTACTGTTAATTGCCTGTCTTACTTCTTTGTTTAGCCACATTGGGTTTTTCCTATTTCTAGTCCTTTTATTCCCACAAGGTATAAACCGCTTACACTGCCTATTTAGGATGTTCTTAAACATTTCCCATTTATTATCTGTATTCTTATTTCTGAGGATATTGTCCCAGTCTACCAGATTAAGGGCATCTCTAAGCTGGTCAAACTTTGCCTTCCTAAAGTTCAGTGTTTTTGTGACTCCCTGACAAGTCCCCCTAGTGAAAGACAGGTGAAACTGTACAATATTGTGGTCGCTATTTCCTAGATGCCCAACCACCTGCAGATTTGTTATTCTGTCAGGTCTATTAGATAGTATTAGGTCTAAAAGTGCTCCTCCTCTGGTTGGATTCTGCACCAATTGTGAAAGATAATTTTTTTTGGTTATTAGCAGAAACCTGTTGCCTTTATGGGTTTCACAGGTTTCTGTTTCCCAGTTAATATCCGGGTAGTTAAAGTCCCCCATAACCAGGACCTCATTATGGGTTGCAGCTTCATCTATCTGCTTTAGAAGTAGACTTTCCATGGTTTCTGTTATATTTGGGGGTTTGTAACAGACCCCAATGAGAATTTTGTTACCATTTTTCCCTCCATGAATTTCGACCCATATGGACTCGACATCCTCATTTCCTTCGCTAATATCCTCCCTTAAAGTGGACTTTAGACAAGACTTTACATAGAGACAAACCCCTCCTCCTCTCCGATTTTTACGATCCTTTCTAAACAGACTGTAACCCTGTAAGTTAACTGCCCAGTCATAGCTTTCATCTAACCATGTCTCGGTTATTCCCACTATGTCAAAGTTACCTGTAGATATTTCTGCTTCTAGTTCTTCCATCTTGTTTGTCAGGCTTCTGGCGTTTGCGAGCATGCAGTTTAGAGGATTTTGTTTTGTTCCAATCTCCTCGCTGTGGATTGTTTTAGAAATGTTCTTACCTCCCTTCTGAGTATGTTTTCCTGGGTCTTCTTTGTTCAAGTCTAATGTTTTTCTTCCCGTCCCCTCTTCTTCTAGTTTAACGCCCTCCTGATGAGTGTAGCGAGTCTTCTGGCGAATGTGTGTTTCCCAGGTTTGTTGAGGTGTAGTCCGTCTCTGGCGAGGAGTCCATCGTACAAGTAATTCACACCGTGGTCCAGGAATCCGAATCCTTGTTGTCTGCACCATCGTCTTAGCCAGTTGTTTGCATCAAGGATCCTGTTCCATCTCCTGGTGCCATGCCCGTCTACTGGAAGGATAGAAGAAAAAACTACCTGTGCATCCAGTTCCTTTACTTTCTTCCCCAACTCTTCAAAGTCCTTGAGAATTGTCGGTAGGTCCTTCCTTGCCGTGTCATTGGTGCCAACATGTATCAGAAGAAATGGGTGGACGTCCTTGGAGCTGAAGAGCTTTGGTATCCTATCGGTCACATCCTTGATCATCGCACCTGGAAGGCAGCATACTTCTCTTGCGGTTATGTCCGGTCTGCAGATGGCTGCTTCTGTGCCTCTCAGTAGTGAGTCTCCCACCACCACCACTCTTCGTTGCTTCTTGGCTGTACTTTTTGCTGTCACTTGTTGCGGTGTGCCCTTTTCTTTTTTGCTTGCTGGTATTGCCATGCGCTTTTTTTTCCAGGAAGTTTTCGCCTGCTGAGCGAAATTATGATGTGGGCAACCGAGAGTTGCTGGCCATGAAGTGGGCATTCGAGGAGTGGCGTCATTGGCTTGAAGGAGCTAAGCATCGCATGGTGGTATTGACTGATCATAACAACTTGACTTATCTTGAGTCTGCTAAGCGGTTGAATCCTAGACAGGCTCGTTGGTCGCTGTTTTTTGCCCGTTTTGACTTTGTGATTTCGTACCTTCCGGGCTCTAAAAATGTGAAGGCGGATGCTCTGTCTAGGAGTTTTGTGCCCGAGTCTCCGGGTTTGTCTGAGCCGGCGGGTATCCTCAAGGAAGGAGTAATTGTGTCTGCCATCTCCCCTGATTTGCGGCGGGTGCTGCAAAAATTTCAGGCTAATAAACCTGATCGTTGTCCAGCGGAGAGACTGTTTGTCCCTGATAGGTGGACCAATAAAGTTATCTCTGAGGTTCATTGTTCGGTGTTGGCTGGTCATCCTGGAATCTTTGGTACCAGAGAGTTAGTGGCTAGATCCTTTTGGTGGCCGTCTCTGTCGCGGGATGTGCATGCTTTTGTGCAGTCCTGTGGGATTTGTGCTCGGGCTAAGCCCTGCTGTTCTCGTGCCAGTGGGTTGCTTTTGCCCTTGCCGGTCCCGAAGAGGCCTTGGACACATATCTCTATGGATTTTATTTCTGATCTTCCCGTTTCTCAAAAGATGTCAGTCATTTGGGTGGACTGTGATCGCTTTTCTAAGATGGTCCATCTGGTACCCTTGTCTAAATTGCCTTCCTCCTCTGATTTGGTGCCATTGTTCTTCCAGCATGTGGTTCGTTTACATGGCATTCCAGAGAATATCGTTTCTGACAGAGGTTCCCAGTTTGTTTCAAGGTTTTGGCGAGCCTTTTGTGGTAGGATGGGCATTGACTTGTCTTTTTCCTCGGCTTTCCATCCTCAGACTAATGGCCAGACCGAACGAACCAATCAGACCTTGGAAACATATCTGAGATGCTTTGTTTCTGCCGATCAGGATGACTGGGTGTCCTTTTTGCCTTTGGCGGCGTTCGCCCTTAATAATCGGGCCAGCTCGGCTACCTTGGTTTTGTCATTTTTCTGCAATTCTGGGTTCCATCCTCGTTTCTCTTCAGGACAGGTTGAGTCTTCGGACTGTCCTGGTGTGGATACTGTGGTGGACAGGTTGCAGCAGATTTGGACTCATGTAGTGGACAATTTGACCTTGTCCCAGGAGAAGGCTCAACGTTTTGCTAATCGCAGACGCCGTGTGGGTCCCCGACTTCGTGTTGGGGATCTGGTTTGGTTATCTTCTCGTCATATTCCTATGAAGGTTTCCTCTCCTAAGTTTAAACCTCGTTTCATTGGTCCGTATAGGATTTCTGAGGTTCTTAATCCTGTGTCTTTTCGTCTGACCCTTCCAGATTCTTTTTCCATACATAACGTATTCCATAGGTCATTGTTGCGGAGATACGTGGCACCTATGGTTTCATCTGTTGATCCTCCTGCCCCGGTTTTGGTGGAGGGGGAATTGGAGTATATTGTGGAGAAGATTTTGAATTCTCGTGTTTCTAGACGGAAACTCCAGTATCTGGTTAAATGGAAGGGTTATGCTCAGGAAGATAATTCCTGGGTTTTTGCCTCTGATGTCCATGCTCCCGATCTTGTTCGTGCCTTTCATGTGGCTCATCCTGGTCGGCCTGGGGGCTCTGGTGAGGGTTCGGTGACCCCTCCTCAAGGGGGGGTACTGTTGTGAATTCTGTGGCAGAGCTCCCTCCTGTGGTCACAAGTGGTACTTCGGCTGATTCTCTCTGTTAGCTTCTGTTGGTGGAGGGAAGTGGTACTGCGGCTTCTGAGTTTCCTCCCTCAGGTGATCTGGTGAGGTCGTTAGGTGCTTCTCTACTTAACTCCACCTGTGGTCACAAGTGGTACTTCGGCTGATTCTCTCTGTGAGCTTCTGTTGGTGGAGGGAAGTGGTACTGCGGCTTCTGAGTTTCCTCCCTCAGGTGATCTGGTGAGGTCGTTAGGTGCTTCTCTACTTAACTCCACCTAATGCTTTGATCCTGGCTACCTGTCAATGTTCCAGTGTTGGACTTGCTTTTCCCTGGATCATTCCTGTGGCCTGCTGCTCTGCATAGCTAAGTTCTTCTTTGCTATTTGTTTGCTATTTTTTCTGTCCAGCTTGTCTAATTTGTTGCTGGAAGCTCTGGGACGCAAAGGGTGTACCTCCGTGCCGTTAGTTCGGTACGGAGGGTCTTTTTGCCCCCTTTGCGTGGTTTTCTTTAGGGTTTTGTGTAGACCGCAAAGTTACCTTTCTATCCTCGCTCTGTTAAGAAAGTCGGGCCTCACTTTGCTGAATCTATTTCATCTCTACGTTTGTCTTTTCATCTTAACTCACAGTCATTATATGTGGGGGGCTGCCTTTTTCTTTGGGGTATTTCTCTGAGTCAAGGTAGGCTTATTTTCTATCTTCAGGCTAGTTAGTTTCTCAGGCTGTGCTGAGTTGCATAGGCAGAGTTAGGCGCAATCCACGGCTGCCTCTAGTGTTGTTTGGAGAGGATTAGGGATTGCGGTCTGCAGAGTTCCCACGTCTCAGAGCTCGTTCTATGATTTTGGGTTATTGTCAGATCACTGTATGTGCTCTGACCGCTATGTCCATTGTGGTACTGAATTGCCTTTCATAACAATATTCCCCCCTGCATGGCTCACATACATTCCCCCCTGCAAGGCTCATATATATTCCCCCCTGCATGGCTCATATACATTCCCCCCTGCATGGCTCATATACATTCCCCCCTGCATGACTCATATATATTCCCCCCCTGCATGGCTCATATACATTCCCCCCTGCATGGCTCATATACATTCCCCCCTGCATGGCTCATATATATTCCCCCCTGCATGGCTCATATACATTCCCCCCTGCATGGCTCATATACATTCCCCCTGCATGGCTCATATATATTCCCCCCTGCATGGCTCATATATATTCCCCCCTGCATGGCTCATATATATTCCCCCTGCATGGCGGCTTATCTCTCTGCACCCGCACCCGCTCCTGCTCGGCGCACCGGCTTATGTCCTCCATCCCCCCCGTCCCTCATACTCACCTGTCCCACTGCACGGCCGTGCCGACATCCCTCGCGCTCTGTCCCGACTCCAGGCGGCGGCGCCGGCGCAGCACCTTCTTCCTGCTTGAGCGGTCATGTGACACCGTTCATTAAGATCATGAATATGCGCATATTCATGATCTTAATGAGCGGTGTCACGTGACAGCTCGTTCAGGACGAGCTGCGCCTGCAGTGCAGACGCCGAGACCATCGCTGGAGAAGGCAGGGTGAGTATTCAAGGCGGGCGGCGGCGGGGCGGGGGCCCTGGAGCGGGGGGAGGCCCTGGAGCGGGGGGAGGCCCTGCCAGCAGGTGTTAGTGCCAGGGCCCACCGGAGGATCCTCCGGTTCCCCGGTGGGCCAGTCCGAGCCTGACTGAGACACTGTAGGCCATGGTAGCACATTTAGTCACACAGGCGGATCACAGTAGTACGAGCAACATGCTGTCTGGTGTTGTTATGTTGCAGCTCCTAAAATACTTTGAAGAAATGATCGCATCATTGCTTACATGACCAAATCAATATAACAATAAGCGATAGGCTTTGTGTGTATCTGGAATGAAGACAAGAGGGGTCCAGCTACCATACATTGCCAGCTACCATGCATTGTTAGAGTACACGATATTCAAGGGAGTGGGACTGGTGTGATGTTCCCTCATAAAGATGTCTTCATGGCAATACCCACATGATCTTCAGACCTATCTTCACTGCATCCAAGAGAAGAGCGAGGAAGATAGACCCTTATTTCAGTCTCCATTGACGTATTTCTTTGAACCATGATAAACTTTAAGAGCTGGAATCGTGGCTCCAAGCTCAATGTCAGTCAAACACTTCCTGATGGTTTGTGCAGACAATGTTTGAAGCCATAGGCTTTGTATGTGACGTCCAATTTCATTTGCAATGCAGGCTGGATCAATCGTGGTACTAGTGGTACGGCCTTTTTTCAAAAGTGTACCAGGTGTCGTTTTTCAGCACACCAGGCCCCATGTTGCTCATGCTACTGTGAGCAGTCTGCATGGCCTACATGTTCTACCATGGCCTGTAGCATCTCCGGACTTCTCCTAGCAACATATCATGGCAAAACATTCCTGGGACAAGCATTAATAACCTCTCTGATAGCATGCTAAGACGTGTGAGTATGTGTATGTATGCGTGTGATGCTCATACTCAAAACTGAATAAATCAAGAATTTTGAAAATGATGTTTTTTTTTTTCAACATTTGCATTTCATTAACATGTCTATCAACCCTGTGAATTTCATAATTCCACAAATTGTCCTTCTTGGTGTTTCAATTTCAATGTTTTGGAGTGTATTTGTTGATCATTCTAAATTATTTTTTATTTTTTTGCTTTAGTTATGATCTTATTTAATAAATCCCGGTATGACTTACCCAGTGATGTCACTGTGACATGAATCACAGTTACCGTGCAACCATAGTCCCAAATCCATTCCTCCACAAGTAAAACGAATAGGATGCTGCTAACGAGAAACGTGGTTTCCAGGGAAATCAAATTTGCTACAGTTATAAAGATATAAAAATACAATTACAGTTTTGACATATATGTCCTGAAATAAATAATAGAGTTTACTGAAATAATATTACTATATCACAGCAGCAAATCTAGGTAAATGGTCCCCAACAACAATTTGCCAATATTAATAACCAGGAATCTTCAATGTATTAATAAATATTATCACTTAGCAAATGAAAGTAAACTGTCACTTTTTTATTGGCAGAATGAAATTTAGGCCACATTCACATGTACAGTATTTGGTCAGTATTTTACATCAGTATTTGTAAGCCAAAACCAGGAGTGGGTGATAAATACAGAAGTGGTGCATATGTTTCTATTATACTTTTCCTCTGATTGTTCCACTCCTGGTTTTGGCTTACAAATTATGATGTCAAAAACTGACCAAATACTGAACATGTGAACGTGGCCTCATACAGTTTCTGGGGAGCTAATTCAGGTGTAGTGATTATTTTGACTCCTTGGGTATTTTTTAGAAAAAAGTATCAATGGATGTTGCAGAGTGAAAATTGCAAATAATACATTGTAGTGTTTAGGACATTGCAGTGCCCTTACATGATGCCCAGCTTGCTCTTCTGGGGACACGCACCCGTCTAAGTGAGCTCTCCCTGCTACAGAAATGCCAAATATGTGAACATTTAAAAATGGTTTAGGCACACCGTGGGGCTCAGATGGGAGGGGCATTTGGATTTTGGAATGTAGAATTAGCTGGATTTCTATTTCTTTTGGGGGGTGAGGAGTCATAGTGCATTTCTAGAACCTTTGTGCTGCCAGTAATGTGGAAGCCACCTATACTTCTATTGACAGATGATGGACCTGAGTGAAGATTTGATTTTTTTGTGGATTTTGTTGAAGCTTTTATTGGGAAAAGTTTGCATAACATTTTGCATCACATTTATCCTTCACTCTATGCTGAGCACTTACATTAGGGTTTCCATTTAAATCTCCGAGTGATTTGATTCAAATGAAGGCCCCAAGGGATCCATTCACTATAATGAGGCAGCCGAGTTTCTGATCAGTGATGTCCTTTTTTTCAGAGATGCACAAAACTGTTGTTGACTGCATTTTTATGCACACTTAAAAAGACTGACACCACCAGATCATGGGACAGATGGCCAAATATAGAAAACAGCCGACAGCACATCAATAATGGAATGCTCGCTCCAAATCCAAGGACCCAATTTGGAAATAGACAGTCCAACATGTAAAAAAGAAGAACAGCGTCCAATCCAAATGATGAAAAAAATTTAACAAATTTTACTCTGCCGTGATGCAACGTTTTGACCAATTAAGGTCTTTATCAAGCAATGATAAAGACCTTAATTGGTCGAAACATCGCATCATGGAGGAATAATATTTGGATGCTGTTCTTTTTTATACATAGGACAGTTGGCATCCACAGGGTCTCCATCAGCCTCATCATAGGAAATATTGAATCGGGGGTTCAGTCTGAATAACATATTCATGAGATTTACATGGAAACCTACCGTATATACTCGAGTATAAGCCGAGATTTTCAGCCCAAAATTTTGGGCTGAAAGTGCCCCTCTCGGCTTATACTCGAGTCACGGTAGCGGTGGGGTCGGCGGGTGAGGGGGAGAGGGCGCTGAGGCATACTTACCTAGTACCAGCGATCCTGGCGCTGTCCCTGCCGTCCCACGGTCTTCTGTGCTGCAGCTTCTTCCCCTCTTCAGCGGTCACGTGGGACCGCTCATTAGAAAAGTGAATAGGCAGCTCCACCTCCCATAGGGGTGGAGCCGCCTATTCATTTCTCTAATCAGCGGTGCCGGTGACCGCTGATAGAGAAAGAGGCTGCGGCACCGAAGACTGTGTGACAGGCAGAGGGAGCGTCAGGATCGCTGGGACTAGGTAAGTATGTAATATTCACCTGTCCGCGTTCCAGCCGCCGGGCGCCGCTCCATCTTCCCGGCGTCGCTCCGCTCTGACTGTTCAGGTCAGAGGGTGCGATGATGCATATAGTGTGCGCGGCGCCCTCTGCCTGATCAGTCAGTGCGCAGAGACGCCGGGACCGGACGCTGGGAGCTGCAAGCAAGAGAGGTGAGTATGGCATTTTTTTTTTTATTGCAGCAGCAGCAGCAATGGCAGAGCTTTCTATGGCACAGCTATGGGGCAGTACTGAACGGCACACAGCAGTATATGGCAGCTATGGGGCAGTACTGAACGGCACACAGCACTATATGGCAGCTATGGGGCAGTACTGAATGGCACACAGCAGTATATGGCAGCTATGGGGCAGTACTGAACGGCACACAGCAGTATATGGCAGCTATGGGGCAGTACTGAACGGCACACAGCACTATATGGCAGCTATGGGGCAGTACTGAACGGCACACAGCACTATATGGCAGCTTTGGGGCAGTACTGAACGGTACACAGCACTATATGGCAGCTATGGGGCAGTACTGAACGGCACACAGCACTATATGGCAGCTATGGGGCAGTACTGAACGGCACACATCACTATATGGCAGCTATGGGGCAGTACTGAATGGCACACAGCACTATATGGCAGCTATGGGGCAGTACTGAATGGCACACAGCACTATATGGCAGCTATGGGGCAGTACTGAACGGCACACAGCACTATATGGCAGCTATGGGGCAGTACTGAATGGCACACAGCACTATATGGCAGCTATGGGACAGTACTGAATGGCACACAGCACTATATGGCAGCTATGGGGCAATAATGAACGGTGCAGAGCACTATATGGCAGAGCTTTCTATGGCACATCTATGGGGCAATAATGAACAGTATGGAGCATTATATATGGCACAGCTTTATATGGAGCATCATATGGGGCAATAATGAACGGTATAGAGCATCTATTTTTATTTTTCAAATTTACCAGTAGCTGCTGCATTTCCTACCCTAGGCTTATACTCGAGTCAATAAGTTTTCCCAGGTTTTTGTGGCAAAATTAGGGGGGTCGGCTTATACTCGGGTCGGCTTATACTCGAGTATATACGGTAAGTGTAAGCGCTCACCTCATGGAGCAGGATAAATATGAGCCAAGCCAAACTGCAATCTTTGGGAGGCAGAATTGACAAATCAACAGCAGGTCAAGAATTTGTTCTGTTTATTTTTTATACCATTTTTCATGTGGCACAAGTGATAAGACAACTTTATTCTTCGGGGTTACAGCGATACCAGAGTTATATGTTTTTTTCATGTTTGGCTGCTGTCACACACTAAAAAACACAAAGAAAAGTTTTTGCCATATCGTCATATTTTTAGAGCTATAATTTTTCTATGCTTCTGCCTCAAGAGTCATGTGAGGGCTTGTTTTTTACGGGACAAGTTGCCATTTTTATTTGTACAATTTTTGGGCGCATAGCATTTTTTGTTCACTTTCAGTTCTGATTTTTGGGAGGCAGAATGAACAAAAAAACAACAATTTGGGGTTTGTTTTTTGGGATTCTTTATGCCATTCACCATATAGTAAAAAGTAATCAGACTGCTTTATTCTTCAGGTCAGTAGGATTACAGCAATACCACATTTATATAATTTTTTTTGTGTGTTGCTGCTTTTACACAATAAAAAAGATTTTTTTAGAAAAAAGAACTGTTTTTTGCATTGTTATATTCTGAGAGCTATAATTCTTTCATTTTTTTAACTGGTAGAGCTGTATGGCAGCTTGCTTTTTATGAGAGAAGATATAATTTTCAGCTAAATCTTTTTTATTAAAATTCATCTTTTTGGTTGTGTTTTATTTCACTTTTTGTTCGGTGGTAGGTATGATAAAAAAGCATTTTTATATATGTATTAATTGGTATACTATTTTTTGCTTTTTTTTTGCTTTTTATTTGGTGATTTTTAAATGCATATTTTTACAAGTTTTTTTTTTTTTCAACTTTTTTCTTTACTTAATCCTTCTATAGGACTTTATCTTTTAAGACACTGATTAATGGTATTACACATTGCAAATGTTTTATGCCAGTTAGTGTTACACTGACCGAACACCTTTTAGACCATGCTCCTGGCAGGTCATCATTTGACTTTGGGTTGATATGACAACTATTGGCAGCTCATCGAGGGGGTGCCCATGGAATGGAGAGGAAGGATAATTTTTTAATGTTTATTTATTATGAAAAAATAGTAAATTGTAAAAAAAATTGCAGAAATATGGTATTGTCTAAGTCATACTGACTCACAGGATGCTTTTGTTGTACAGTGTGTTCTGCAAAATGCGAAAAGAGTGAAAATAATTGCTGAATTGGTGGAAAAATAAAACTAAAACTAGAAAATCAAGAAAAAATACTTGAAACCAAAACACTGCAGTCATTAAAGGGATTAATATCATACAGATTAGAATGGCTAACTTGGTTGCCCTGCTATGACAGGAAACATATAGACATTAAGCTTTACACATTTATACTACTCTAAATGCAAATCTTTGCAGATATGATTAAAACTAAAAAAAATATAAAATAATAAAAAATACTACCTACCCAAGTACTTTTTATTTGCCCAGGAAGGAGATGTGTTAATATCAAAAGGTCCAAGCTCATCAAAACTATCCAATCTGTAAATCAGAAGAGAAAAAAATAATACATTTATAGGAATATATAGATTTAAGTACATTTCAATTTATATTATAGTTTCAAATCGATTGTTTCTTGAAAATGATTACATTTTAAAAAGACTGGATTTATGCACGAACATTATATTGAATTGATATAGTGCAGCGCCCCAGAGACCTGGTCGTTGCAGTATGACGCTCTGCCACTAAGGGGAGTGATGGTACGTCTGATGGCACTAAAGGAGTTCTTCTGACCAGGTATCACCAGCACACATTACTAGTGTTGAGCATTCCAATACCGCAAGTATCAGTGTTCTGCAAGGTCTCTGTGTGTGTGTGTGTGTGTGTGCAGCTCACTCTGTAGTCTGTGTGCAGCCATATACCCGGTTGTATTCAGCTCAGGGGGGTTCACACTGCCTCATACTGTTCTATCCATTGTCCTTTTTTGCTCATAGTGCAGCCTGCTGCACATTTTTTCTAAAATTTCCTACTAGTGTCTTTCCACCCGTCTCCAGCTAAATTGTGGAAAAACACTACATAGGATAACCTAGAGGAGGGTTTTTGGGCCTTGCAGCGCCGTTTACGGCTGTCTGCACGGTCTCCGTGTGAGCGCAACTCGCCCTGTAGTCTGTGTGCAGCCACAGCCGGTTGTATTCAGCTCAGGGTGCGTCACTGCCTCATACCGTTAAATAACTTTTCCTTTTTTGCAAATAGTGCAGCCTGCTGCAATTTTTTTCTAAAATTTCCTATTAGTGTCTTTCCACCCGTCTCCAGCTAAATTGTGGAAAAACACTACATAGGATAACCTAGAGGAGGGTTTTTTGGCCTTGCAGTGCCGTTTACGGCTGTCTGCACGGTCTCCGTGTGAGCGCAGCTCGCCCTGTAGTCTGTGTGCTGCCACGGCCGGTTGTATTCAGCTCAGGGTGCGTCACTGCCTCATACCGTTAAATAACTTTTCCTTTTTTGCAAATAGTGCAGCCTGCTGCACATTTTTTTCTAAAATTTCCTATTAGTGTCTTTCCACCCGTCTACAGCTAAATTGTGGAAAAACACTACATAGGATAACCTAGAGGAGGTTTTTTGGGCCTTGCAGCGCCGTTTACGGCTGTCTGCACGGTCTCCGTGTGAGCGCAGCTCGCCCTGTAGTCTGTGTGCAGCCACAGCCGGTTGTATTCAGCTTAGGGTGCGTCACTGCCTAATACCGTTAAATAACTTGTCCTTTTTTGCAAATAGTGCAGCCTGCTGCACATTTTTTCTAAAATTTCCTATTAGTGTCTTTCCACCCGTCTCCAGCTAAATTGTGGAAAAACACTACATAGGATAACCTAGAGGAGGGTTTTGGGGCCTTGCAGCGCCGTTTACGGCTGTCTGCACGGTCCCCGTGCGAGTTAAACTCGCTCTGTAGCCCGATCTGCTCAAAAAAAAAGTAAAGTTCACCAAACACCACTTAACACTTGTGTAGGCCACATTTTAGCAATAATAAAATCTAGTCCACACTTTACAAATTTAGTGTTTCTTACACCTGTTAGCAGGAGCATTTCAGGAATAAGCACACTAAGGCCTTAGTACTTTTCTGCTTATCTTTATCTGTCAACCAAGATGAAGAGGGCAGGGAGTAAGGCACGTGGGCGTGGGCGCGGAGCAGGGAGAGGACGTGGTGATTCTGTGCCTGCTGCGGGCACCGGTGACTCATCACCCAGTTTCAGCAGGGAACAGTCCTTCATGCGCAGCTTTGTCGGAGAGCGCCGTGCACCACTGCTGCGTGAAGATCAAATTGAAGCCGTTGTCGGATAAATGGCAGCTAACGCATCGGCATCGACTTCAATTAGTGCCACATCCTCTCAGGAACAGACCACTGGAGACCAGCCATCTGTCTCTTCACCACCTGCCAAATTGGCCAGGCAGTCAGAGAGCCCAGGACAGGAGCCATCTCTACTTCTGTTCTCTGAATCTCTTGGCTTGGAAACAGGGGGCCAGCCAAGCAGCATTGGAGAAATGGAAGAAGAGGCAGTGTGCAGTGATGCCCAACAGCTTTGTCTCTCTGACTCAGAAGAGGCGGGTGGGCCAGTGCCTACGGTGACCACAGCGCAGTACGCATCTGATGATGAAACTCAGGTGCCGCTTTCTGGTGCATACTGTGCTGCCGAGACTACCCAGGAGGAGCAGTTGGTGGCAGAGGGTAGTGGAGATGAAGAGGTCCTTGACCCATCGTGGCGTGAGGAACAGGAAGGTGGTGGGAGCAGCTCTGAGGAAGAGATTCCCCGAACGGGCCAAAGAGGGAGAGGGAGGGGGAAGACTGCGGAGCCTGTAGCCTCCACTTTGGCACCTGTTAGGAGCCTGTCTATTCCAAAAGCCAAAAAGGGCGCTCCCAAGACTTGCAGTGCCTGGTCCTTTTTTGACACAGTTGCAGATGACATTTGTTTTGTCAAATGCAAGCTGTGTCATCAGAAAGTCAAAAGAGGGAAAAGTGTCAGCAACCTCAATACCACAAATATGTGGAAACATGTGCGGACCAGGCACGCGGTGGAGTTACAAAAACACACTGAAGACCTAGGCCAACCAACAGCGGCAGCTACCACCTCTTCAGCTCGTGTTGCCTCTTCCTCCAGCTCACACACAGCTGGTTCAGCTTCCTCCCAGGATCGCCATGGAAGAACCTCTGGCACTGTTGTCCAGAGACCTAACGTAATTCCACCCACAGCACCACGTTCCCAGTCATCCTCACACTCCCAGCCTAGTCTACAGCCATCGGTAGTACAGACATGGGAGAAAAGGCGGCCATTCTCGGCAAACCACCCCCGAGCACAGGCTCTGAATGCAGGCATTGCCAAACTTCTGTCACTGGAAATGCTCTCATTCAGGCTGGTGGAGACTGACAGCTTCCGTGACTTGATGGCATTGGCAGTCCCACAGTACCAGGTGACCAGCCGCTTTTATTTCAGCAGGCAAGCCATCCCTGCCCTGCACAAGCATGTGGAGGGACACATAAAACATGCACTACTGAACGCCGTCAGTAGCAAGGTCCACCTCACCACCGATGCGTGGACCAGTCAACATGGACAGGGGCGATACCTTTCCCTCACTGCCCATTGGGTTAATGTTGTTGAGCCGGGTACAGATCGTGCGAGTGGCGCAGGACGTGTCCTGCCCACTCCAAGGATTGCAGGAATCCAGTCTGTACGCATAGACTCCTCCTCATACACAAGTTCCTCAGAATCATCGCTGCAGGAGCCGTCACAGTCCACCTCCACATGGACCCGTGAACGTTTACCTGTTACGACCGACATGAGCACAGCCGTGGCCAAACGTCAACAGGCCGTCTTGAAATTAGTTTCTTTGGGGAATCGAAGCCACACAGCGCAGGAGCTCTGGAATGCCATCAAGCAGGAGAGCGATGTGTGGTTTGTGCCAGCGAATCTCCAGCCAGGCATGGTAGTGTGTGACAATGGCCGAAATCTGGTGGCAGCTTTGGCCCTTGGCAACCTCACTCACATCCCATGTCTGGCACATGTGCTCAATTTGGTTGTGCAGAGTTTTCTGAGGGACTATCCGGATCTTGATGCACTGCTGCACAAGGCCCGCCTAGAGTGTGCTCACTTGCGGCGTTCCAGCTTGGCAAGATCGCGCATTGCTGCTCTGCAGCGCTGATTCCGCCTTCCGGAACATCGCATCATATGTGACCTACCTACCAGGTGGAATTCCACGTTACATATGTTGGAGCGGTTGTGTGAGCAGCAGCAAGCAGTAATGGAGTACCAGCTGCATCAGGCGCAAAAACGTCGCAGTCAGCGCCGTTCAGACATCACAACCACAGAGTGGGCCACTATGAAGGACGTCTGCCAGGTTTTGCGTCCTTTCGATTATTCCACGCGGATGGCAAGTGCAGATGATGCACTAGTCAGCATGACTGTCCCCCTTATCTGCCTGCTTCAACAAACACTGCAAGCGTTAAGGGATGATGTTGCGGAAGAGGTGGAGGATGAGGAGTCACCTTTTCCATCAGCTTCTGGACAGTCAGCGCTACGTGGTTCCTCACAAAGGGGTAGGCAGGGGACACTTTGTGAGGAGGATGAGGAGGAGTCTATGGAGGAGGAAGAGCTCCGTCCAGAGGAGGGAGTTACACAATTGTCCAGTGGTCAGTGTGTACAGCGAGGGTGGGGTGATGAAGAGCGGGCAGAGATCATGTCTCAAGCAGGGGAAAGCGTTTCTGGGCCAGTTGGCAGTCTGCAGCACATGGTTGATTTCATGTTGCAGTGCCTGAGAGACGACCGCCGCATCGACCACATTGTCAACATGCCTGATTATTGGGTGTACACTCTCCTCGATCCTCGCTACCAGGACAACGTCCAAAACCTCATCCCAGCGTTGACCCGGGAGCGTAAAATGCGGGAGTACCATGACACACTGGTGAATTCCATCATCTTCTCCAGTCCAACTGAGAGGAGTGCTGCTAGTGCTTTACAAAGCAGCTCAGTGCGTCGAGGCAGCGGAGGAGGCTCTGCACAAAGAGGTATCAGAAGCAGTGCCTCTGCCCAAGGCAACACCAGTATGGCACAACTGTGGCAAACTTTTGTGTGCCCGCCCCAAATGTCTACACCATCACCGGCGGCTCCAGTCAGCAGGAGGCAACGGTTCCGTCAGATGGTGACAGACTACATGTCTTGCCCTCTTACTGTACTCCCAGATGGCTCTTCCCCTTTCAAGTTTTGGGTCTCTAAGCTGGATACATGGCCAGAGCTAAGCCAGTATGCATTGGAGGTGCTGGCTTGCCCTGCGGCTAGTGTGTTGTCGGAACGTGTCTTTAGTGCCGCAGGTGGTGTACTAACAGACCGTCGCATGCGACTATCCTCCGATAACGTTGACAGGCTTACTTTTCTGAAAATGAACCAGGCCTGGATCTCGCAGGAATTTGCCACTCCTCTGCCTGATTAAGTAATTGGGTGTCATCCAGGTCTCCTGATGTGTTCATCTTTCTACCACCTGAACTGCTATTCCTGGGCTCCAACACCGCCAGTTGAGGCTCAGAAGTGCAGGCTGCACAGTACAAACATACGACCCAGTGTTATTGGGTTTCAGTAACGTCAGCTGATCCCCAGCTGTGTAGCCGGCAATGTGTCCTGCGACTACCACGCTGACACAACAACCGAAATGTAAGGGAACCTGTCCCCCCCTGGCGTTTGTTACTGAAAGAGCCACCTTGGGCAGCAGTAATGTTGCACAAGGAAAAGGTAGCTCTTTTAGTTTAGCTCCTTGCTCACGCAGAACTTAACACTTATAAAATGTGTCCACTGATACCGTTATACCGTCCCGGAGGTGGGACTTTCTTTCGTAATGTGACGCAGCACAGCCGTCATTCCTACCCCCTTGGTGCTGCGCGCCGCCTCCTCAGCGTTGTTTTAAGCTGTCACGGGGCCTGCGATGTTCTGTTATCCCTAGGCCATGCCCACTTAGCGCTGCCAGTCTTCTGACATAATTTGGTGTCAGGCTGGCTGCGCCAGTGCGGCCGCGCTGCCCGTGATCCCGCTTCGCTGTGTCTTCTGATTTAATCACACTGCTGGCCTGGGATCCATGGGCATGCGCAGTGCATATCTTCACCTCAGGCTCTCGCTCATCTCCCTCCGCCTTCTTCAGACTGTGCGCCGTCAGCTGATCCCTAATAGCATGCCACGGCCGTGACGCCGCACAGTCTGAAGAAGAGGGAAGGAGGGGAGTGAGAGGCAAGGATATGCACTGTGCATGCCCATGGATCCCAGGCCCGCAGAGGGATTACATTAGACGACACTGCGAGGTGGCATCTCGGGCAGCGTGGATGCACAGGCACTGCCAGCCTGACACTTAAATGATGTCAGAAGACGGGCACCGCTAAGTGTGCATGGCCAAGGGATAACAGAACAGCGCAGGCTCCGTGACAGCTTACAACAACGCTGAGGAGGCGGCGCACGGTACCAAGGGGGTAGGAATGATGGCTGTGCTGCGTCCCATTACGAAGGAAATTCCCACCTCCGGGACGGTTTTACGGTATCAGGGGACACATTTTATAAGTGTTTACTTCTGTGTTTGAAAGGAGCATAATTAAAAGAGCAACCTTTTCCTTTTGCATCCTTAGTGCTGCACAAGATGGCTCTTTCAGCTACAAACGCCTTGGGGGGGTTAAAGGTTCCCTTTCAACTTGCTCCAATCAGGCTTCGGCCTACACTCTGTTCCTCTGCTACTCGTGCTGTCCCTGGGCTCTAACACCGCTAGTTGGTGCCTGGAAGTGCTATCTGCACAGTCAACAGTCGCTCCTCTGTTATTGGGGTTCAGTAACGTCAGCTGATCCCCAGCTGTGTGTGCGGCAATACCTCCAATCTGCTCCTCCTGCTGTCCCTGGGCTCTAACACCGCCAGTTGGTGCCTGGAAGTGCTGTCTGCACAGTCAACAGTCGCTCCTCTGTTATTGGGGTTCAGTAACGTCAGCTGATCCCCAGCTGTGTGTGCGACAATACCTCCAATCTGCTCCTCCTGCTATCCCTGGGCTCTAACACCGCCAGTTGGTGCCTGGAAGTGCAGGCTGCACAGTCAACAGTCGCTCCTCTGTTATTGGGGTTCAGTAACGTCAGCTGATCCCCAGCTGTGTATCCAGCAACGTGTCATGCGACCGCCACGCTGGCACACTAACAGACATTTACATGCCTACAGTGCAGGCTTCGGCCTACGCTCTGCTCCTCCTGCTATCCCTGGGCTCTAACACCGCCAGTTGGTGCCTGGAAGTGCTGTCTGCACAGTCAACAGTCGCTCCTCTGTTATTGGGGTTCAGTAACGTCAGCTGATCCCCAGCTGTGTGTGCGACAATACCTCCAATCTGCTCCTCCTGCTATCCCTGGGCTCTAACACCGCCAGTTGGTGCCTGGAAGTGCAGGCTGCACAGTCAACAGTCGCTCCTCTGTTATTGGGGTTCAGTAACGTCAGCTGATCCCCAGCTGTGTATCCAGCAACGTGTCATGCGACCGCCACGCTGGCACACTAACAGACATTTACATGCCTACAGTGCAGGCTTCGGCCTACACTCTGCTCCTCCTGCTGTCCCTGGGCTCCAACACTGCTGGTTGATGCTCAGAAGTGCTGTTTGCACAGAGCCAAACACCTCGCCAATGTGTTAGTGGGGTTCAGTCACACCTGCTGCTCCCCTGCTGTGTATCCGGCAATGTGTCATGCGACCGCCACGCTGGCACAACTAAAATGTAAGGGAACCTGTTCCCCCCCCTCCAGGCGTTTGTTACTGAAAGAGCCACCTTGTGCAGCACTAATACTGCACAAAGAAAAGGTGGCTCTTTAAATTATGCTCCTTGCAAACGCTGAACTACACACTCATGTAATGTGTCCCCTCACACCGTTAAACCGTCCTGGAGGTGGGACTTTCCTTTGTAATGTGACGCAGCACAGCCGTCATTCCTACCCCCTTGGCTCCGTGCGTCGCCACCTTTGCGTTGTTTGATTCTGTCACGGACCCTGCGCTGTTATGTTCTCCCTTGGCCATGCACAGTTTGCGCTGCCCGTCCTCTGACATCATTTGTTGTCAGGCTGGCTGCGCCTGTGTGTCCACGCTGCCCGAAATCCCACCTCGCAGTGTCGTCTAATGTGATCCCACAGTGGGCCTGGGATCCATGGCCATGCGCAGTGCATATCCTCGCCTCTCACTCCCCTCCTTCCGGCTTCTTCAGACTAGGCGGCGTCAGTTGATCCCTAATAGCATGCCACGGCCGTGACGGCGCACAGTCTGGAGAAGCAGGAAGGAGGGGAGTGAGAGGCGATGATATGCACTGCGCATGCCCATGTATCCGAGGCCCGCAGTGGGATTACATTAGACGACACTGGGAGGTGGCATCTCGGGCAGCGTGGACGCACAGGCACTGCCAGCCTGACACCTAATTGATGTCAGAAGATGGGCAGCGCTAAGTGTGCATGGCCAAGGGATAACATTACAGCGCAGGCTCCGTAACAGAATCAAACAACGCTGAGGAGGCGGCGCACGCCACCAAGGGGGTTGGAATGATGGCTGTGCTGCATCACATTACAAAGGAAAGTCCCACCTCCGGGATGGTTTTACGTTGTGAGGGGACACATTACATGAGTGTGTACTTCAGCGTTTGCAAGAAGCATAATTTTAAGAGCCACCTTTTCCTTTTGCAGTATTATTGGTGTACAAGATGGCTCTTTCAGCAACAAACGCCTGGGGGGGGGGGGGGGTTAATGGTTCCCTTTCAACTTGCTCCAGTGCAGGCTTCGGCCTACACTCTGCTCCTCTCCTCCTCCTGATGACCCTGGGCTCTAACACCGCCAGTTGGGGCCCGGAAGTGCTAGCTGCACAGAGAAAAACACCAGCCAATGTGTCAGTGGGGTTCAGCACCGCCAGCTGTTCCCCTGCTGTGTAGCCGGCAACGTGTCCTGCAAACGCCACGCAGGCACCTGAACTTAAATTAAAGGGACCCTGCCCCCCCCCAGGTGTTTCTATGTATAACAGCCACCTTGTACAGCAGTAATGCTGCATTTGTACAAGGTGGCTGACTTTTTCTCCTTGCCCACGTTGAACTCAACACGTACAAATTGTGTCTCATTAGAGACCATAACACTGTCCCTGAGGTGTGACTTTCCTTTTTAATGACAAGCAGAACCCCCCTTGGTAGCGCTGCCCATTTTATGACATCATTGTTTGGCTGGCTGTGCCTGTGCGTCCGCCCTGCCTGACACAACGCCCCTCGTTGTCTTACTTATTTTGACTGCGAGGGTGTGATTGATGGGCACGAGCAGTGCATATCTTCGCCTGTCTTCACTCCCCTCCTTCCGCCTTCTTCAGACTGTACGGCCTCATGGCCGCGGCATGCGATAAGGGATCAGCTGAGGCCGTCCAGTCTGAAGCATGTGCAAGGACATGTGTGAGCGGCGAACATATTTACTGCACAAGGCCACGAATCCCAGCCCCGCAGTGTGACTTTATGAAAAGACACTGTGGGTCTGGGATTCATGGCCATCGTTAACCGCACCGGCCAACATGAAATGAGGTCAGAAGACGAGCAGCGCTAACAGGGCATGGCCAAGGGATAACACAAGAGCGCAGACTCCTGTACAGCAAATAACGACGCTCAGGAGGATGCGCCCAGCACCAAGGCATTATTTTGGACACCTATGCTGCGTCTCCTTAAAAAGACAAGTCACGCCTCCAATACAGCTTTACTGTATAATGGGCTAAATTGTGTACGTCTTTCATTCAGCGTGTGCAATGAGGAAAATTTAAAGAGCAACCTTTCACTTGTGGAGCATTACTGCTGCACAAGGTGTGGCTCTTCTAGATTCTAACACCTGAGGGTGGGTTAAAGGTTACCTTTGAAATTGGTTCAATTAGGCTTCGGCCTACATTCTGCTCCTCCTGCAGACCCTGGGCTCTAACACCGCCAGTTAGGGCCCGGAAGTGCTAGCTGCGCAGAGAAAAACACCAGCCAATGTGTCACTGGGGTTCAGCACCACCAGCTGTTCCCCTGCTGTGTAGCCAGCAACGTGTCCTGCAAACACCACGCAGACACAACAGACCAAATGCTGCCACCAGTGCAGGCTTCGGCCTACACTCTGCTCCTCTCCTCCTCCTGCTGACCCTGGGCTCTAACACCGCCAGTTGGGGCCCAGAAGTGCTAGCTGCACAGAGAAAAACACCAGCCAATGTGTCAGTGGGGTTCGGCACCGCCAGCTGTTCCCCTGCTGTGTAGCCGGCAACGTGTCCAGCACAAGCCACGCTGGCACAACAGACCTAAAGCTGCCACCAGTGCAGGCTTCGGCCTACACTCTGCTCCTCTCCTCCTCCTGCTGACCATGGGCTCTAACACCGCCAGTTGGGGCCCAGAAGTGCTAGCTGCACAGAGAAAAACACCAGCCAATGTGTCAGTGGGGTTCAGCACCGCCAGCTGTTCCCCTGCTGTGTAGCCGGCAATGTGTCCTGCAAACGCCACGCAGGCACCTGAACTGAAATTAAAGGGACCCTGCCCCCCCAGGTGTTTCTATGTATAACAGCCACCTTGTACAGCAGTAATGCTGCATTTGTACAAGGTGGCTGACTTTTTCTCCTTACCCACGTCGAACTCAACACGTACAAAATGTGTCTCATTAGAGACCATTACACTGTCCCTGAGGTGTGACTTTCCTTTTGAATGACAAGCAGCACCCCCCTTGGTAGCGCTGGCAATCTTCTGACATCGTTGGTTGGTGTCTGTGCGTCCGCCCTGCCCGACACAATGCCCCTCGTTGTCTGATATATTTTGACTGCGAGGGTGTGATAGATGGGCACGAGCAGTGCATATCTTTGCCTGTCTTCACTCCCCTCCTTCCGCCTTCTTCAGACTGTGCGGCCTCATGGCCGCGGCATGCGATAAGGGATCAGCGGAGGCCGCCCAGTCAGAAGCAGGTGTAAGGACATGAGTGAGAGGCGAATCTATTTACTGCGCAAGGCCATGAATCCCAGCCCCGCAGTGTGAATTTTTGAAAACACACTGTGGGTCTGGGATTCATGGGCATCGCTAGCCGCATCGGCCGACATGAAATGAGGTCAGAAGACAGGCAGCGCTAACAGCGCATGGCCAAGGGATAACAAGAGCGCAGACTCCTGTACCGCAAATAATGATGCTCAGGAGGCTGCGCCCAGCAGCAAGGTGGGATTTTTGACAGCTGTGCTGCGACTCATTAAGAAGGCATTTCATGCCTCCAAGACAGTTTGACTGTATAAGGGGCTAAAGTATTTGACGTGTTTCGTTCAGCATGTGCAAGGAGCAAAATTTAAAGAGCAACCTTTCACTTGTGCAGCATTACTGCTGCACAAGGTGTGGCTCTTCTAGTTTGTAACACCTGAGGGTGGGTTAAAGGTTACCTTTGAAATTGGTTCAATTAGGCTTCGGCCTACACTCTGCTCCTCTAACACCGCCAGTTGGTGCCTGGAAGTGCAGGCTGCACAGAGAAAAACACCCGCCATTGTGTCAGTGGGGTTCAGCAACGCCAGCTGTTCCCCCGCTGTGTAGCCGGCAACGTGTCCTGCAAACGCAATGCAGACACAAAGCTGCCTCCAGTGCAGGCTTCGGCCTACACTCTGCTCACCCTGCTTACCCTTTGCTCCAACACCGCTAGTTGGGGCTCTAGGAAGACAATCTTGAATAGGCAACGCATCCGGGTTCCAGCACCGTCAGCTGGTTCTCGGCAGTGTCTTTGTCACGGGTACTCCCTCATGCCCAGCCTGGTTCCAGCACCGTCAGCTGGTTCCGGGTAGTGTCAAGGTCACTTACATGCCTATACATTGTCCCGTCGTGTTGCGGTCGGGTTAGCCAACTCCATGGTGCCTCCAGTTTAGGAGTTCCTATGTGGGCTGCGGGAATTGGCAATCAAGGCTGGTTCTGTAGTGCCAGTTAGGCAAGCTCCCCCTGTAGGACTGTTGGTGTTCGGTAACTGCGGCAGCCTCACGGCCTAGCTGTTCTCTCTTCTCCTGTGGTCCTTCTGGTCCACATCCTGGTTCCAGCACCGTCAGCTGGTTCCGGGCAGAGCCTTTGGCTTAGGTGCCTCCTTCTTGGTATCCGAGTTCCGCCAACGCCAGGCGGTCCTTGGTAGTGCTTTTAAGCGCGGGTACCTACGCTTTGTAACCATGTTCCAGAACCGTCAGCTGGTCCTCGGTGCCATTGGCTCTTGCACACTTGGGCAACGCATCCGGGTTCCAGTACCGTCAGCTGGTTCTCGGCAGTGTCTTTGTCACGGGTACTCCCTCGTGCCCAGCCTGGTGCCAGCACTGTCAGCTGGTTCCGGGTAGTGTCAAGGTCACTTACACGCCTATACGTTGTCCCGTCGTGTTGCGGTCGGGTTAGCCAATTCCATGGTGCCTCCAGTTTAGGAGCTTCCTATGTGGGCTGCGGGAATTGGCTATCAAGGCTGGTTCTGTAGTGCCAGTAGGCCAAGCTCCCCCCTGTAGGACTGTTGGTGTTCGGTAACTGCGGCAGCCTCGCGGCCTAGCTGTTCTCTCCTCTCCTGTGGACCTTCTGGTCCACATTCTGGTTCCAGCACTGTCAGCTGGTTCCGGGCAGAGCCTTTGGCTTAGGTGCCTCCTTCTGGGTATCCGAGTTCCGCCAACGCCAGGCAGTCCTTGGTAGTGCTTTTAAGCGCGGGTACCTCCTGCTTAGTAACAGTGTTCCAGCACCGTCAGCTGGTCCTCGGTTGTGCCATTGGCTCTTGCACAGTTGGCCAACGCATCCGGGTTCCAGTACCATCAGCTGGTTCTCGGCAGTGTCTTTTGCTCTTGTACCTTCTGCTCCCCATCCTGGTTCCAGTACCATCAGCTGTTTCTGGGCAGAGCCTTTGGCTTAGGTGCCTACTTCTGGGTATCCGAGTTCCACCAACGTCAGGTGGTCCTAGGTAGTGCTTTCAGGCACGGGTACCTACTGCTTAGTAACCGGGTTCCAGTAACGTCAGCTGGTTCTCGGTAGTTCCATTGGCTCTTGGACCTTCGGCTACCCATCCGGGTTCCAGTACCGTCAGCTGGTTCTCGGCAGTGTCTTTTGCTCTTGTACCTTCTGCTCCCCATCCTGGTTCCAGTAACGTCAGCTGGTTCCGGGCAGAGCCTTTGGCTTTGGTGCCTCCTTCTGGGTATCCAAGTTCTGCCAACGTCAGGCGGTCCTTGGTAGTGCTTTTTAGCACGGGTACCTCCTGCTTAGTAACCGGGTTCCAGTAACGTCAGCTGGTCCTCGGTAGTTCCATAGGCTCTTAAACCTTCGGGTAGCCATCCTGGTTCCAGTAACGTCAGCTGGTTCCGGGCAGAGCCTTTGGCTTAGGTGCCTCCTTCTGGGTATCCAAGTTCTGCCAACATCAGGCGGTCCTTGGTAGTGCTTTTTAGCACGGGTACCTCCTGCTTAGTAATCGGGTTCCAGTAACGTCAGCTGGTCCTCGGTAGTTCCATTGGCTCTTGGACCTACGGCTACCCATCCGGGTTCCAGTACCGTCAGCTGGTTCTCGGCAGTGTCTTTTGCTCTTGTAACTTCTGCTCCCCATCCTGGTTCCAGTAATGTCAGCTGGTTCTGGGCAGAGCCTTTGGCTTAGGTGCCTCCTTCTAGTTATCCGAGTTCCGCCAACGTCAGGCGGTCCTTGGTAGTGCTTTTTAGCATGGGTACCTCCTGCTTAGTAACCGGGTTCCAGTAACGTCAGCTGGTCCTCGGTAGTTCCATTGGCTCTTGGACCTTCGGGTAGCCATCCGAGTTCCAGTTCCATCAGCTGGTTCTCGGCATTTTCTCAGCCTTTTTGTACCTTCTGCTACATTTCCAAGTTCAAGACCCTAAAGACGACGACACGGAAGACCACCCCTAAGATGACGACGACATCAGAGACGACAACCACTGAGATGACGACGACCCTGGAGATGACGACCCTGAAGACCTCCCCGATGACGACGATGACGACGGCGGAGACGACGGCGGAGACGACAACCCTGGAGACGACGACCCTGGAGACGACGACATGGAAGACCGAGAAGCAGAAGAACAAGAGGCTGCAGAACAAAGAGCAGAAGAACATTAAGCATAACACTTAATATCAGAGCAAAAGATATTATCTAAATTATATGTAGAAGAAGACTAAGCAGTGTATGGGGGTGAGTCCGTTCCTCCTCGTGGTGCCCCTGGATAAAGCCTGATGCTGCAGGCCAAACTGAACGCGGACAAATGTAACTTTTGTGACAGGCAGAACGGAAGGTGTAATCTTCAAACTTTTATAGGTAACAACTATGGGAATGCCTGTCACAAATGAGAATATGATGAAGAAGTAGAATAGGAAGAATAATAATAGTTGAAGAAAATGAATATGAAGAATGTAATAAAAAAAAATGTAGAAGATGAAGAAGATGAATAAGGTGAAGAAGAAGTTGATGTTAAAGATGCTGATGATGATGAAAATGAAAGTGTGGGAAAAGTAAAAAAAAAAGGGGAAGGGCGTGGAATAGTGAAACTTAACATAGTCAATATCTTTGTAACTCCGAACGTCTTAAAAAAAATTAAAATTCCTGCTATTCTATTTGATTGGGCTAAACCTCTATGCCTTTAATGTCTCCACCACCTCCCCAAATACATCCTACATTATTCCTAGTTGTTTTCCTTCATGTAGAATGAACCTACGAGGAAAGAAAGGGTTTATTTTAATTCCGATATTTTGGTCTCATTGACTTGCATTGGGATCGGGTATCGGTATCGGCGATATCCGATATTTTTTGAATATTGGCCGATCCAATCCGATACCGATACTTTCCGATATCGGAAGGTATCGCTCAACACTACACATTACACTTCACACTCCGGCCACTAGGGGGAGAAAAAGGCTTTATTTATTGAGCCACTCCTCACACTGGTAAAACTAGGGGTTGGGGAGGAAGTTAGTCAGAAGCTGACTGGGTTGGATTCAGGCAACATCCCGTGTCAGGGGGTGTTGCAGGGAGAAGACACAGGGGGGTCCCTGTCAGGTGTGGGAACCTGGCAGGTGCCTAGCGAACAGAGCAGAACGTAACGGAACCGCGCCTGCACACCCCGCGGCGGTATCCAAGAGAGAGACACGAAGGGAAGGATATTGTGGAACAGTGTAAACGAGATCAAGCACAAAGGAGTACTAGTAGGAGTTGTGCCGTGAGACCGAGGCAACATCGTACTGAGGCGCGTAGCCGGTGGCCGGAACACCGTGGGAGTAACTGACTCTAGGCCTTACTTCGAACTCCGCAGGACAGTTAATTATAGGTTGGCTGTCTACCTTACATCACCTACGAAGACATAGGGGCAACGCGTGGAGAGGGGTGTCTCTAGGGTCCCGGAAGAGCTCCGAGCCTTCCCGTCATACGGGTGCGTCCTAGCCATAACATTCCTGGGGGACGAGAAACTAGTAACATCTGGAACCAAAGAGAAAGAGAGCTGTAGAGAACGAACGAACGAGAACAGCAGTTGTGAGGACTATTCCGAATGCTCAGCAGGGTAGGACTACAACATACAGGCGCTAGTGGTAGGCAACGATTTCCACCTGCAAAGGGAACTCTGGATGTGCCCATCGGACCGGCCGGTCTCAGATAGCCCTGTTAAGCGTGCTCTGGATTGAGGATCCTGAAGTCTTCAGTAAAGAGGTAAAGAGACTTCAACCTTGTGTCCTCGTTATTGACTGCACCTTACACCATCACCATCTACTTTGCTGGGAAGCCCTGGGTACATACTTCACCTGTGGGAAGGTATACCATCCAGCTGCCATTCCATCACCCCAGCGGACCCCACAGCAGCGTCGGTCACTCTGACCGAACACCACAGGTGGCGTCACAAATCCCTGACAGACTGTACCACCTTTATTGGACGCCCCTTAGCAGGGTCGCGGACCAGGTCTAGCCACCGCGACAGCCTCAGAACCGAACCAGAGAGGCCCGGTACCGAGAACTCGTAGCCCTGTGTCTGGGCGTGCTCCAACTTGGCGTCATGAACAGGATCGTACTTAAGCCTGAGAAGCAGGTCATGTGTGCCTTGGAACTGTGACTGAAACGTGTTGGACTGTGATTTATTGCAAAGACTGTGAAGACTCCCCCTTCATAATGTGCAGCCCCACTTACCCCCAGTCCATCATGTGCAGTCTCCTTTAACCCCCAAACTCCAGCATGTGCAGCCCCACTCCCCCTTCATCATGTGTAGCCGTACCTACCCCAGTCCATCATGTGCAGTCTCCTTTAACCCCCAAACTCCATAATG
The DNA here is from genome assembly GCF_032444005.1 of Ranitomeya imitator. NCBI lineage: Eukaryota > Metazoa > Chordata > Amphibia > Anura > Dendrobatidae > Ranitomeya > Ranitomeya imitator. The sequence goes on along the minus strand of NC_091286.1, from coordinate 248,226,727 downwards.
TGCAACCCCACTCCCCTTCATCACGTGCAGCCATCCTTGCCCCCACTCCATCATGTGCAGTCCTCCTTACACCCTTCACTTCATCACTTGCAGTTACCACCACCCATTGAATTCATTTTATAAAGAAAACAAAAAAGTTTTTCATACTTACCTCACCAGTCGCTCCCCTGCAGCGCCTCTCTGCTTCCAGCGTCTAGGACATGTCGGCGCGTGCACGATGATGTCTTTGCGCATGCCCGACACCTGACCTAGAAGTAAAGAGAACATGGAGGGAGCAGAAGCTGAGCAGCCATCGAGGTGACAGCCATGCACAGCTCCCGGCCCTGGCACATGTGATGCAGCTGTGTCTGCTGCCAGCCGCATCACAGTACAACAGACATGGCCGCACACAATTTCCATCAGGCAGCTGGTCCTGTACTGCTGCTGGGGGAGCGGCCCAGGAGGCTTTTGACTCTCTGCCACCTGTCCCAGCCCGCCCCTGAGTACAATCCACGTGCGACTCAGGTATCTGAGTTGCATCAGGGTCATCTACACCCCCGGTGGTTAATGTCTGATGGTAAGGGTCTGGATTCTGCTCAGATCCTATTTCGCCCAGCCCCACATCCAACTGCAAAAAATGTTGCCCATTGGTGCAGATGCTTTCCTTCTTTTGAGTCTGTGAATCTTTGGAACAGAACTGTGATGCCCATGGAATAGAATGTGCAAACAGCTCTGAAGACTCGCCGTCTGTGGTTCCCTACAGTCAGTTTGTCAGTTGGAGAGTTGTGAAATAGGGGGAAGCAAGGGTAATTGAGGTGCCACTTATGAGGACTGTACCGTGTGTGATGTTAAGGTGGAGGAAGAGGAGGAGCAGTCACTTGATGCATTGCTTGCAATCTACTGGAACACATTCTATCCCTCATCCACAAGGCATACCCATGTGTGGCTGCCAAAGAAAGAGAGTTGAGTAACCCAATTTGTCACTGCAGCAAAACAACCCTACTTCTCATCTCTCATATCATCCCTGTCTCACAACACTAAACAGCTATTCAGTACTTTCAATTCTGTCCAGCTCCCCCTCCCTATCCACTCATCTCAGCTGAAGACTTAGCATGATTCTTTAAGCAGACAATTGACAACATAAGGCTAAGCTGTTGCCTAAAGTTCCCACAGCCCCTCCTTAAAACTACTTAACTCTCCTCCTCCAAAACCGACATCACCATCACAGAAGATCAACTTTCCTCTTTACTCTCCAAATTACATCTCACCACATGTGAACTTGACCCAATACCATCCCATCTCATTCCAAACCCTACAGCAGTCTTCATACCAAAACTAACCCACCACGTCAACCTTGTCAGGCATACCTTGATAACACCCATCCTAAAAAAGTTCTCGCTTGACCCATGCTTTGTGTATAGCTAATGACCTCAGGTTAGCATCCTCAATAATCAGAACCTCCCACTCCCGTCTCCAAGACTTTACACGTGCTGCGCCGATTCTTTGGAATGCACTACCTAGGTTAATACGATTAATCCCCAATCCCCACAGTTTTAAGCGTGCCCTAAAAACTCATTTGTTCAGACTGGCCTACCGCCTCAATGCATTAACCTAACGATCCCTGTGTGGCCTATTTATAAAAAAAAAAAAAAAAAGGTTCCTCGCATCATGTTCTCATACGCTTTGTGCAGTTATTAGCCCTCTGTGTCTGTACTGCTACATACTTAGGCAGATAACTGGTTCATGCAGCTTTACATGAACACCTGAGCCTTACAATATAGCTGGTCCGAATAACTAAAGCAATTGTTACCATCCACCTCTCGTGTCTCCCCTTTTCCCCATAGTTTGTAAGCTTGCGAGCAGGGCCCTCACTCCTCCTGGTATCTGTTTTGAACTGTATTTCTGTTATGCTGTAATGTCTATTGTCTGTACAAGTCCCCTCTATAATTTGTAAAGCGCTGCGGAATATGTTGGCGCTATATAAATAAAATTATTATTATTATTATTATTATTATTATAGCTATCACGCCATATCACTTCTCCCCTATGCCTCAAAACTAGTGGAACAACACATCCATTTTGAACTGTCCTCAAATCTATCTTTCTGCTCCAACGGCACCATTTCACTGAAACTGCCCTGACTAAAGTCAACAATGACCCACTAACCGCCAAATCCAAGTGATACTGCTTTATCCTCTTCCTCTTAGACGTGTCATCTGCCTTCAACACAGTAGACCATTCCCTCTTATTACAGACTCTTTCATCTCTTGTCCTCAAAGACTTGGCCCTATCTTGGTTCTCCTCATACATTACAGACAGGATATTCAGTGTCTCCTACTCATACACTCATACATTCCTTCTCTCTATCTGTCAGTACCCACTAAGGTTCAGTTTTAGGACCCCTGCTCTGCTCTATCAAAACCTTCAGTCTTGGACAGCTTATAGAGTCTCACGGCTTTCAGTATCACCTCTATGCTGATGACATACAGCTCTACCTCTCCGGACTTGATATCACCTCCTTACCAGAATCCCACAATGTCAGTCTTCTACTTCATCTTTCTTCCCTGCTAGGTTTCTGAAACTTAACATGGATAAAACCAAATTATTCATTTTTCCACCATCTCATTCAACCCCCCCAACTTACCTATCCATGAAAATCAATGGCTTGACTATGATCTCTCCTTCAAATCAAAGATCTAAACCCTTTTCCTTTCCTGCAAACTACAACTCAAAAATATCTCCCAAATCCACAGATTCATCAACCATAAATCTACAAAAACATTAGTGCATATCCTCATCATCTCCCACCTTGACTATTGCAACCCCCTGCTCTGTGGCCTTCCTTCTAACACTATCACACCCATCCAATCTATCCTAAACTCTAGTGCCTGACTAATCCACCTGTCAGCCCACTATTCCCTGGCTTCTCCCCTCTGTCAATCCCTGCACTGGCTCCCCATTGCCCAGAGACTTTGGTTCTGAACCCTAAGTTTGTTATATCAAGCAATCCAAAATCTGTCTCCTCCAAACATCTGTGACCTAGTCTCCTGGTACTTACCTGTACACAACCTACGATCATCTCTACTCCGCTTTTATCTCCTCTTCCCACAATTGCATACTAGATTTCTCCTGTAGATCCCCAATACTCTGGACCTGTGTCCCTTGACAAATCATACTCTCGCCTACCATGGGAATATTCAAAAGGAATCTGAAGAAATACCTCTTGTCACGAGGCAGAAATAGGAAAACAGGAGATGAGGAATCTGGGCCCCTGAACTGCCCCTCAGGCTAGGGGAAGCCCTGTCTTTCCTTAACTTGGGGGTACCCTTGAAGGTAGGGAGGCCCAAGTCACTGACCTGTCCCTGTCTCCTGTTAAACCCTGTACTAAACCCCCAACCCCCACCCCAGGGGGTGAACAGTGTAAAAAGCTCCACAAAGCAAATAAACAGGAATAAACAATATAAGAGTGAGGGGAACAGTATACCAAAAGGTGTATGCGCAAACTACAAAATAACAAAACTCAGAACTTAGCTTGTGCACGCCGCTGCAGACTCCACAACAAAGATAGTACAGCAACTGAGCTCCAAACACCAGACTTGGCTGACACCAGGGAGCTGCTACTGCGAGGTTGGTCTCCTGAAAGGAACTGTATAACCAACAGTCAGCTGAAGCACCAGGTGACCTTAAAAAGGATGGCGGGAGTGGTCAAAACATCAGCTGAGCCAGCAGCAATGCAATAACACCAGCGGCCACCGGGGAGAGAAAACTGCATTAACCCCCAACAACCAGAAAAGGAAAAAAGGTTTAAATCTGAGGGAAACCAGATCTGCCACAGATCCAAACATGGATCGTGACACCTCTTCTGACAAGCCTGCAACCTACACTAATCATCACTCCACCATACTGCTTTGCAAGCAGCTCAACCCTCATATTCTATCCTCACCCATCCTTTGTAGACTGTGATCCCTCACGGGCAGGGTCCTCTCTCCTCCAGTAGCAGTCTACTTCTATTGTTTAAGATTATTGTACTTATTTTATTCTGTATACCCTTTTCACATAAATGGCACTATAACAATAAATAATAATACCGCTGTGCAGCTGCCAAAGAAAGAGAGTCAAGTAGACCATACAGTAACTGAATTTTTCAAAAAGCTGTGCAATTATAATACTTTTACTTTGTGATATTGATGACACTTTAGTGGTGTGTGTCAATAATTTTGAGAAATGTTTGTACTCTAAATTGGGTCTCTTTCATATGTGTTGTCTGTAGCAGTAGAGTTCCCAGATCGGCAGGCCTGCAATTACTTTCTGTCAACTAGCTGTGCTACTATCCTTACATTTTTATAACTTTTGTAGTATACCAAGTTGACATTTGTACCATCTGAATGTAACTGATCAAAAATCACATTTAAGATGTTGCATGAGGTATCAGAACTCCCAGCACAGCAGGCTTATACCGATCCCTCACCCACCTCGTCTTAATTGAAAATTCAATGCAAATCTATAAATGCTGGGCCAGACCCTGATACCATATGCATGTCCCATAGCTGACTGCTTGTGTGCCATTATAACAAGTTCTACTGTGGGTCAATTGATCAGTCGACTATCTGTTATTATTCTTTTATTTTCCTATCAATAGTAGTCTATAATACTGATGTTTGTGCCATCTGAGTGTGTCAGGAATAAAAAAAAATTGGAGGTGTTGCATGAGGTGCAAGGTCTCCCAGCTAAAAAGGCTTACAGCACCCCTCTAACTACCAGGTTTACATTGAAACTTCAATTCCAAGCTGTAAATTTTTGGCCAGGCCCTCACACCTCATGCATGGCCCATGGCTGACTGTTGCTGTGCCATTTGCAAATTTTAACTGTGGGCCACATCATGCCCCTTTGCATGGTGTCTGCCATTAATTTTAGCTGTTTGTCAAGCTTTTTGTCGCCCTTAACCCCTTACTGACTTACTGACAGAGCCAATTTGGTACTTAATGACCAATCCAATTCTTACAATTATGATCACTGTCAATTTATGAAGTTATTGCTCTAAAATGCTTCAACTTATCCCACTGTGTGAGTCGAGTTCCCGCCGCTGCACAGGGGGAATCTCGAACCATGTCTGCTGCGGTCTCCCATTCTGCATCGGCCGCAGTGGAGCCTGCTCAGTGGAGACGTCGTTCCCAGCATCTCACTGAATCTGATACTGTGCAAAGGGTTACTGCTGCCTCTCCAGGCTCTACTATTGTACCCTGCACTGGTCTGCGGCGAGCAGGCTTTTTTGGGACTAAGTCCTGCTTTGCACACACTGAGCATGCCCAGGGTAAGATCTCTCAGTGGAGATCAAGGGTCACATGCTCAGGTACTGCAGCAACTTCAATTGGTCCTCCAGGAAGGTCCTGTACCTGATCAAGTTCTGTGGCAGCCTTCCATTGGTCCTTCTAGGAAGGTCCTGTAGGTGCTACAGCTATAAAAGGTTCTCATGACCGCACGGCCATGCGCTAGTATCAAATATGTACTAGCTCAGCGCCAGTGTGGTCGTGTGTGTGGTCAGGGACCCGGCTGAAATAAGCCCCTAGAATGCTGGCACCTCCGGCGAGGAGTTTTGTGTATGCAGTCAGGGACCCGGCTGAAATAAGCCCCTAGAATGCGAGGAGCTAATATCTGAATTCAGGGCTGGCTAATAGCCATTAGAATTCCGGCTCCACCGGAGAGGAGCTGCATGTTGGTTGGACTGCATGACCATTGTCGGCTCTACACAGTAGCTGTGTCCCCTGTGAGCTAAACAGGGCACAGCGTTCTCTTTACTACGGGCTCTGTGAAGTAACAGAGTTCGTTTGTACTAATTTGCTTTGCCGCCTTGCTTAGCAGCAGGTTCTTTCCTGCATGGTGGATCCCGGGTTGCGAACGCACCTGTCTCATTTAATAAATATATTCGGTGCGTTCCGCCAACCCTAACACTCTGATTCTGTGATTACTTTTTCATGACATATTGTACTTCATGTTAGTCATAAAAGTTCTTCAATATAACTTGCTTTTATTTATGAAAAAAATGGAAATTTGGCAAAAATTTTGAAAATTTTGCAATTTTCAAACTTTTAATTTTTATACTCTTAAATCAATCAGAGAGAGTTGTCACACAAAATAGTTAATAAATAATATTGCCCTCATGTCAACTTTACATCAGAACAATTTTGGAAATGTAACTTTTTTTGTTAGGACGTTATGAGGGTTAAAAGTTGACCAGCGATTTCTCATTTTCAAACAAAATTTACCAAACTTTTTTTTTAGGGACCACCTCACTTTTGAACTGAGTTTGGGGGCTTAATATGACAGAAAATACTCAAAAGTGACACCATTCTAAAAACTGCACCCCTCAAAGGTGTGCAAAACCACATTTACAAAGTTTATTAACCGTTCAGGTGCTTAATAAGAACTAAAGAAATGTGGATGGAAAAAATTAACATTTTACTTTTTTCACAAATATTTACTTTGGAACCAATTTTTTATTTTCAGAAGCGTATCAGGAAAAAAACGGACTGCAAAATTTGCGATGAGCTCAAGCCACTGCTTTATCTCATGGCAAGACTCAGAAGTTAGGGATCACTGTTTTACTTTTTGAACACAAAATTGGCTGGAATCAATGGTGGCGCCATGTCACGTTTGAAGACCACCTGATGTACCTAAACAGTGGAACACCCCCAATTCTAACTCCAACCCTAACCCCAACACACCCCTAACCCCAACCCTAACCATAATCCTAACCACAACAATAATACCAACACACCCCTAACCCTAAACCCAACCCTAACCATAACGCTAACCACAAACCTAACTCTAACACATCCCTAACCCTAACCATAATCAAATCTATAATCACAACCCTAGCTTTAGCCCAAATCATAACTTTAGCCCAACCCTAACCCTAGCCCCAACTCTAACCCTATCTCAACCCTAACTTTAGCTCAACTCTAACGTTAGCCCAACTCAAACCCTAATGGAAAAATGAAAATAAATAAATTTTTTATTTTATTATTTTTCCCTAACTAAGGGGGTGATAAAGGGGGGTTAGTTGCTATTTTTATTTTGATCACTGTGATAGGGTCTATCACAGTAATCAAATTGAACCAATAGGAAAATTTTCCTATTGTTTCTGCGTGCCGGCCGGCAGATCTCAGCAGGAGCACTGCGCATTCGCCCGCCATTTTCTTCCTGGAAGAAGATGCCGGTGGCCTGTGTGACTTCATGGGGGATGCAGGGACTTCGGAGGTACTATGGGGGGCTAGGGGGGGCTCCATTTCTCTCTCCTCTGATGTGTTATCACATCAGAGGGGAGAGAAAATAAATGGGAAATCATTCCTTTTTTGCAGTTGCCATTATTCCATTAATAATGGCGATCGCAACACTATGGGAGACACTATACACATTATTTCTCAGCAATGTTAAAATGAGGCGCTGAGGCATAAGTACCCTTAACTGCCGCTGTTAAAAGGCGTATCATCGGTCGCTAAGGGGTTAAGGTGTTGCCTATGCGTTAGGTTTTGCCTCCCATTGAATCTAATGGTTTTCAGGTATGCTTGTCAAACCGTTTGGCGAACGGGAGATCCGCTGGTCAATTTTTAACCCTTATAACTTCCTAATAAAAAAAAGTTGGTTTCAAAATTTTGCTCATGCAAAGTAGACATGTAGGAAATGTTACTTATTAACTATTTTCTGTGACAAATCTCTGTGATTTAAGGGCATGAAAATTCAACGTTGGAAAATTGCAACATTTTCATCAAATTTCCATTTTTTTCACAAATAAACGCAAGTCATGTCAATTTTTTACCACTATCATGAAGTACAGTACATCATGAAAAAACAGTCTCGGAATCACCAGGATCTGTTGAAGCATTCCAGAGTTATTACCCCATAAAGTGACAGTGGTCAGAAGTGTAAAAATTGGCCTGGTCATTAATGTGCAAACCATCTTCTGGGGTAAAGGTGTTAAATCTATGGCAAAGGGTCTAAATGCTTAGTGACAACCCTGACAGATGATAATGATTACCATGCCATCATAATATAATGTCTATTCAATGATTTTTGTTATTAATTTGTAACATACAGTATTAACTGAATACAGATTTTCTTTTCACTCATCTTTTATTAATAAAAGAAGGCAAAAGCATCATCATACCCTTAAACAATCCTTTTAATTAGTCTAATTGTGTTTGCTTTTGCTTTTTTACAAGTGAACAGCTTTTTTGCCAATTAGGCTTTGTACCAATATCACTCTATAAACCAAGTATCATCTTTTTTTAAAAATATTAAGGATACATTTGAAAATAATGATAATTAACATATGTTTTTATTATTCCAACTCTAACAATATTTAGAAATGGATATAATGGATAGTAACTTACATATGCAATGAACTCTTGAGAGCATGCTGACACCCTGACAATCATTATTATAACATAGAATGTTAGTGTAACACCTTATGATATACCGTAGTTTCATAGCTTATAAGGTTGAAGGTAGACTAAAATGTTGATATAAAAGAAGGTAATAAATTTAATCCCATCGGGCTTCTGAACTGAGCTAGACTCTAACTGGTATACCTGTTCTATACAGGAAAGAGACCTAAGCCTTAAAAATGTTGTCCCATTTCATAGGGTAAGTGGTAAATTAAAAAAAACGGAGCTTTTTTTTATCCCTCTTGAGTACAGCACTATATCTCCTTGGCTCTGTTCTTTGGCTGCAGCGGTGACATTATGAACACAGAGATGCAGCAAATCATTGGCTCTAAGGATGTAAAGTTGTGTAACAAAGTGTTTGCCCCCTTCCTGATTTCCTGCTCTTTTGCATGTTTGTCACACTTAAATATTTCTGATCACCAAACAAATTTAAATCTGAAACAAATATAACACAGGTGAACACAAAATGCGGTTTTTAAATGAAGGTCTTTATTATTAATGGAAAAAGAAATCCAAACCTCCAGGGTCCTGTTGATGACATGAGCTGCTGCGCTCAGTGATTGGTTTTAGCGGTGCCAACATGACGTCACAGCTGGAGCCAAACAACTTAAGCCAGAAAAGCTATGGAGATGCAGCACTGGACCCGGGCATATGGCCAATAGTTTCTTGAAAAGAGACAACCCCTTTAAGAACTGAAAATGTGCTACAGAGTGAAACTTTGATGTCATGCTTGTTAGTCTTCCAAAGCATAACAGGTTTACCTGGGACTAGCAAACTCAAAGTCAATACTTAGGATATGCTACTAAGATCAAATCAGTGGGGGCCAAATCTCCCCACCTCACCAGGACGGTCAGCTCACTAAACAGACAATCGTGTTTCATTGAGCACAACATCTTGTTTAGGCTGCTTGCCTATTGCATTTTTGATGCGTTTTTTCTGCGTGGAAATGGGCCAAAAACGCTATGGAATCCTTATGCAAGCTAATTTATTGGCAATCCTGAAGTGTTGTGCACATGTTCAGCAAATTTCCTATAAGTATTTGCAGTGCGCTTTTTTCTGCAGCATGTCAATTCTTTTTGCGTTTCCGAAGCGTTTTTCACCCATTGACTTTCATTGAGTCAGTCAAATCCTCAGCAAAAACTCAGGTATTAAAATGTTTGTGGAGTTGCTGTCGATTTGCTGAGTTTTTGTTTGCGTTTTCACGTACTTCCTAGGGCGCGGTGGTTCTTATCAGTGGTAACGCTACCGCCAGTAAGATCAGTATTAATATCAGTCCACAGCTGTCTGCTTAGCCTTTGCTGGTTAGAGTTTATAGGGCGAACCAATGTCAATTTTTTCTGGGGTCCCCCTGTAAACTAGCCAGTAAAAACTAAGCAAACAGCTCTGAGCTGATATTAATAGCCTTTATGGCTACTGGCTCCTTCCCGGAATATTAACATCAGCCTCAGCCATTGGCTTTCCCTCTGCTGGTTATGAAATTTATGTGGGAGCCCATAAAGAATGCAGAAACGTTGTAGAAATTTCAGCAAGCAAATACTCAATGTGTGCACATAGCCATAGTGTTTACAAAACACAATACTATAGATTTTGGCTATGGCGGTGCCTGTTTATGTAAATGAGTGGGACTAAGCTGTAATACCAAGCAAAGCCACCACCAAAAAGGCAGAAGTTAAAATAAAGGTTTGATTATTATGCTGCTTATCCGTAGCATTATCCTTTATAATGCAATTGTGTTCAGGCATATTTACTGTGAATTAGCAAATATGCTCCACTGAGTTGCAAATTTGGTGGAACCAAATGTAAAATATGTCACGCAATCATCCACAAAAAAAGTTCTTATCATTTGTATTCTATATTCATATCCAGGTCTATTAAAATATTTTCATATTAATAGACTTTAGACACAGATGAATAGACATTAGATGCAGAATGTTGTACTTATGTTTAAGATATGCACTGTATATGGGTACATTATATAGTTTGATAATTATGATGGGTGAGATTGTGGAGGTCATAAATAGTTTAGGTCATGATCTACAATTTTCAGACGGAAAAACATTTAATGAATCAAACCCATTATCTTAAATAATCGAAGATTATCAGCATTATGACACACATGAATGAATAATTTATTAACTGTGAACTCAGACCACATTTACTAATTACATTTCATAATCTACTGTGTGTGTGGTATTTGGAGAAAAGGCTTAGTGTGCAAAAGGCCATTTCTATAAAATGAATGCTGCTAATAGGATCACCAGGCAGGCTGGTATAAAGAGGTGTTCTTAGGCCTGAATTTGGTGTAATGTTTTGACTTCGCTAGCCTTTTTTTCTTTCTTTTTCCTTCCTCCTCTTTAATTTTTTTTCTAAAGCATCAATCAGCAGGGGATTGAAATTCTAGAATTTTCTGAATTTCGCAGTTTCATGCAAATTAAAATATTTTGATTTTCAGTTCACAGTTCACAAAAAAAACTTGCGTGGAACCATTTCCTACACTGCTGAAGCATCAGAGAGCAGGCAGATGTCATTTTATGTTGCTGCATGGGCTTCCCATAATGCACTCCAATTATGACAGCTTACAGATTATCATACCTTGCACAGTGGTGGTAAATACCTGGGTCATCACAGATCACCGGTACCCAGTGGAGCACAGTTTGTACAGTAGAGTCATTTTCATATCCAGTGTCACTAAGTAAGTCTCTTTGTTCTCTAAAAAGTTAGCTTTTATGGTCAGTGGTGTATTCTCTCTCTCCTGTAAATTGCAATCTCTTATGATCAGTGGGGTCCTCTCTTTTTCACCTGTAAAGTGTCACCTCTTATGGTCAAAGTAGTCCTCTCTCTCTCTCACCTGTAAATTATAAGCTCTATGGTCAGCGGGGTCCTCGCCTTCTAGCCCTTAAAGTATAAGCGCTTATGGTCAGCGAGGTTTTCTCCATCTCTCATTTTTTTACCATATAATGTACTGAAAACAGAAAAAAAATTCCAAGTGTGCCTAAATTTGATAACGAAACTAATACTTTTTAGGTTTTGTTTTTACGGCATTCATTGTGCAGTAAAAATATCCAGAAAGATGACTCTTTGGGTCAGTATGATTACCGCAACAACAAACTTGTCAGGCTTTTTTCTATTTTAATAATGAAAAAAAATCTTAAATTTATGAAATAATGTGTTGTTTGCAATGCCTTTTTTCTGAGACCCATAACTTTTTTATCTTTCCATTCATGAAGCTTGATTTTTGCACGCAGAGCTGACTTTTTTTTTTATTGATTTCACTTTGAGGTACATATAATGTTTTGATCTGTTTTTATTGCATTTTTGAGGGGGAGGGCAGTGACTGGAAATTCTGGATAACTGATTTTTTTGTTTTTGGCTTTAACAGTATTGTTTCAATAATTTTAAAAAATTTTGTAAACTTTTCGTAATTGAAGAATAAAGTCCCATACATGCAATATATTTTATAAAACTTATGCTTTGCTATAACAAATTTCAAGTGACGTATCTGAAGACATTTGATAACAGAAGATAAGTAGTGAGGGCTAGTGGGCTTCAAAATGAAGCTACTAAATGGGGGTAAGAGCAGGACAATTGCCCTTCAAAAAAAATTAAATTTGAAAATTACTTAAAGGGGTTCTGTCACCATATTTAGCAATGAGATCATATATAGGTGTCTGACCCTGGTATACAAGCTTAGTGCTGTGGGGAGACGCTTTCCACAGCACTAAGCTTCTATACCAGGGTCGGACACGAGGTAGATGGTGACAGAGGAATAGTCGTGGATGACGAATATGTGGTGAGACCTACCCAAGCACATGGGTTTAGTTCATATATATATGATCTCATGCATCTCAGCGTTCCTAACAATACTCCACCTACATTAACCCTTGAAGGTGCCACAAATGAACCCATTAGAGAACACTCATGAAATGTGAAATGAGTAATATATGTATCACATAGATTTATGGATGGGTAACTTTGTATGGCATCTTGATACGCTGAATATATGTGCTGCTACTCTGCACTGACAGGGCTCCAATCCCGTGTATGACATTTATTTCTATGAATATCTAAGTGGAACGGCAGCTTGCGGTGTCTTGGAAACTGTATAGGACACACAGCATATGCATTTTGTTGTTTATAAGCCATCTAAAGTACATGATCAAGGGCAAAAAACTGCATTTTTGTGGTCGGGCAGACACAACTACAGAGAGTGACCTAATCATAGGGATGTAATTTGTGTCCATATACCCTTGCTTTTTGAGTTGTACATACAATTTGTTGGCCCATATTTGGTGAGCCTATAGAAACAATTGTGGATTGGAAGCGATTTCAACACTGGCAGTGTTGTTTGGTTTATTTGTTATTTGTCTCGTCTTGTTTTGTTTCCCCATTCTGTGAAGGTAATAGGGCACGAACCACACGAGGGTTCCTATTTTGTTTGTATATATTTTGGTCTAAATAAGTGTGCCATTTATTGGCTTTTAATATACCTAATAAAGGTTATTTTTTATCCAGTTGCTAAATACGGTATTAATTCTATTAGATAAGCACACCACGCTTAGAATATTCTGTCACCATAGCAATCATTGGAAAAATAGGAAGTAAATGAATAGCATACAAATTTTAACAGTGCCCTCACAGAGACTAAGGATAGGTACTTCCAGTCCAGCTAAAAATTTCACCTACAGAGCATGGGGCACGGTACACCTAAATTAGCAGCTTACAAATTTCACCCACTGACCATGGGACAGAGTACCCCATAAGAAGCAGCTTACACATTTCACCCATAAACCATGAGGCAGACTAACCCCCTCAGAAGTATCTTAAAATTTTCACCCAAAGAGCATGAGTTAGAGTAGCCCCACAGCTCCAAAATGTCTGCTCCAGTAGTGTATGTTCCAAATGCCACTGATGAAAAGCTTCTAATATGAACTTGGACAAAGCTGGCAGTCCGAAGCAAGGATTGCTACCAGCAGTCCAGTTAAAAAATTGCACACACATAACATGTTTTCAAATTTTCCCCACAGATGTTGATAACAAATTTCACACCCAGACAGTGGCCCACAGTATCTCTACAGGTATAGTTGCAGAGCACACACAGTGGCTTTTGTTAAACTACTCCCACAGAAATGGGTTCAAGAATACATGCAGCACCTTTTGCCACAGTACTTTGTCAGACATGGTTGCCTAAGAGTAGAACAAAATTTTGACACACACATGACTCCCACCAGCTCAAGTGAAGATTCTAAAACGATTTGGGTATGCACAGAGATGGGTGCAGAGTACACATAGAGAGTGTTTTTGAAAAACTGCACACACAAAACATAATTCTGTCCATCACTACAGCTGCATCCTGACCCTAAGCTAAGCAGAGTAGAAATCTAAAATAAGAATATTGAACTAGGAGGAACAGGTCAAAGTGGAGGAAGAGGTAGATGTGGCGGTATAGGTGGAAGAGTTGGAGGAGAAAAAGCCAACACAGTTTTTTTTGCATTTTTTATTTGAGGAGGAGGCCCCCAAATGCAACAAATGGCAAATAGAATTGGGGTGCAACTGTTACAGTTCGCTAGTCATCCAAAAGGTATGGACAAGTTGTGTGGGATCCAAGACTGGTTCACCTAAAGGAATGTTGAGTTAGCGACAATAGATGAGGTTAGGCGGATGTGCCTGTCTTTGATGACGCCTCCCCCCACCATGCTAAACACTTTTTCTGACAGTTCAGGGGCAGGCCAGCACCTACAAAGCATAAAGGGCAAGTTCAGGCCATGTGTCCAATTTGGAAACCCAGAAGTTAATGGGACAGACGCAATTGTTAGTATGCGGAGACGCATGTATCAGATGGTGGTGCTGGACGTTTTGGCATGCTCATAAAGTTTTGCCATATTTTATCCATCCTAAACCTGCATTCTAAGGTGCTGGGGGTGTACCAGGTGCCTTGGCGACTTCCTCCTCTGTTTTGTTGTTCCACTGACCCCCGCTGTCAGGTGGGAAAGTAATTAGCAGGTTTTCTACCAGTGTGTGCCTGACCATGCTCCTATCCCACCCTGCCTCTGTCCATTGGTGGGGCTGATTCAAACTGGCCTAAAAATGCTATAAAGTTCCAGGAAAATTTTGCACAACTGCTTGTTGTGCAAAACTTTTGCGATTTTTCAAAGTTTTTACATAGCTTTCTGGCATAAAATATTTGATGAATCGGCATCTATAACTTTTATTTGAAAAAGTCATACCCCTTAATACATCAGCAAGTTGCATAGTGGCATGCTCTACTATGTGTACCTCGCCACAAACCCTACTCCAGCTCCTGCTAGAGTATGATTTGTAGTGTTGTAAATGGCGCCGCTCGTTAAGAATTTGACCTCACTTTTAAGCAAATAAATTCGAATTCTCAAAGCTTTTTTGGCAAAAAAATTTGGTGAAAAAGCCTGCTCCCCTCAAGAGTTATGATCTGGCTAATAAGGGGGATACTAATTGGAGAAGCCCTCTCTCAATCTACTTTTTCTTGTGAGCCTTTATTGACAAGCAGCATTGTTTTGTTGGGACCCAAATTGAAGAAACAATCTCAGTGTAGTTAACATAATTATTATTTTAGTTATGGTGCTTACCTTAATATTATGAAGCAAATGATGTGGGCTAAGTATAGCACTGTATAAAATACTAGAGTGCAAATAAACAAATTCTGTAAGACAACCTGAGGAAGTAAATTATTTGTATTAAAAACACATGCAGAATATTGGACAGCATTTTCATTTGATCATATATTAACTAATCAGAGTCCATATTTCAATTGTACAGCTTAGTAAAAAAATAAGTTAATCTAACTTTCTGATTGGTTGATATTATTAAAAAACATACTCTGTCATAGAACTTTTGCTATGAGATTCTCAGTTTTAGACAAGAAGGATATAAACTATGCAATTGCTATTTTTTCATTTTAGGAATGTACTGTATATAAAAAGATTTGGATTCCTAAACTCTTTGTGCATTAGGGTGGAACTGTGGAGTTGGACTGTGGGTACGGTCTTTGACTCTGCCATGGTCCCTCTGCTGCCTCTAGTGTCTATCTTTTTCCTCATGTAAATTTCACGCTGTCCTAGCACTTGTGCAAATTGTTCTGGAGGCAGGCTTCAGGAAAATGATGCTGATGGCGTAGATTCAGATCTCAGCTTAATGACGAGACAAGATATTATTCTGTGCTTTTTTTGCCCAGGAGAGAAGATATATCAGGACAGGGACCCAATTATGAAGGATGCCTTGACGTAGCAATTGGGCTCACATACATTGGCCAATCTATGCACGAAGTACCTTTCTTTTTTCACAGCAATTTTTGCAGATACTGTAAATATTTCATGTGTACATTATATAGCGCTTTTTTCCTATTTCCTATGGCAGCAATGCAGTTTCAATGTTCTAGAGTAATCCTTTTTGTATATTATGGTGCAACCTTACTATTTGTTGCTTATATGTTTTTTTTATTGGCAAATTCACACTAGTTTAGATGTGCTGGTCCTTTTTTTCTATTGAATCATAGCCTTTTGGACATGTGCACTCCCACTCCTATTAGTATTAGTATTGGTTGGGAGCTCTGTGTTCTTGATATTATTCATGAGGCTTATTACAAAGTACTTATGGTTTCTGAGGTGCATAGATCAGGGCCGTATTTAGAGTTTCTGCTGCCCTAGGCACTCTTAGTGCTGCCTCCCCCATTGGTGAGTATGACACTATCGGCAGTGACTTTGGCAAGAATCGCTGTTGTGAAAGTCGCCTTTTGCAGCAGATCGGGCAGTTTTTCTGCATCTGCCACGTAACGGATCACTTACGGCAACATTGTGTTTGGTTTCATTCATTCCCTATGGGATTTGCGGTACTTGCTGTGATTTGGGAAATGCGGTCCCATACCTACCAACTTTTGAAGAAGGGAAAAAGGTGTAAGGGTTGCGGCGCACGTAGTGCACGTAATTTTAGGCCACGCCTCTGACCACACCCATTTCACAACTAATCACACCCATATCCAAGTCCCAACCACACCCATTTAGCACTGCTGATCACACTGTTTCATATACAATAATTAAAACCAAAAAAATATGGCCACACAGTGCTCCATACTGTATAATGGCTACGCAGTGCTCCACATACTGTATAATGGCCACACATGATGCTCCATACTGTTATAATGGCCGCACATGATGCTCAATACTGTATAATGGCCACACATGATGCTCCATACTGTATAATGACCTCACATGATGCTCCATACTGTATAATGACCACACATGATGCTCCATACTGTATAATGACCGCACATGATGCTCCATACTGTATAATGACCGCACATGATGCTCCATACTGTATAATGACCGCACATGATGCTCCATACTGTATAATGGCCACACATGATGCTCCATACTGTATAATGACCTCACATGATGCTCAATACTGTATAATGACCGCACATGATGCTCCATACTGTATAATGACCGCACATGATGCTCCATACTGTATAATGGCCGCACATGATGCTCCATACTGTATAATGGCCACACATGATGCTCCATACTGTATAATGACCTCACATGATGCTCAATACTGTATCATGGCCATACATGATGCTCAATACTGTATAATGGCCATACATGATGCTCCATACTGTATAATGGCCATACATGATGCTCCATACTGTATAATGACCGCACATGATGCTCCATACTGTATAATGACCGCACATGATGCTCCATACTGTATAATGACCGCACATGATGCTCAATACTGTATAATGACCGCACATGATGCTCCATACTGTATAATGACCGCACATGATGCTCCATACTGTAAAATGACCTCACATGATGCTCAATACTGTAATGACCGCACATGATGCTCCATACTGTATAATGACCGCACATGATGCTCAATACTGTATAATGACCTCACATGATGCTCAATACTGTATAATGACCACACATGATGCTCCATACTGTATAATGGCCATGGCTCATATCCCCCCCTCCTCCTGTATGCATGGCTCATAATTCCCCCCCCTGTATGCATGGCTGATGGCTCACAATTCCCCCCCCTGTATGCATGGCTGATGGCTCATAATCCCCCCCCTGTATGCATGGCTGATGGCTCATAATCCCCCCCCTGTATGCATGGCTGATGGCTCATAATCCCCCCCCCTGTATGCATGGATGATGGCTCATAATTCCCCCCCTCCCTCCCTATGCATGGCTGATGGCTCATAATTCCCCCCCTCCCTCCCTATGCATGGCTGATGGCTCATAATTCCCCCCCCCATGCATGGCTGATGGCTCATAATTCCCCCGCCTCCCTCCCTATGCATGGCTGATGGCTCATAATCCCCCCCCTCCCTCCCTATGCATGGCTGATGGCTCATAATTCCCCCCTGTTATGAAAGGCAATTCAGTATCACAATGGACATGGAGGTCAGAGCACATACAGTGATCTGACAATAACCCAAAATAATAGAACGAGCTCTGAGACGTGGGAACTCTGCAGACCAAAATTCCTGATCCTCTCCAAACACAACTAGAGGCAGCCGTGGATTGCGCCTAACGCTACCTATGCAACTCGGCACAGCCTGAGAAACTAACTAGCCTGAAGATAGAAAAAATAAGCCTACCTTGCCTCAGAGAAATACCCCAAAGGAAAAGGCAGCCCCCCACATATAATGACTGTGAGTAAGATGAAAAGACAAACGTAGGGATGAAATAGATTCAGCAAAGTGAGGCCCGATATTCTAGACAGAACGAGGATAGGAAAGATAACTTTGCGGTCTACACAAAACCCTAAAGAAAACCACGCAAAGGGGCAAAAAGACCCTCCGTACCGAACTAACGGCACGGAGGTACACCCTTTGCGTCCCAGAGCTTCCAGCAAAACAAATAGACAAGCTGGACAGAAAAAATAGCAACAAATAGCAAAGAAGCACTTAGCTATGCAGAGCAGCAGGCCACAGGAATGATCCAGAGAAACACAAGTCCAACACTGGAACATTGACAGGAAGCATGAATCAAAGCATTAGGTGGGGTTAAGTAGAGAAGCACCTAACGACCTCACCAGATCACCTGAGGGAGGAAACTCAGAAGCAGCAGTACCAGTTTCCTCCACAAACGGAAGCTCCCAGAGAGAATCAGCCGAAGTACCACTTGTGACCACAGGAGGGAGCTCTGCCACAGAATTCACAACACCCCCCCTCTCTCCCTATGCATGGCTGATGGCTCATAATTCCCCCCCTCCCTCCCTATGCATGGCTGATGGCTCATAATTCCCCCCCTCCCTATCCCTCCCTCTGCATGGCTCATCTCTCCACCCCCTCCCCCGCTCCGTCTCCCGGGCCATCTTGCATGGCGCGGGTGGCTTACAATCCTCCCTCTGCCCCCCGTCCCTCATACTCACCTGTCAGCTGCCTGTCCCACACGCCGCGCCGACATCCCTCCGGCTCCGGCTCTGTCCCGCCGCAGCGCCTTCTTCCTGAGTGAGCGGTCATGTGGTACCGCTAATTAAGGTCATGAATATGCGCATATTCATGACCTTAATTAGCGGTACCACATGACCGCTCACTCAGGACGCGCTACAGACGCTGAGACCAGGCATCGCTGGAGCAGGTGAGTATCGTCTTCAAGGAGGGTGGGTGGGACTCAGAGGCGGGGGGACTCGGAGACTTGGAGGTGGGGGGACTCGGAGGTGGGGGGGACTCGGAGGTGGGGGGGCGGGGCCGTCGGTCGCATTTTTGACCCGGGACTTATTAAAAAAAAAAACACCTAGCTCAGGTGCCACCCCCCCCGCAATGTCGCCGCCCTAGGCACGTGCCCTCGCGTGCCTAGTGGCAAATACGGCCCTGGCATAGATCCTCTCTGCTGTCTGGACCGTTAGGAGTCATTACTCAGTAGTATTGGAGAAAAGACATCTTGATCAGGCACACTGTACTAGAGATCTGAGACCTTTCCTAGTGCATTTCGGAAACTAGATAATCTTGTATTAGGGATGACAATCAGTAAGTAAACATTTAAGAATTATAGCTGAGAAACACATGTAACATAAAAGAAAAGGAATATGAAAGCCAAAACTTAAAAATGAACTTTTTCTAAAGGGCTAGATTGTAACTGAAAATTGCACCATAAATAAGCACAAAAGCTGAACATCTATGCTTTGATAACCTTAAAATGTTAATAAAAATGAACATGAACAAAAAAAAAAAAAAAAAAAGAATAGCACAGTGTGGAGGCTTTCATCATGAAATAAAAAAACATAAAGAGGGTCAAGAACTTTTGCAAATAACTTTTAGATAAATGTAGTCGAAAAAACATAATATGAACCACAGTTTAAGAAAATAATATGACAAAATACAGACACTAGAGAGAAAACGTACGTTTCTAACAATTATTAAACCTAAATTATAACATTTATGAGTGCTCTGAAAACAACAATCAAATCAGCAGAGTCATCATAAATATTCATCAGCATATAGTTTACATGCTTTATGCAGAGTCAACTTCATAATCACAGTCCAAATTCTCAGTGCTAGTAGCTGTGCATTCTACATTAACGTACATAATTCTGCACATTGTTGTTACATATACCTTGCATTTATTTTACCTTTGTCTCCGATAATTTGATCTTGAGTGCCATCAAGACATACTACATTGTAAGGGATAGCTTTGGAAGCAGGTGCAGAAAGTCGTGAAGATGTTAGTTGATGCAACACAGAATAATATGTATGTTGGCAGCTTAGTAGGATTGAAGTCAGCAAAGACTTAGACCATCTGGAAGGATAATCTGTAAAGGAATGGCCTGTGAATTTTACAAGTTACTCCCGTGTGGAGAAATATTATCTGCAAAGAGTAGAATGAGAATGAATGATTACTTAGATTTCAGCATTTATTTCAGATAATCATTATTATACTGCATCCCAATATTGAGCATAATTATAGCTACGACTAGCAAGGGCTACATTATTTAAATCTGACACCAAAAGCATGCAATATTATCATTTTCTGTTGGCTGGTTTCTGCATTGAGTCTAACCTAAGTGCATTCCTTGGATCTAAAGACACCTGTTACACTGGGGCACTGGTGGAAAGGGAGATAACATTTACCAAACTAAAGTACCATCGGGCTGTTTTTACACTAAAATTGTAATTTAGATTAGGCATAGAGTAGTGTTCAAAATAATAGCAGTGCGTTCAAAAACATGAGTTAATCACAAATTCCTTATGTAAGTTTTTATTCCCATACATTAGGAACATTGCACACTGTTTTCTAATTCAAAACATGAAGAGAAAAAAACATAGCAGTGTCAGCGTTTGTCTTTAAAAACTCACAAAATGTACTATCTTTATGACAATCTAGCATTCTTTTGAATCACTAACCCAATATTTAGTTGTATACACACAATTTTTTAGAACTGCTTCAGATCTATGTTGCATAGAGTCAACCAACTTCTGGCACCTGTCAATTGTTATTCTAGCCAACGATGATTTGACTACATCCCACAATTTTTTGCCATTCATTGGCTTTGTCTCAGAAACATCATTTTTAATGACACCCCACAAGTGTTCTATCAAATCTAAGTACGGGTATTGGGCTGGCCACTCAATAACCTCAATTTTGATTGTTTACTGGTGTGTTTAGGGTTGTTCTCTTGTTGAAACATCCATTTAAAGGGCATACCCTCTTCAAAGTAAGGCAAAATGACCTCTTCAAGTATTTTAATATATGCTAACTGGTCCATGATCCCTGGCATGTGGTAAATAGGTCCGGCACTATAGTAAGGGAAACATGCCCATATCATGATGCTTGTACCACCATGATTCACTGTCTTCAGAGTGTACTGTGGCTTGAATGCAAATGCAGAGTTTGGGGGTCGTCTGACGGACTGTCAATGACGCTTGTGCCCAATAAGAACAATTTTATTTTCATCATCCATTATCTTTAGGTCTGTTAAGTTGATGTGTTCTTTGGCAAATTGTATCCGCTTCAGTACGTCTTGTTTTTTTAACAGTGGGACTTTGTGGGGACTTCTCGTTAAGAGACTAGCTTCACACACAATAGTCATAGTACAAACATGTAAATTGAGACTGTCCTTGATCATCCTGGAGCTGATCATTGGCTGAGCCTTTGCCATTCTGGTATTCTTCCATCCGTTTGAATGGTAATCTTCCATTTTCTTCCACGTCTCTCTGGTTTGGCTTTCTACAGGGTGGGCCATTTATATGGACACACCTAAATAAAATGGGAATGGTTGGTGATATCAAACTCCTGTTTGTGGCACATTAGTATATGGGAGGGGGAAAACTTTTCAAGATGGGTGGTGACCATAGCAGCTATTTTGAAGTCGGCCATTTTGGAACCAACTTTGTTTTTTTCAAAGGGAAGAGGGTCATGTGACACATCAAATTTATTGAGGATTTCACAAGAAAAACAATGGTGTGATTGGTTTTAACGTATCTTTATTCTTTCATGAGTTATTTACAAACTTATGACCACTTATAAAATGTGTTCAAAGTGCTGCCATTGTGTTGGATTGTCATTGCAAACCTCTTCTCCCACTCTTGACACACTGATAGCAACACCACAGAAGAAATGCTAGCACAGGCTTCCAGTATCCATTGTTTCAGGTGCTGAACATCTCGTGTCTTCACAGCATAGAAGATGTGAAGCAAAAGTGTCCCCATGCTTAAGCCAGTACATGTCTGGGTCCCTCTGAAGATTGCTAGAGAGCATTTGGATTATCCAGAAGAGTATTGGGAGAATGTTTTATGGTCTGATGAAACCAAAGTAGAACTGTTTGGTAGAAGCAAAACTCATCGAGTTTGGAAGAGACAGAATGCTGAGTTGCATCCAAAGAACACCATAACTACTGTGAAGCATCGGGGTGGCAACATCATGCTTTGGGGCTGTTTCTCTGCAATGGGACAAGGATGACTGATCCGTGTACATGAAAGAATGAATGTGGCCATGTATCGTGAGATTTTGAGTGCAAACCTCCTTCTATCAGCAAGGACATTGAAGATGAAACGCGTATGGATCTTTCAGCATGATAAAGATCCCAACCCTACCGCCAGGGCAACGAAGGAGTGGCTTTGTAAGAAGCTTATGAAGGTCCTGGAGTGGCCCAGCCAGTCTCCAGATCTCTACTTCATAGAAAACTTTTGGAGGGAGTTGAAAGTCCATAATGCCGAGTGACAGGCCCAAAACTTCACTGCTCTAGAGGAGATTTGCATGGAGGAATGGGCCAACATACCACCATCAGTGTGTGCCAACCTTGTGAAGACTTACTAAAAACAATTGACCTTTGTCATTGCCAACAAAGAATATGTTAGGAGTCGAGTTTCCTCTGCTGCACAGGAGGAATCTCGATCCGTGTCTGCTGTGGTCTCCCATTCTGCATCGGCCGCAGTGGGGTCTGCTCAGCGGAGGCGTCGCTCCCAGCCTCATGCTGGGACTGATTCTGTGCAGAGGGTTACTACTGCCTTTCCTGGCTCTCCTGTTGTACCCTGCACTGATCTGCGGCGAGCAGGCTTCTCTGGGACGAAGTCCTTATTTTCACACACTGAGCATGCCCAGGGCAAGATCTCCCGTTGGAGATCAAGGGTCACATGCTCAGGTACTGCAGCACATTCCATTGGTCCTCCAGGAAGGTCCTGAAAGGGCAAAACTTCGGTACCAGCTTCCTGTGCTGCAACTATATAAACTGCGCATGACCGCACGGCCATGCGCTAGTATTGTCTTGATAATATGTGTGTGTGTTGTGAGTGAAAGTCGCTCTTTAAAATACCCTCCCTATTGGATGACTGTTCGCGGAAGGTGTATGTTTGCTATCTAGCGCCCGACTTATCCAACAGCACGTTACACACATAACAGCGTCTAGTTGCTGTGACCGCCTGTACGGCGCCGTGCGCTTCCTCTGCGCTTTCCTTACCCAAGCCTGGGTGGTTAGCGGCGTCCGTCAGTGCGGCACTGCATGCACTCTCGTGCCTTTATATACTATTTTAATAGTTTCCTTACACCCAGTTGCGGTGTTGTGCCAGCAAGTGGTCTAATCGGACTTCAATCCTGTGTTGGGGTTGTGTTCGCTGACTTCTTGCTCGCGCTCTGTGTGCGGTACCGCGGTCCTGTGACTCAACAGGATCGCTTCCTTCACGCAGGGTGAAGTTAACCCGTGCATGTATACTTATAGTACCGCCATATAGTCCGTCTTACTAGCAGCAGGGTTTTTACCTGCACGGTGGACCTCGGACTGCGAATGCACCTAGTTTCATATCATCTATACTTGGTGCGTTCCGCCAGTCCTTAACATAATACTAGCGCCAAGGTCTGGCTAGTAAATGGCGGACATTCATCAATCTTTGCGGTATATCCAGCAGCTGGAGGGTAGGTTGACGGCTCTCGAGAGCTCAACCTCAGCTGTGCATTTTACCGCAGTTGCTGTACAGGCTGCTAGCGTGGCTGCAGCAACCTTGTCCACTGCCACCCCAGTTCCGACATTATCCCGCCTCCCGTTGCCAGAAAAATTTTCTGGAGATTGCAAAACTTGTAGGGGATTCGTGAGTCAGTGCTCTATCCATCTCGAGCTCCTGGCTGCACGTTTTCCTACAGAGCGGGCTAAGGTGGGATTTATTGTCTCTCTCTTGTCGGACAGGGCATTGGAGTGGGCTACGCCGCTGTGGGAGCGTGGTGATCATGTGATGCAGAGTGCTCCGTTGTTCCTGAGCACTCTGAAAAAGGTCTTTTTAGGACCTCAAGTCACCCATGACACAGCGCTCCAACTACTGGCTTTAACTCAGGGTGAGTCCTTGATCAGCCATTTTTCCGTCCGCTTCCGTACTTTAGCTTCCGAGCTGCAGTGGTCGGATAAGGCCCTTATCCCCATATTTTGGAGGGGCCTGGCTGATCACGTTAAGGACGCTCTGGCCACTAGGGAGATTCCTGCCACACTGGAGGAATTAATAACTGTCTCTACTCGTATTGACCTCCGTTTTAACGAGCGGAGGTTAGAGCGAGCCCAGTGTAGGCAGAGGTTTCGGCTGGCTCCCACCTTCGCAAAACCTTTGGAATCTCCAATCCAGGCACCCAAATCACATGAGGCCTTAGAGGTGACACGAGCGGGATCCAAATCTCTGTCCGCCCGTGCACATAAGGTCCGTCATGTTTGCCAGCAGTCAGGACATCTTGCCTCCAAGGGTCCTCAGCGGTCGGGGAAACGTCAGCGTCTAGTGGCAGTTGGAGGAGGTACACTAGACACGGCGACGTTTGCCTCAAAGTTGTCCTTCAAGGGGACAATTACCATAGGCCCATCCACTCTTATGGTCGAGCTATGCGTGGATTCTGGGGCAGAGGGTAACTTTATGTCTTCCGCTTTTGCCCAGCGTCACACAATACCCTTGGTGATGCTCGCCAAGCCAGTAACCGTTCGAGTGGTAAATGGGTCAACACTACCCTCACAGATTACCCACCAAACCATTCCTTTCACGCTTTCTGTGTCTCCATCACATCAGGAGATAATCTCCCTATTAGTCATTCCTGAGGGAATTGATGAGGTCCTGTTGGGGATACCATGGCTTCGCTACCATTCTCCTCATATTGAGTGGTCCTCTGGGAGAATTTTGGGATGGAGTAAATCCTGCGAGGGTAGATGTCAGAGGGAGTGCGTTCAGGTTGCTACTACACAGGTACCCGCAGATCTTTCCTCTCTCCCCAAGCACTATTGGCCCTATGCAGACGTGTTCTCCAAAAGAGCTGCAGAGACCCTTCCACCTCACCGCCCCTATGACTGTCCTATTGACCTCTTGCCTGGTGCTGAGCCTCCCCGGGTCTAGTCTATCCATTATCTCTCCCGGAGACGGAGGCAATGTCTCAGTATATCCAAGAGAATCTGGCAAGAGGATTCATTAGGAAGTCAGTGTCACCGGCAGGGGCTGGGTTCTTCTTCGTACAGAAGAAGACTGGAGACTTACGTCCATGCATAGACTACAGGGGTTTTAACGCCATCACCGTTAAGAACAAATACCCATTACCCCTGATATCTGAGCTGTTTGATAGGCTACGGGGAGCGAGGGTATTAAGTTAGATCTGCGGGGTGCTTACAACCTGATTCGCATCCGTGAGGGGGATGAATGGAAGACGGCTTTTAACACCAGGGATGGGCACTATGAATATCTGGTGATGCCCTTCGGGCTCTGTAATGCCCCAGCCGTTTTCCAAGACTTTGTGAACGACATCTTCCGAGATATGCACACCACCTCGGTCGTAGTCTATCTGGATGATATTCTCATCTTCTCTCCAGATATTGACTCCCATCAGAGAGATGTTCGCAAAGTCTTCGACCTCTTACGGGCAAACTCCCTCTACGCCAAGTTGGAGAAGTGTGTGTTTGAGCAGGAGTCCTTGCAATTCCTTGGTTATATCATCTCTGCCCAGGGTTTGGCTATGGATCCTGCCAAGCTACAGGCTGTAATTGACTGGCAGGAACCCCATTCTCTTAAAGCGGTGCAGCGCTTTATGGGGTTCATTAATTACTATCGCCAGTTCATTCCACACTTCTCAACTTTGGTAGCTCCCTTGGTTGCCCTCACCAAAAAGAGAGCAAATCCCAAGTTGTGGTCAGAGGAGGTCTCCAAAGCCTTTCTCTCGATCAAGTCTCATTTAGCTAGCGCTCCCATCCTACATCGCCCCGATGTTGATAAACCATTTATCTTGGAGGTGGATGCCTCATCTGTTGGTGCTGGAGCAGTCCTTTTCCAAAAGGATGCTCAAGGTCGGAAGCATCCTTGCTTCTTCTTCTCCAAGACCTTCACACCAGCGGAGAGGAATTATTCCATCGGGGACAGGGAGTTGCTAGCCATGAAGTTGGCTTTTTCAGAGTGGAGACATTTCTTGGAGGGAGCTCACTTTCCCTTCCAAGTCGTCACTGACCACAAGAACTTGGTATATCTACAAACGGCCCAGCGGCTGAATTCTCGCCAGGCTAGATGGTCCCTGTTCTTCTCCCGGTTCCATTTTACTCTCCATTTTCTCTCCGGGGAGAAGAACATTCGTGCCGACGCTCTCTCCCGCTCCGTAGTGTCATCTGAGGAGGAGGAGGAGGAGCCTCGGCTTATTGTCCCTTCTGAGAGCCTGAGAACTGTAGCTCCGGTTTCGCTAGAGTCTGTGCCCCCGGGCAAGACTTTCGTGCCAGCTAACTTGCGACCGGAGGTTCTCTCTTGGGCTCACTCCTCCAGAGTGGGTGGGCATTTTGGGACCAAGAGGACATCTGAGCTTTTGGCGAGAACATACTGGTGGCCGCATATGGCCCGAGATGTCAGGGACTATATTCAGGCGTGTGTTAACTGCGCCCAGAATCGGTCTCCTCGGCAACGGCCTGCTGGGTTGCTTTACCCTCTACCGGTGGCAGACAGGCCCTGGGAGATGGTCGGGATGGACTTTGTGGTGGGCTTACCCAAGTCGCGTGGCTGCTCCATTATTTGGGTTGTCACCGACCATTTCTCTAAGATGGTGCATTTGGTGCCGCTTCCTCGGTTACCTTCAGCACGGGCCTTGGCGGTGTTGTTCATTAAGCACGTTTTCCGATTGCATGGTATGCCTGATAAGATTGTCAGCGATCGGGGTCCCCAGTTCGCGTCTCGGTTTTGGAGAGAGCTCTGCCGTTTACTCAGCATAGAGTTAAACCTCTCCTCTGCATACCATCCCGAGACGAATGGGTTGGTGGAGAGAACCAACCAGACTCTGGTGACATATTTGCGTCATTTCGTCTCTGCTAGGCAGGACGACTGGGCATCTTTGCTACCTTGGGCGGAATTTGCCTTGAACAACGCCGTAGCCGATTCCTATGGTCAGACTCCTTTTCTCCTTAATTACGGCCAGCATCCGCGTGTCCCTGTGCCCATGCCCGTGTCATCCACCGATTCTAGGGTGGCAGACTGGGCGGTGGAGGCACGTGACATCTGGGACCGCACACAGGATGCCATCCGGGCCTCCAAGGAGAGAATGAGGGTTTCGGCTGATACACACCGGCGCCCCGCTCCGGTCTTTGCTCCTGGCGACTTAGTGTGACTCTCCACCCGTAACATCAGGCTGCGAGTTGAGTCCACTAAGTTTGCTCCTCGCCACATTGGCCCGTTTAAGGTTCTGGAACAGGTCAACCCTGTGGTCTACCGTTCGGCTATTCCTCCACGCCTTGGTATCACCGATACTTTTCACGTTTCCCTCTTAAAGCCCGTTCGTTTGTCCCGGTTTTCTGAGTCATCTGCTGGGACATCGGGTTCATCCACGGATGAGTTTGAGGTGAATGCTATTGTGGGGTGCAAGGTGGTACGTGGCAAGAAATTTTATCTGGTGGACTGGAAGGGTCACGGCCCAGAGGATAGAACCTGGGAGCCTGTAGAGCACATTCGGGCTCCGCTGCTTATTGCAGCTTTTGAGCGTAGTGAGGCTCAAGGAGGGGGGGCCCTAGGAGGGGGGGGTAATGTTAGGAGTCGAGTTTCCTCTGCTGCACAGGGGGAATCTCGATCCGTGTCTGCTGCGGTCTCCCATTCTGCATCGGCCGCAGTGGGGTCTGCTCAGCAGAGGCGTCGCTCCCAGCGTCTTGCTGGGACTGATTCTGTGCAGAGGGTTACTACTGCCTTTTCTGGCTCTCCTGTTGTACCCTGCACTGATCTGCAGCGAGCAGGCTTCTCTGGGACTAAGTCCTTATTTTCACACACTGAGCATGCCCAGGGCAAGATCTCCCGTTGGAGATCAAGGGTCACATGCTCAGGTACTGCAGCACATTCCATTGGTCCTCCAGGAAGGTCCTGAAAGGGCAAAACTTCAGTAGCAGCTTCCTGTGCTGCAACTATATAAACTGCGCATGACCGCACGGCCATGCGCTAGTATTGTCTTGATAATATGTGTGTGTGTTGTGAGTGAAAGTCGCTCTTTAAAATACCCTCCCTATTGGATGACTGTTCGCGGAAGGTGTATGTTTGCTATCTAGCGCCCGACTTATCCAACAGCACGTTACACACATAACAGCGTCTAGTTGCTGTGACCGCCTGTACGGCGCCGTGCGCTTCCTCTGCGCTTTCCTTACCCAAACCTGGGTGGTTAGTGGCGTCCGTCAGTGCGGCACTGCATGCACTCTCGTGCCTTTATATACTATTTTAATAGTTTCCTTACACACCCAGTTGCGGTGTTGTGCCAGCAAGTGGTCTAATCGGACTTCAATCCTGTGTTGGGGTTGTGTTCGCTGACTTCTTGCTCGCGCTCTATGTGCGGTACCGCGGTCCTGTGACTCAACAGGATCGCTTCCTTCACGCAGGGTGAAGTTAACCCTTGCGTGTATACTTACAGTACCGCCATATAGTCCATCTTACTAGCAGCAGGGTTTTTACCTGCACGGTGGACCTCGGACTGCGAACGCACCTAGTTTCATATCATCTATACTTGGTGCGTTCCGCCAGTCCTTAACAGAATATATAACAAAATATTGAGATGAACTTTTGTAAAAGATCCAATACTAATTTTCCACCATTGATGCAAAAAGAGCACAGCGAGGTCAATAATACTCTGTTGTAAAGAAGTCACAGTAAATGAGCAAGTGCTAGTCAAAAAATGAAAAAAATACAGGGTATTTAGTTAATGCGTTTTTTTGCGAAAAAAAAGTCTATTAAGCTGCTCTACCAATTGCCAAGGTATACCCATAATAGAGCAGTCCTATCTAATGTATATATTCCCTCTCTGATGTATTAAAAACCTGATCATCTGTATAGTACCTGTATAAGCAGGGTTCAGAGAGAAAATATCCATGTGGACATGCAGGATGGAACAGCTTTAGTGCAAATGGCCCACATAGGAGTGGTGGACTCCCCAGTCTTGTAGAAACAAGAGAACAAGTATAGAACCAAAACCACATAGGCTACTTGCACAGTGAACAAGTCTGTAGAAACCTATTCACACCACCAAGAAACTTGAAGACACAAAAAGAGCACAGCGAGATAAAAAATACTCTGTTGTAAAGAAGTCACAGTAAATGAGCAAGTGCTAGTCAAAAAATGAAAAAAAAATACAGGGTATTTAGTTAATACGTTTTTTTGCATGATTATATACATTAGATAGGACTGCTCTATTATGGGTATACCTTGACGATTGGTGGAGCAGCTTAATATACATTTTTTGGCAAAAAAACGATGGCTTACTGTCATCAAGGCTTCCCTCCTCCTCGGCTGCAGACACCAGCTCCTTCATGTGTGTCAAACTTTGCATCAGCAGACGCATTAGTGGGATGCTCAGGCTTATGATGGCGTCGTCTGCACTTACCAGCCATGTGCATTCCTCAGAACACTGAAGGACTTGACAGAGGTCTTGTAGCTTCGACCACTGCACACCAGACAACTCCATGTCTGCCATCCAAGTGCCTGCCCGTGTATGTGTATCCTCCCACAAATTAATTACAGCACGCCTCTGTTCGCACAGCCTCTGAACCATGTGCAGTGTGGAGTTCCACCTTGTTGCGATTATTAGGCAGTGCTGGGGAAGATTCAGCGATCGCTGATGGTTCAGCATACGGCTGGAGTGTACGGGCGATCGGCGGATGAGCGAGCAAAGTCTTCGCACCTTTAGGAGCAGGCCTGATAACTCCGGATAATTTTTGAGGAAGCACTGCACCACCAGGTTCAAGGTGTGAGCCAGGCAAGGTATGTGTTTAAGTTCTGAAAGGGCTATGGCAGCCATAAAATTCCTTCCGTTATCACTGACTACCTTGCCTGCCTCAAGATGTACACTGCCCAGCCATGACTGAGTTTCTTGCTGCAAGTACTCAGCCAGTACTTCCGCGGTGTGTCTGTTGTCGCCCAAACACTTTATTTGTAACACAGCCTGCTGACGCATACCACTATCTGTTCGATAATGGGACACCTCGTGCGCAACACTGGCAGCTGCGGATGTAATGGTCATGCGACTGCGCTCTGTGGACGAGCTTTCGCTTCTGGAGGAGGAGGAGGAGGAGGAGGAGGAGGGGTGGCGAACGCCTACCTACAGCCAACTGTTTTCTAGACCTTGGGCTAGGCAGAACTGTCCCACTATGGCTGACCCCTGTGGACCCTGCATCCACCACATTAACCCAGTGCGCCATGATGGACACATAATGTCCCTGGCCATGCCTACTGGTCCATGCATCTGTTGTAAGGTGCACCTTTCCACTGACTGATTGCCTCAGTGCATGGACAATGCGGTCTTTGACATGCTGGTGGAGGGCTGGGATGGCTTTTCTCTCAAAGAAGTGCCGACTGGGTAAGTCATAGCATGGTACGGCGTAGGCCATCAGGTCTTTGAAAGCTTCACTTTCAACTAACCGGTAGGGCATCATCTCTAACGAGATTAGTATAGCAATGTGTGCGTTCAAACCCTGTGTATGCGGGTGAGAGGATGAGTACTTTCTTTTCCTAATAAGAGTCTCTTGTAGAGTGAGCTGGACTGGAGAGCTGCATATGGTGGAACTAGCGGTGGTGGTGGTGGACATGGCGGATTGAGAGAGGGTTGGTGATGGTATTCTTGATGTTGGCCTACATACAGTGTTTCCTACCAATAACCTTGTAATTCCCTGACTGCTTTGGCCTTGCGAGAATACCTCCACATTTGCTACTGGTGATGTCCTAACCGGTGGGCTTACAGTGAGGAAAACAATGTAATGTTGCTGACTACCTTCATTCTGAGCAGGTGCACCAAAGTTACGGGACGTTTGGTAGTTAGTCCAGGCTTGCAAGTGCATGCTGGTTAAATGTCTAAGCATGCACGCTGTATTTAAATTTTGAAGATTCTTCCCTCTGCTAAAGGTTTTTGAGCATTTCTTACAGATAACTTTTGACTGATCATTCGGATCTTGGTTAAAAAAAATGCCACACTGCACTCTTCTTACTATGGAATACCTTTTCAGGCATTGCACGCTGTGCTACTTTCACCGGATGTCCACACTGTCCTAAAACTGTTTTTGTTTTTGACAAACATTTTTGGCCTGATACGGGCCTGCCAGATGACAGCTTTTGCGATGTAGATGGCTGCTGTGGATCATCCTCCTCCACTTCTGAGCTACTGGCAGCGGCACCCTCTTCCCCCAATGGCTGCCAATCTGGGTCAACAACTGGGTCATCTATGACCTCCTCTTCTATGTCATGTGCACCTTCCTCTGTGTTACTGTGTAAGGTGCTATAGCGTTCGGGACGGGGCACCATAGTCTCAGCAGGGTCAGATTCTGGCTCAGTACACTGCGAGGGCAATGTAGTGATCTGAGTCAATGGAACAGCATAATAATCTAGCTGTGGCTGTGCATCAGTGCACTCCATGTCCGATTCATCTTGTAATGGGCAGTTAACAATTTCCCTTTCTATCCCAGGCACGGTACGTGTAAAGAGCTCCATGGAGTAACCTGTAGTGTCGCCTGACACATCCTTCACTTTTGGTTTGGGTGAAGGACACAAGGAAGCATCTTGTTCCTGACTGGGAGCATCCACTGATGACTCACTGCTTTTATATTTGGAACTAGCTAGAGGCTGAGTCAGCAATGAAAGCCAAAACTTTTTCCTGCTGCTCCGGCTTTAAAAGCCGTTTTCCTACTCCCAGAAAAGGGAACCTTGGAGGCCTTGTGTAGCCAGACGATGACGCTGGCTCAACACCTCCAGCCTTAGGTGCTATTGTGCTTTTCCCACTACCACCAGATGCACCACCACCACCACCATCAGTACCAGCTGGCAACCACCGCCCATGGGCTCTTCCACCAGACTTCCTCATTTTTTGGAAAACTAACCAAAATAACAACCGTTATATGGTACTGTAAAACAAGGTAGAAGGTGTACATAAACTAGTTGAGAATTTAAATCTTCCTTTTTTTTTGGGAGACTGAACCAAAACTCAGGCCCAGTGTATATAACAACGCAATCTAAGTGGCAGAAAGTGACTGGCTGACATACAACAAACTAACAGGACTGAAGTATATCCACTTTGTGAGAATTTGAATCTCACTTTTTTGGGGGGAGACTGAACCAAAACTCAGGTTCAGTGCATAAAACAACACAATGTAAGTGGCAGAAAATGGCTGGCTGATATACAACAAACTAACAGGACTGAAGAATATCCACTTTGTGAGAATTAGAATCTCCCTTTTTTGGGGGGAGACTGAACCAAAACTCAGGCCCAATATATATAACAATGCAATCTAAGTGGCAGAAAGTGGCTGGCTGACATGCGACAAACTAACAGGACTGAAGTATATCCACTTTGTGAGAATTTGAATTTCAAATTTTTTGGGGGTGACTGAACCAAAACTCAGGCCCAGTGTATAACACTACACAATGTAAGTGTCAGAAAGTGGCTGGAAGATATATAAAAAAATACAAGGACTGTAGTACAATTTCAATCTTCCTACAATGATCTCAGGAAAAGTATGGCAGCAATAAAAAGAACTGCTGCTCACAATAGTGTGGACAAATAAACAAGATAACTGTGCAGAAAGGAGCAACAGGATTTTTGCTTTTAAAAAAGCAGTTGGTTTGCACAGCAGTGTGCAAACAGCAATGCAGCTATCAGGGAGCCTTATAAGGCATAAAGAGAAAAAAGATTGACCGGCACTGGGGTTCATTGAGCCACAATAGGAAGTCTGCATAAATGATCTATTTCAGCAGGACGAGTGAGGTCTCCTTTATATGAGTTGTGGGTGGTGCTGTGCGTACATCAGTATTAGTCCATGACCATAGAATGAAAGGAAAAAAAGACGCAGCACTCACCCGTAAACTTCTTCAACATGTGTCCTTTATTCCGCAATACAAGCCATACAGAGTGTTAGACGGCATTCGCAGGGATCTGTGAGGGAGCGGGAGTGAGAAGAGACCGGACTTTTCTCACTCCCGCACCCTCACAGATCCCTGCGAATGCCGTCTAACACTCCGTATGGCTTGTATCGCGGAATAAAGGACACATGTTGAAGAAGTTTACGGGTGAGTGCTGCGTCTTTTTTTCCTTTCATTCTATGGTCATAGCCTTATAAGGCAGCCTAATAAGCTACAGAGATGATGCACAAAAACATAGCCTTCACTGTCCCTGCCAAAACATGGTGGTATTGGACAGTGGAAATCGCTGCAGCACAAGCTGTTTCGGGGTTAATCTTCCCTCCCTAACTATATCCCTTCTTCTGATGAAGCTGCAGCAACCTCTCCCTGTGCTACGATCGGCAGAAGTAAGATGGTGGTCGGCGTGCCCGCCCCTTTATAGCCCCTGTGATGCCGCAGAAAGCAAGCCAATCACTGTCATGCCCTTCTCTAAGATGGTGGGGACCGAGACCTATGTCATCACGCTGCCCACACTCTGCGTCCTCCTTCATTGGCTGAAAAATGGCGTTGAAAACGTCATACAAAATGCGACTTTTGCGCACAGATCGCCAACCTCATGGCCGATCCCACACTAGGATCGGGTCGGGTTTCATGAAACCCGACTTTGCCGAAAGTCGGCGTTTTTGAGTTTGTCCGATCCGTTTCGCTCAACCCTAGTCTCCACATTTTGAGAGCTATAATTTTTCCATATTTTGGTCCACTGAGTCATGTGAGGTCTTGTTTTTTGCAGGACGAGTTGACGTTTTTATTGGTATCATATTCGGGCATGTGACACTTTTTGATCACTTTTTATTTCTATTTTTGTGAGGCAGAATGACCAAAAACCAGCTATTCATGAATCTCTTTTGAGGGGGGCGTTTATACCGTTCCACGTTTGGTAAAATTGATAAAGGAGTTTTATTCTTTGGGTCAGAATGATTACAGTGATACCTTATTTATATCATTTTTTTATGTTTTGGCGCTTTTATACGATAAAAACTATTTTATAGAAAAAATAATTATTTTTGCATCGCTTTATTCTGAGGACTGTAACTTTTTTTTTTTCGCTGATGATGCTGCATGGCAGCTCGATTTTTGCGGTACAAGATGACGTTTTCAGCGGTACCATGGTTATTTATATCCGTCTTATTGATTGCGTGTTATTCCACTTTTTGCTCGGCGGTATGATAATAAAGCGTTGTTTTTTGCCTCTTTTTTATTATGGCATTCACTGAAGGGGTTAATTAGTGGGGCAGTTTTATAGGTGGGGTCGTTATGGATGCAGCGATACTAAATATGTGTACTTTTTTTGTATTATTTAGATAAAGAAATGTATTTATGGGAACAATATTTTTTTTATTTAGTAATTTTCTTATTTTATTTTTTTCCTTTTTTGACACATCTAAATATTTTGGTTTTTACGTTATAACGTTGTCCCGGGGGGGACATCACACTATAGGGTCAGATCGTTAATCTAACACTTTGCACAGCACTGTGTCAGATCAGCGATCTGACAAGCAGGGCTGCAGGCTTACCAGCGCCACCTCCCTGCAGAACCCGAAAGTAGCCCCATGGCCATTTTGGATCCGGGGCCTGCAGGGAGGAGATGCTCGGTAAAAGGTGAGCACATCGCCTTGTACCGAGGGTCTCAGGGAAGCCCGCAGGGAGCCCCCTCCCTGTGCGATGCTTCCCTATTCCCCCGGAATGCTACTATCATGTTTGATTGCAGTGTTTTGGGGGTTAATGTGCCAGGAGCGGTCCGTGGCTGCTCCTGGCACATGTGATAGTCAGCTGACACCCAGCCGCGATCGGCCGCGCTCCCCCAGAGAGCACGGCCGATTGCATCTGACGTACTATCCTGTCACTGGTAATTAAGTCCCAGGTCACCTCGACGGGATGGTACGTCATATGGGATTAAGGGGTTAAAACATGACCCACCAACAAGAGGTAAAAAATGCATCGTCAAAAATTCGATACAAATGTATGTTAAAAACACACTTAAAAACGCATTGAAAAAAAGAAAAGTAACCCAATTTACTTGATAGTTGAAGAAATGGTACAGAAAATCTGCAATATCAAAAACTCACCAAAAGCTCATTGTAGGAATGTAGCCTTCAGCTAGCATTTCTGCATTTTTTAAGGTTGGATTATTTGTGTTTTTTACGTTGCTTTTCTAGTCTCTTGTTGGTATGTCTATTTTTATGTTAAGCTGCTTTGATTTTTATATTTTCTGGTATTGGACTTTGAAAACACTTTATAGTTATATCCATGCGAGTATTACAATTGCTTTTGATGCATTCCTGCTATGTAAACACATTAAAAGCATACAAGTGGTTCTCACAAAACTAGAATATAAACAAAAAGTTAATGTATTTCAGTTCTTCAATACAAAAAGTGAAACTCATATATTTTAAAGAGTTATTACAGAGTGATCTATTTCAAGTGTTTATTTCTGTTAATGTTGATGGTCTACAGCCAATGAAAACCCAAACGTCATTATCTCAGTAAATTAGAATAATTAACAAAAAACACCTGCAGATACTTTTAAAGCATTTAAAAAGGCCCCTTAGTCTGTTTCAGTAGGCTCCACAATCACGACGTCCAAAAGGCAGTCATTGACACACTCTACAACGAGTGTAATCCACAAAAGTCATTGCTAAAGAAGCTGGCTGTTCAGAGTGCTGTATTCAAGCATATTAATGGAAAGTTGAGTGAAAGGAAAAAGTGTGGTAGAAAAAGGTGCACAAGCAACTAGGATAACCGTAGCCTTGAAAGTATTGTTAAGAAAAGGTCATTCAAACATTTTGGGGAGATTCACAAGGAGTGGACAGCTGTTTGAGTCACTGCTTCAAGAGCCACCACACAGAGATGTATCCATGACATGGGTTACAAGTATCACATTCTTTGTGTCAATCCACTGGCCAAAGGAGAAAAAACTGGAATGTTGCTCAGTGGTCCAAGGTGTTTCAGATGGAAGTAAATTTTGCATTTCATTTGGAAATCGAGGTCCCAGAGTCTTGAGGAAGAGTGGAGTGGCACACAATCCAAGCTGCTCGAGGTCTAGTGTGAAGTTTCCACAATCAAAAACATTAAAGAGGAAAGTTACATGCACAAAATATAGGATCACCACAAAAATTATTTTAGGAAAAAATGCAAAATATTTTATTTCCACACCAAGAACACTACACACAATTAAAAACAACTAAAAACATTCCAAAAAATGGAGCATACATGGTTAATCCAATGTTACAATACAGTAATCAATAGTAATATACATATAAATACAACTCCTGGCTATACATAAATTTGCCCCAAGCCTATAGGCTATTAATGTCTTGTGATCTTAAATATATTAAATCTATAGGGCTAGTAGGGCAAAAGGACTAAAGAGGATAAATGTAAATAATACACTACAGATAAGATGCATTTGTTTCCTTGTAGTATGGATTTCCCAGGTTTGAGCCTTATACGTGTATATAGCTGGACAAAGGTAAACAGGTAGAGATCCAACAAAAGATATGCACAGTACTTCAACCTAACAGTCCATTATTGTCGCCCCCTGGCCCCATGAGCAGCGGTGCAGCCAGGTAGAAGAAAGAGGGACCCACGCGTTCCGACACTCAGGGTGTCTTTTTCAAGGTGAGTGTACCCTATTTATGGGTGTCTGTTATGAACTGGTGATTCAGAACCACAATGGACCTAGTGGTTAAGAGCACACAAAGTGACCTGATAGTTACTAATAACATAGGACGAGCACTGAGACGTGGGAACTCTGCTGACCGCAATCCCTAATCCTATCATACCACACTAGAGGTAGCCGTGGAGCGCTCCTGACCAGACCTAGGCACCTCGGGCACAGCCTGAGAAACTAGCTAGCCCTGAAGATAGAAAAATAAGCCTACCTTGCCTCAGAGAAATTCCCCAAAGGAAAAGGCAGCCCCCCACATATAATGACTGTGAGTAAAGATGAAAATACAAACACAGAGATGAAATAGATTTGAGCAAAGTGAGGCCCGACTTACTGAATAGACCGAGGATAGTAAAGATAGCTTTGCGGTCAGCACAAAAACCTACAAACAACCACGCAGAGGGCGCAAAAAGACCATCTGCACCGACTAACGGTACGGAGGTGCTCCCTCTGCGTCTCAGAGCTTCCAGCAAGCAAGAAAAACCAATATAGCAAGCTGGACAGAAAAAATAGCAAACAAAAGTAACACAAGCAAAACTTAGCTTATGCAGGGCAGACAGGCCACAGGAACGATCCAGGAGAGAGCAAGACCAATACTGGAACATTGACTGGAGGCCAGGAACAAAGAACTAGGTGGAGTTAAATAGAGCAGCACCTAACGACTTAACCTCGTCACCTTAGGAAGGAAACTCAGAAGCCGCAGCCCCACTCACATCCACCAGAGGAAGCTCATAGACAGAACCAGCCGAAGTACCACTCACGACCACAGGAGGGAGCTTGACCACAGAATTCACAACAGTACTTCCCCCTTGAGGAGGGGTCACCGAACCCTCACTAGAGCCCCCAGGCCGACCAGGATGAGCCAAATGAAAGGCACGAACCAGATCGGCAGCATGAACATCAGAGGCAAAGACCCAGGAATTATCTTCCTGACCATAACCCTTCCACTTAACCAGGTACTGGAGTTTCCATCTCGAAATACAAGAGTCCAAAATCTTCTCCACTATGTACTCCAACTCCCCCTCAACCAAAACCGGGGCAGGAGGATCAACGGATGGAACCACAGGTGCCACGTATCTCCGCAACAATGACCTATGGAATACATTATGGATGGAAAAAGAAGCTGGAAGGGTCAAACGAAAAGACACAGGATTAAGAACCCCAGAAATCCTATACGGACCAATGAAACGAGGCTTAAACTTAGGAGAGGAAACCTTCATAGGAACATAACGAGACGACAACCAAACCAAATCCCCAACACGAAGTCGGGGACCCACACAGCGCCTGCGGTTAGCGAAACGTTGAGCCTTCTCCTGGGACAATGTCAAATTGTCCACTACATGAGTCCAAATCTGCTGCAACCTATCCACCACAGTATCCACACCAGGACAGTCTGAAGACTCAACTTGCCCTGAAGAGAAACGAGGATGGAAACCAGAGTTGCAGAAAAACGGCAAAACCAAAGTAGCCGAGCTGGCCCGATTATTAAGGGCTAACTCAGCCAAAGGCAAAAAGGACACCCAATCATCCTGATCAGCAGAAACAAAACATCTCAGATACGTTTCCAAGGTCTGATTGGTTCGTTCAGTTTGGCCATTTGTCTGAGGATGGAAAGCCGAGGAAAAAGATAAATCAATACCCATCCTAGCACAAAAGGCTCACCAAAACCTCAAAACAAACTGGGAACCTCTGTCAGAAACGATGTTCTCCGGAATGCCATGTAAACGAACCACATGCTGGAAAAACAATGGCACCAAATCAGAGGAGGAAGGCAATTTAGACAAGGGTACCAAATGGACCATCTTAGAGAAGCGATCACAAACCACCCAAATGACCGACATTTTTTGAGAGACGGGGAGATCCGAAATAAAATCCATAGAGATATGTGTCCAGGGCCTCTTCGGGACCGGCAAGGGCAAAAGCAACCCACTGGCACGAGAACAGCAGGGCTTAGCCCGAGCACAAATCCCACAGGACTGCACAAACGAACGCACATCCCGCGACAGAGACGGCCACCAAAAGGATCTAGCCACGAAATCTCTAGTACCAAAGATTCCAGGATGACCAGCCAACACCGAACAATGAACCTCAGAGATAATTCTACTCGTCCATTTATCAGGGACAAACAGTTTCTCCGCTGGGCAACGGTCAGGTCTATTAGCCTGAAATTTTTGCAGCACCCGCCGCAAATCAGGGGAGATGGCAGACAAAATTACCCCCTCTTTGAGAATACCCTCCAGCTCAGGCAAACCCGGAGAGTCGGGCACAAAACTCCTAGACAGGGCATCCGCCTTCACATTTTTAGAGCCCGGAAGGTACGAAACCACGAAGTCAAAACGGGAGAAAAACAGCGACCAACGAGCCTGTCTAGGATTCAACCGTTTGGCAGACTCGAGATAAGTCAAGTTCTTGTGATCAGTCAAGACCACCACGCAATGCTTAGCTCCTTCAAGCCAATGACACCACTCCTCGAATGGCCACTTCATGGCCAGCAACTCTCGATTGCCAACATCATAATTACGCTCAGCAGGCGAAAACTTCCTGGAAAAGAAGGCGCATGGTTTCATCACCGAGCCATCAGAACTTCTTTGCGACAAAACAGCCCCTGCTCCAATCTCAGAAGCATCAACCTCGACCTGGAACGGGAGCGAAACATCTGGTTGGCACAACACAGGGGCAGAGGAAAAACGACGCTTCAAGTCTTGAAAAGCTTCCACAGCAGCAGAAGACCAATTGACCACATCAGCAACCTTCTTGGTCAAATCAGTCAACGGTTTAGCAATACTAGAAAAATTATTGATGAAGCGACGATAAAAATTAGCAAAGCCCAGGAACTTTTGCAGACTCTTCAGAGATGTCGGCTGAGTCCAATCATAAATGGCCTGAACTTTAACAGGGTCCATCTCGATAGTAGAAGGGGAAAAATGAACCCCAAAAATGAAACCTTCTGAACTCCAAAGAGACACTTTGACCCCTTCACAAACAAGGAATTCGCACGAAGGACCTGGAACACCATTCTGACCTGCTTCACATGAGACTCCCAATCATCCGATAAGACCAAAATATCATCCAAATACACAATCAGGAATTTATCCAGGTACTCTCGGAAGATGTCATGCATAAAGGACTGAAATACTGATGGAGCATTGGAAAGCCCGAATGGCATAACCAGGTACTCAAAATGGCCCTCGGGCGTATTAAATGCTGTTTTCCATTCATCGCCTTGTTTAATACGCACAAGATTATACGCCCCTCGAAGATCTATCTTGGTGAACCAACTAGCCCCTTTAATACGAGCAAACAAATCAGACAGCAACGGCAAAGGATACTGAAATTTGACTGTAATTTTATTGAGAAGGCGGTAATCAATACAAGGTCTCAAAGAACCATCCTTCTTGGCCACAAAAAAGAACCCTGCTCCTAACGGTGATGACGACGGGCGAATATGGCCTTTCTCCAAGGATTCCTTTATATAACTTCGCATTGCGGCGTGTTCTGGCACAGATAAATTGAACAATCGGCCCTTAGGAAACTTACTACCAGGAATCAAATTAATTGCACAATTGCAATCCCTATGAGGAGGTAGGGCACTGGCTTTGGGCTCATCAAATACATCCCGATAATCCGACAAAAACTCTGGAACTTCAGAAGGAGTGGAAGACGAAATAGAAAAAAATGGAACATCACCATGTACCCCCTGGCAACCCCAGCTGGACACAGACATAGATTTCCAGTCCAATACTTGATTATGAAACTGTAGCCATGGCAACCCCAAAACGACCACATCATGCAGATTATGCAACACCAGAAAGCGGATATCCTCCTGATGTGCAGGAGCCATGCACATGGTCAATTGGGTCCAGTACTGAGGCTTATTCTTGGCCAAAGGCGTAGCATCAATTCCTCTCAATGGAATAGGATACTGCAAGGGCTCCAAGAAAAAACCACAGCGCCTAGCATACTCCAAGTCCATCAAATTCAGGGCAGCGCCTGAATCCACAAATGCCATAACAGAATAGGATGACAAAGAACAAATCAGAGTAACGGACAATAGAAATTTAGACTGTACCGTACCAATGGTGTCAGACCTAGCGAACCGCCTAGTGAGCTTAGGACAATCGGAGATAGCATGAGTGGAATCACCACAGTAAAAACATAGCCCATTCTGACGTCTGTGTTCTTGCCGTTCAGCTCTGGTCAAAGTCCTATCACATTGCATAGACTCAGGGCCAAGCTCAGATAGTACCGCCAAATGGTGCACAGCTTTACGCTCACGCAAGCGTCGATCGATCTGAATGGCCAAATACATAGACTCATTCAGACCAGCAGGCATGGGAAATCCCACCATGACATCCTTAAGGGCTTCAGAGAGACCCTTTCTGAAGATTGCTGCCAGGGCACATTCATTCCACTGAGTGAGCACAGACCACTTTCTAAACTTCTGACAATATATCTCCGCTTCATCCTGACCCTGACACAGAGCCAGCAAGATTTTCTCTGCCTGATCCACTGAATTAGGTTCATCAAAAAGCAATCCAAGCGCCAGGAAAAACGCATCAACATCACGCAATGCCGGATCTCCTGGCGCAAGGGAAAATGCCCAGTCTTGAGGGTCACCACGTAGCAAAGAAATAATGATCTTTACTTGTTGAACAGGGTCACCTGAGGAGCGAGGTTTCAAGGCAAGAAACAATTTACAATTATTTTTGAAATTCAAGAACTTAGATCTATCACCAAAAAACAAATCAGGAATTGGAATCCTAGGCTCTGACATCGGATTCTGAACCACAAAATCTTGAATGTTTTGTACACTTATAGTGAGATTATCCATCAAAGAGGACAGACCTTGAATGTCCATGTCTACACCTGTGTTCTGAACCACCCAGATGTAAAGGGGAAAAGAGAGACAAAACACACTGCAAAGAAAAAAAAATGGTCTCAGAACTTCTCTTATCCCTCTATTGAGATGCATTAGTACTTTGGGCCACCTGTACTATTATGACCTGATGGTCAGGACAATAATGGACCTGGAGGTTAAGAGCACACGGAATGACCTGATAGTTACTGATAATATAGGACGAGCTCTGGGACGTGGGAACTCTGCTGACCGCAATCCCTAATCCTATCAACCACACTAGAAATAGCCGTGGATTGCTCCTAACGCTCCCTATACAACTCGGCACAGCCTAAGGAACTAGCTAGCCCTGAAGGTAGAAAAATAAAGCCTACCTTGCCTCGGAGAAATTCCCCAAAGGAAAAGGCAGCCCCCCACATATAATGACTGTGAGTAAAGATGAAAATACAAACACAGAGATGAAATAGATTAAGCAAAGTGAGGCCCGACTTACTGAACAGACTGAGGATAGGAAAGGTAACTTTGCGGTCAGCACAAAAACCTACAAAAAGACCACGCAGAGGGCGCAAAAAGACCCTCCGCACCGACTCACGGTGCGGAGGCGCTCCCTCTGCGTCCCAGAGCTTCCAGCAAGCAAGACAACAATCCAAATAGCAAGCTGGACAGAAAAATAGCAAACCAGAGAAAAACAAGCAGTCACTTAGCTTCTGCTGGGAAGACAGGTCACAAGAACGATCCAGGAGTGAACTCGACCAATACTGGAACATTGACAGGTGGTATGGAGCAAAGATCTAAGTGGAGTTAAATAGAGGAGCCAGCTAACGAATTAACCTCGTCACCTGTGGAAGGAAACTCAGAAACATCCACAGCCACCAGAGAAAGTCCATGGACAGAACCAGCCGAAGTACCATTCATGACCACAGGAGGGAGCCCGACAACAGAATTTACAACAGGAACCATTGCCTCCTGCTGACTGGAGCCGCCGGTGATGGTGTAGACATTTGGGGCGGGCACACAAAACTGTGCCACAGTTGGGCCATACTGGTCTTGCCTTGGGCAGAGGCACTGCTTCTGCTCCCTCTTTCTGCAGAGCCTCCACCACTGCCTCGATGCACTGAGCTGCTTTGCAAAGCACTAGCAGCATTGCTCTCAGTTGGACTGGAGAAGATGATGGAATTCACCAGTGTGTCTTGGTACATTTTACGCTCCCGGGTCAACGGTGTGATGAGGTTTTGTACGTTGTCCCGGTAGCGAGGATCGAGGAGGGTGTACACCCAATAATCAGCCATGTTGAGAATGTGGTCGATGCGGCGGTCGTTTCTCAGGCACTGCAGCATGAAATCAACCATGTGCTGCAGACTGCCAACTGGCCAAGAAACGCTGTCCCCTGCTTGAGGCATGATCTCTGCCCACTCTTCATCACCCCACCCTCGCTGTACACACTGACTACTGGACAATTGTGTAACTCCCTCCTCTGGACGGATGTCTTCCTCTTCCATTGACTCCTCCTCAGCCTCCTCACAAAGTGTCCCCTGCCTACGCCTTTGTGAGGAACCATGTGGCGCTGACTGTCCAGAAGCTGATGGAAATGCTGACTCCTCATCCTCCACCTCTTCCACACCATCATCCCTTAGTGCTTGCAGTGTTTGTTGAAGCAGGCAGATAAGGGGGACAGTCATGGTGACTAGTGCATCATCTGCACTCGCCATCCACGTGGAATAATCGAAGGGACGTAAAACCTGGCAGACGTCCTTCATAGTGGCCCACTCTGTGGTTGTGAAGTCTGAACGGCGCGGATTGCGACTTCTTTGCGCCTGATGCAGCTGGTACTCCATTACTGCTTGCTGCTGCTCACACAACGGCTCCAACTTATGTAACGTGGAATTCCACCTGGTAGATAGGTCACATATGATGCGATGTTCCGGAAGGCGGAATCGGCGCTGCAGAGCTGAAATGCGCGATCTTGCCGTGCTGGAACACCGCAAGTGAGCACACTCTAGGCGGACCTTGTGCAGCAGTGCATCAAGATCCGGATAGTCCCTCAGAAAACTCTGCACAACCAAATTGAGCACA
Organism: Ranitomeya imitator; assembly: GCF_032444005.1. NCBI lineage: Eukaryota > Metazoa > Chordata > Amphibia > Anura > Dendrobatidae > Ranitomeya > Ranitomeya imitator. Next base: position 248,182,841 of record NC_091286.1, on the reverse strand, counting down.
TGTGCCAGACATGGGATGTGAGTGAGGTTGCCAAGGGCCAAAACTGCCACCAGATTTCGGCCATTGTCACACACTACCATGACTGGCTGGAGATTCGCTGGCACAAACCACACATCGCTCTCCTGCTTGATGGCATTCCAGAGCTCCTGCGCTGTGTGGCTTCGATTCCCCAAAGAAACTAATTTCAGTACGGCCTGTTGACGTTTGGCCATGGCTGTGCTCATGTCGGTCGTAACAGGTAAACGTTCACGGGTCCATGTGGAGGTGGGCTGTGACGGCTCCTGCAGCGATGATTCTGAGGAACTTGTGTATGAGGAGGAGTCAAGGCGTACAGACTGGATTCCTGCAATCCTTGGAGTGGGCAGGACACGTCCTGCGCCACTCGCACGATCTGTACCCTGCTCAACAACATTAACCCAATGGGCAGTGAGGGAAAGGTATCGGCCCTGTCCATGTTGACTGGTCCACGCATCGATGGTGAGGTGGACCTTCCTACTGACGGCGTTCAGTAGCGCGTGTTTTATGTGTCCCTCCACATGCTTGTGCAGGGCAGGGACGGCTTGCCTGCTGAAATAAAAGCGGCTGGGCACATTGTACTGTGGGACTGCCAATGCCATCAAGTCACGGAAGCTGTCAGTCTCCACCAGCTTGAATGAGAGCATTTCCAGTGACAGAAGTTTGGCAATGCCTGAATTCAGAGCCTGTGCTCGGGGGTGGTTTGCCGAGAATGGCCGCCTTTTTTTCCCATGCCTGTACTACCGATGGCTGTAGACTGGGCTGGGAGTGTGAGGATGACTGGCAACATGGTGCTGTGGGTGGAATTACAGTGGGGCTCTGGACAACAGTGCCAGAGGTTCTTCCATGGCGATCCTGGGAGGAAGCTTAACCAGCTGTGTGTGAGCTGGAGGAAGAGGCAACACGAGCTGAAGAGGTGGTAGCTGCCGCTGTTGGTTGGCCTAGGTCTTCAGTGTGTTTTTGTAACTCCACCGCGTGCCTGTTCCGCACATGTTTCCACATATTTGCGGTATTGAGGTTGCTGACACTTTTCCCTCTTTTGACTTTCTGATTACACAGCTTGCATTTGACAAAGCAAATGTCATCTGCAACTGTGTCAAAAAGGACCAGGCACTGCAAGTCTTGGGAGCGCCCTTTTTGGCTTTTGGAAGAGACATGCTCCTAATGGGTGCCGAAGTGGAGGCTACAGGCTCCGCAGTCTTCCCCCTCCCTCTCCCTCTTTGGCCCGTTCAGGGAATCTCTTCCTCAGAGCTGCTCCCACCACCTTCCTGTACCTTACGCCATGATGGGTCAAGGACCTCATCATCTACACTACCCTCTGCCACCAACTGCTCCTCCTGGGTAGTCTCGGCAGCACAGTACGCACCAGAAAGCGGCACCTGAGTCTCATCATCAGATGCGTACTGCGGTGTGGTGACCGGAGGCACTGGCCCACCCGCCTCTTCAGAGTCAGAGAGACAAAGCTGTTGGGCATCACTGCACACTGCCTCTTCTTCCATTTCTCCAATGCTGCTTGGCTGGCCCCCCTGTTTCCAAGCAAAGAGATTCAGAGAACAGAAGTAGAGACGGTTCCTGTCCTGGGCTCTTTGACTGCCTGAGCAATTTGGCAGGTGGTGAAGAGACAGATGGCTGCTCTCCAGTGCTCTGTGCCTGAGAGGATGTGGCACTAATTGAAGTCGATGCGTTAGCTGCCATCCATCTGACAACGGCTTCAATTTGATCTTCATGCAGCAGCGGTGTACGGCGCTCTCCTACAAAGCTGCGCATGAACGACTGTTCCCTGCTGAAACTGGGTGATGATGAGTCACCGGTGCCCGCAGCATATAATGTAAAGAAGGGTGCACTCTAGCCGTATATAGAAAAAGGTCTAAAGTGTGCAGAGCCAAGTCCAATAATATAAATACCTAAACCAAACAGAAAAAAGAATGGACTACAAAGAGGCCCGTACAACCATATATCATAGAAAAATGCAAAAACGTTTATTCAAACACCACAACAAAACAAATAAAAACACTTAAAATACAGTACCATGTACAAATCACCCTTATACATTTGTATCCATAGGAGATAAATCTATATGGCCATATAACATGTAGAGTGCAATAGAATGGGTTAAGCAATAAGCATAATACCTCAAAAGCTGTCACAGCTGAAGACAAAGCCCGCATGAATACAATAATCCACAGTGGCTACGCTATATTGTAAGAAAGCCCCATAATAAAGCCTAGATGAAGGGGTGAGGTAAAATACCTACAAAGACCTGGAAAATAACATAGCGCCAGAGGATATATATATACTCAGCTGAGTCAGAGAGGAGCTGAGCTAAAACCCGCACCCAGTCCAGCCATAAGGTCCTAAACAGATCTCCATGCCTATGTATCCGGCATAAGGTCAAGAATGGGGTGAGAAGAGAGAGCCCCACGCGTATCGCCGCCGCAGCGGCTTCGTCAGGGGAAGTGAGTGTAATGGTGGTTGAACAGCGTATTTATACTAACCGGTATCATCCGGTGTGCAGACAGCTGTGTCGCCGGCATGCAGGAGGCGGAAGTAGGGAGACGCGCGCTGGCTGTGTGTGGAGAGGGGCGAACCGGAAGTATCAATGATCTCCATGGAGATGAGTGGCGTCTGCGCAAAGACGACTCAGTGATGAGTCGCATTGTGCAAGCGCCTAAAGAGCTGCGCTGAGGCACAAAGAAATGAGCCGAGGAGTAGATAGGGAGGGAGGAAAGGAAGAAAACCATCACATGAGATGGGAGGTATGAAATGGATGGACAGCCCATATGGCAAATGGAGCACCTAAACGGGGGGGGGGTGTAAATGTATGTTAATCAAAATACCATATGGACGAATCACATCGTTGTAGCCTTCAGGACGATGTGATTCGTCCATATGGTTTTTTTACCGACCCCTTCACGGCTTGGAAACTTGTTGGACCAGTATTGGACCTTACTCTCGAACCCGGGGATATGGAAGGAGGACCATGTGACATCTGGATATCTTATTTCTCTACTTCATGACGGGGACTCAGTTTGCTTACTTGGACACTATGTGGCCTGGAGTTAGGCTGGACACTGCCTCTGTGTACATGACCTGGTTGATACTTATTATTTTTTCTGGACATTTAACTCTTCCGGTATTGCTGTGGAATATGGACGATTCGATGAAGAACCTTTCGGGACAGTGCTCATTATCGTTTACATATATCTGCCTCAGCGGACATCCAGTGGCGATGGAACACCCTCTACATGATTGTGGTGCATATATTCCACCACTTTGGATATCTTATTGCTACTTCTATTAACATTTCCATCGGGAAATAAGAAAACTAATATTGTACATTATTGATTCATGGTTGTAGCTGTGGGTATGGGGCTGCGGCATGTACATATTTGGTACGCCCGGTTGGTCTATACATTCATGTGGGCATTTGACATTTGTCTGTCTTTATGCTGTATTTTGATTAATTTACATTTACCTCCCCCTTTTTAGGTGTTTCATCCGTCATATGGGCTGTGTGGGCACGTGTCATAGTCATCTGTTTTTCTTTATGCTGTATTTTGATTAACATACATTTACACCCCCCTCCCCGTTTAGGTGCTCCATTTGCCATATGGGCTGTCCGTCCATTTCATACCTCCCATTTCATGTGATGGTTTTCTTCCTTTCCTCCCTCCCTATCTACTCCTCGGCTCATTTCTTTGTGCCTCGGCGCAGCTCTTTAGGTGCTTGCGCAATGCGACTCATCACTGAGTCGTCTTTGCGCAGACGCCACTCATCTCCATGGAGATCACTGATACTTCCGGTTCGCCCCTCTGACAACACAGCCAGCGCGCGTCTCCCTACTTCCGCCTCCTGCATGCCGGCGACACAGCTGTCTGCACACCGGATGATACCGGTTAGTATAAATACGCCGTTCAACCACCATTACACTCACTTCCCCTGACGAAGCCGCTGCGGCGGCAATACGCGTGGGCTCTCTCTTCTCACCCCATTCTTGACCTTATGCCGGATACCTAGGCATGGAGATCTGTTTAGGACCTTATGGCTGGACTGGGTGCGGGTTTTAGCTCTGCTCCTCTCTGACTCAGCTGAGTATATATATATCCTCTGGCGCTATGTTATTTTCCAGGTCTTTGTAGGTATTTTACCTCACCCCTTCATCTAGGCTTTATTATGGGGCTTTCGTTGGGTATGTTCACACATTCCTGATTTCCATCCTTTTTTTTTCAGGACTGTTTTTTAAAAAACTGCAGCTCTTGGCAGAAAACGCAGGTCCTTTTTTTGGTCCTTTTTTTGTCCTTTTTTGATGCGTTTTTTGATCCTTTTTTTGATCCTTTTTTTGATCTTTTTTTTATGCAGTTTTCTATGCAGTTAAAATGGCTGAAAATACCCTAACCCTACCCCTAACCATACCCCTACCCCAACCCTACCCCTAACCCTACCCCTACCCCTAACCCTACCCCTAACCCTACCCCTAACCCTACCCCTACCCCTACCCCTACCCCTAACCCTACCCCTAACCCTAACCCTACCCCTAACCCTAACCCTACCCCTAACCCTATTCTAACCTTAGTGGGAAAAAAAAAAAATTCTTAATTTTTTTTATTGTCCCTACCTATGGGGGTGACAAAGGGGGGGTGTCATTTACTATTTTTTTTTTATTTTGATCACTGAGATAGGTTATATCTCAGTGATCAAAATGCACTTTGGAACGAATCTGCTGGCCGGCGCATTTTGCAAGATGGCGGCGCCCAGGGAGAAGACGGCCGGACGGACACCGGGACGCCGGGTAAGTATAAGGGGGGGAGATTAGGGCACGGGGGGGCATCGGAGCACTGGGGGGGGATCGGAGCACGGGGCGGTGGGATTGGAGCACGGGGGGGCGGGATCGGAGCACGGGGGGGCAGCCACACTCCGCCCACGCACTTCCGCCCGCTTCCCCGCACTTCCTGCTGCAGCGGTTCGGCACCACAAACCGCAGTAAAACCCACAGATATTTTTTTCATCTGCGGGTTTTACTGCGGGTTTGACCTCACAATGGAGGTCAATGGGTGCAGAACCGCTGCGGCTCCGAAAAAAGAAGTGACATGGTACTTCTTTTTTACTGCGGCTATTCAGCGCGGCTTTTTTTCCCGATTCCTGCATCATGTGCACAGTGGTTCCTGTTTTCCATAGGGTACAGTACACTGTACCCTGCATGGAAAACAGCTGCGGAACCGCAGCGGCAAAAACGCTGCGGTTCCGCAGAAAGAAACGCACTGTGTGAACATGGCCTTACAATATAGCGTAGCCACTGTGGATTATTGTATTCATGCGGGCTTTGTCTTCAGCTGTGACAGCTTTTGAGGTATTATGCGTATTGCTTAACCCATTCTATTGCACTCTACATGTTATATGGCCATATAGATTTATCTCCTATGGATACAAATGTATAAGGGTGATTTGTACATGGTACTGTATTTTAAGTGTTTTTATTTGTTTTGTTGTGGTGTTTGAATAAACGTTTTTGCATTTTTCTATGATATATGGTTGTGCGGGCCTCTTTGTAGTCCATTCTTTTTTCTGTTTGGTACCGGTGCCCGCAGCAGGCACAGAATCACCACGTCCTCTCCCTGCTCCGCGCCCAGGCCCACGTGCCTTACTCCCTGCCCTCTTCATCTTGGTTGACAGATAAAGATAAGCAGAAAAATATTAAGGTCTTAGTGTGCTTATTCCTGAACAGCTCCTCCTAACAGGTATAAGAAACACTAATTTTCTAAAGTGTGGACTAAACTTTATTATGAGCTAATGTGGCCTACACAACTGTAAAGTGGTGTGTTTGGTGAACTTTATTTATTTTATTTTTTGGGGGCAGATCTGACTACAGAGCGAGTTGCACTCACACGGAGACCGTGCAGACAGCCGTAAACGGCACTGCAAGGCCCAAAAAACCTCCTCTATGTTATCCTATGTAGTGTTTTTCCACAATATAGCTGGATACGGGTGGAAAGCCACTAATAGGACATTTTTGAAAAAATGTGCAGCTGGCTGCACTAAAAAGGACAATGGATAGAACAGTATGAGGCAGTGTGTACCACCCTGAGCTGAATACAACCGGCTGTGGCTGCACACAGACTACAGAGTGAGCTGCACACACACACACACACACACACAGAGAGACCTTGCAAAATGCTGTGAAAACAGCGCTGCAAGGCAAAAGCAAGGTGAACACACAGCGGTTGCTAAATTAGCCTGGGAAAAGCGTCCTGTCCCTAACTGAATTCACAGCAGAGTGAGCGCAAAATGGCGGCAGCGTATTTTATAGTGCATCATGACATAATTTCAGCAGCCAACCACAGCCTTGCCAGTAGTTACATGCCCACCATGCTGAACAGGATGTGCCCACACTTGCAATCATTCCTCATTGGCTGAATTCGTGCAGTTTGAATTCTGGGAACTTCCGATTCCGGTATCCGATATGTGGTAAATATCGGAACTCGGTATCGGAATTCCGATACCGCAAATATCAGCCGATACCCGATACTTGCGGTATCGGAATGCTCAAGACTAGTGCTTGCGTATTGGATAGATCAGGTGCGCTTGCCCAATGGATACTCCGAACATAATCTCAATTGCGCTTGCGCTTTGCATGTATCAAGTACGCTTGCGCAGTGAAAGCTCCCAACTCCATCTCTAATGCACTTGCTCATTGCATACAGCAAGGAGTAATATAGAGTGGGTGAAGTAATCCGTTCAAATCGTCTTGCGCAGTGGTTACTTGTATGTATTTACATATTCCATGCAAGTGAGCGTGGTATAGAGAAAGTAGTGCCAACAATTTGGCATGCTAGCACATGCCACATCTCAAATGGTCGTATACATAATTACAATCCATACATAGAAATTACCCCATCTTTTTTATTTTATTCCTGATCATTTGCACATATATAACTACCTGGCTGTACGGTATATCATGTGATTTCAGCGGTCCAATTTTTCCAAGATATTTTTGATAAGCATAAAGTTAAATAGAGATTAAATAGAACAAAGGGCTGATATATTAAGATACAGGCTGATACATATTGATCTCACTGTTAAGTATTAATATATACATTCCCATAGTTTCTAAATAGACAAATTCCTTAGTAATGCTAACAATATAGATAATTGATTGATCCCCATCTACAGCCTACTGTATAGTTTAAGTAGGTTTCCCTAATCATCATCTGGTTAGAACTGATAAAACCACTTTTACAACCACTTTTAGAACTTTCGGTATACTATATTTCACATGCATTTTAGTGATCCCATTGGCTGATTTAAATACTATTTGATGGTGCCCACTTTTAAAAAATAAAATCACAAAAGTTTCCACAATCAGTGATGGTTTTGGGAGCCATGTCATCTGCTGGTGTAGGTTCACAAGACCAAAGTCAGCGCAGCCGTCTACCAGGAAATTTTAGAGCACTTCATGCTTCCCTCTGCCGACAAGCTTTTTGGAGATGAAAATTTCATTCACCAGCAGGACTTGGCACCTGTAAGCCATAATCATCAGCATTAACAGAACTAAACACTTGAAATAGATCACTTTTTTGTAATGACTCTATCTAATATATGAGTTTCACTGTATGAATTGAAGAACTGAAATTAACTTTTTGATGCTATTATAATTTTGCGAGAAGCACCTGAATGTGTATTTTTTACTTGCAGATGTTCCGCATTTAAAGCAAGTCTATGGGGAAAATCCAGCATCAAAACTTTGAGTACCCGCAAGATAAATTGACATTTTGCAAATTTGAAACATGCACCACAGGTCAGTTTACATCAAGGAAAAAAAAGCACGTATAAATGTCATACACTTAGCTGAAAATGTAAGATGCTGCATTTTTTGATTCAGAGTCAAAAACACATAGTTGAAACACAGCCTTACAGTAAAACATAATAGATTTTAGGACATTGCCATCATTGAAGTGAATGAATCCTGTACTGGATTATTTTATTCTTATTTTGGTTATAAAAAAAAATCTAAAAATTGGAACTCACTAAGGGTGGTTTCACACTTGCGTTTTTGTCTGCAGCGTTTTTTACCCAAAAAACGCATGCGTTTTTTTTCCCTATATTTAACATTGAAAACGCATGCGTTTTTTTGGTGTACGCGTTTGCACGCGTTTGTGAACGCATGCGTTTTTTTACTGCATGCGTTCATTTTCTAAAATGCAACTTGTAGTATTTTGAGGGGCGTTTTTTTTCCCCAAAAAAACGCATGCGTTTACATGCGTTCTTTTTTGGACAAAAAATGCATTGGAGTCAATGGGGACGCATGCGTTTTTTTGGACATGCGTTTGCATGCGTTTTTTTGACGCATGCGTTTTTTTTGGCACCATTGAATTAACTGTAGATAAGGATGTCTAGACACTGATAAGCCTCCCCCATAGCAGCAGGGTTATAAAAGGAAGGTTGGGGGAAGTTTCTGGTCACTTCTCATCAGACTCCAAAGAAGACAGCACCCTGCCCGGACACATTGTTGGACAAGACACAGAGCAATGTGAGTATATCCTAGCCAGTGCATTCATTTTCAATTTTTTGGATCTACATGTCCTAATTTCTTCAATTTTTTTCTTTCAACACGCATCAGAATGTCTTCTCCGGTTTCTTCGTCTGATGAGGAGTTCCAGCCACGGAAATCAGAAGTGGATCACGTGAGCGAGGTAATTTTTTTGTCCGTCAGCTTGGTAAGTATTGACTGTCACATCGACACATGAGGCAATTTTTTTTTTAAATTTTATAGAGCACTTCAACTGAGGGACAGAGAGGTACTGAGCAGCGGAGTCAAGGTCCAGGTGGAAGACGGCAGCGGGTATGTATACCAGGCAGACTGTCCTTATTGTAATATTCTTTATTTTTCTGTACCCTTGTTTTTCTTTACATTTTTCTTGTATCATCCTTTTCTGAAAGTTGTCTTTCATATTCCTGCCCTTTCTCATCTTCGTGTCTTATTTTTTCCAAATGTGGTTGAGCAAACTTAAATGATTTTCTTTTAATTTTAGGTTTCACAACGGGACGACGACCGGATTGATAATGACCTGCTGATCAGTCTGGTCCAGGAGCGAGTCCCGTTGTGGGACAGCCGGGATCAACAGCACTCCGTCAATAGTGTTCTCCGTCGTTTGTGGAGTGAGGTGGCCCAAGCGTTGTGGGATGGCTGGGAGAATTCCCCGCCACGGGTCCGTAATGCATTTGGTAAGTATTGCACGGTAGTGTGAACATAGTAACATAGTAACATAGTAACATAGTTAGTAAGGCCGAAAAAAGACATTTGTCCATCCAGTTCAGCCTATATTCCATCATAATAAATACCCAGATCTACGTCCTTCTACAGAACCTAATAATTGTATGATACAATATTGTTCTGCTCCAGGAAGACATCCAGGCCTCTCTTGAACTCCTCGACTGAGTTCGCCATCACCACCTCCTCAGGCAAGCAATTCCAGATTCTCACTGCCCTAACAGTAAAGAATCCTCTTCTATGTTGGTGGAAAAACCTTCTCTCCTCCAGACGCAAAGAATGCCCCCTTGTGCCCGTCACCTTCCTTGGTATAAACAGATCCTCAGCGAGATATTTGTATTGTCCCCTTATATACTTATACATGGTTATTAGATCGCCCCTCAGTCGTCTTTTTTCTAGACTAAATAATCCTAATTTCGCTAATCTATCTGGGTATTGTAGTTCTCCCATCCCCTTTATTAATTTTGTTGCCCTCCTTTGTACTCTCTCTAGTTCCATTATATCCTTCCTGAGCACCGGTGCCCAAAACTGGACACAGTACTCCATGTGCGGTCTAACTAGGGATTTGTACAGAGGCAGTATAATGCTCTCATCATGTGTATCCAGACCTCTTTTAATGCACCCCATGATCCTGTTTGCCTTGGCAGCTGCTGCCTGGCACTGGCTGCTCCAGGTAAGTTTATCATTAACTAGGATCCCCAAGTCCTTCTCCCTGTCAGATTTACCCAGTGGTTTCCCGTTCAGTGTGTAATGGTGATATTGATTCCCTCTTCCCATGTGTATAACCTTACATTTATCATTGTTAAACCTCATCTGCCACCTTTCAGCCCAAGTTTCCAACTTATCCAGATCCATCTGTAGCAGAATACTATCTTCTCTTGTATTAACTGCTTTACATAGTTTTGTATCATCTGCAAATATCGATATTTTACTGTGTAAACCTTCTACCAGATCATTAATGAATATGTTGAAGAGAACAGGTCCCAATACCGACCCCTGCGGTACCCCACTGGTCACAGCGACCCAGTTAGAGACTATACCATTTATAACCACCCTCTGCTTTCTATCACTAAGCCAGTTACTAACCCATTTACACACATTTTCCCCCAGACCAAGCATTCTCATTTTGTGTACCAACCTCTTGTGCGGCACGGTATCAAACGCTTTGGAAAAATCGAGATATACCACGTCCAATGACTCACCGTGGTCCAGCCTATAGCTTACCTCTTCATAAAAACTGATTAGATTGGTTTGACAGGAGCGATTTCTCATAAACCCATGCTGATATGGAGTTAAACAGTTATTCTCATTGAGATAATCCAGAATAACATCCCTCAGAAACCCTTCAAATATTTTACCAACAATAGAGGTTAGACTTACTGGCCTATAATTTCCAGGTTCACTTTTAGAGCCCTTTTTGAATATTGGCACCACATTTGCTATGCGCCAGTCCTGCGGAACAGACCCTGTCGCTATAGAGTCACTAAAAATAAGAAATAATGGTTTATCTATTACATTACTTAGTTCTCTTAGTACTCGTGGGTGTATGCCATCCGGACCCGGAGATTTATCTATTTTAATCTTATTTAGCCGGTTTCGCACCTCTTCTTGGGTTAGATTGGTGACCCTTAATATAGGGTTTTCATTGTTTCTTGGGATTTCACCTAGCATTTCATTTTCCACCGTGAATACCGTGGAGAAGAAGGTGTTTAATATGTTACCTTTTTCCTCGTCATCTACAACCATTCTTTCCTCACTATTTTTTAAGGGGCCTACATTTTCAGTTTTTATTCTTTTACTATTGATATAGTTGAAGAACAGTTTGGGATTAGTTTTACTCTCCTTAGCAATGTGCTTCTCTGTTTCCTTTTTGGCAGCTTTAATTAGTTTTTTAGATAAAGTATTTTTCTCCCTATAGTTTTTTAGAGCTTCAATGGTGCCATCCTGCTTTAGTAGTGCAAATGCTTTCTTTTTACTGTTAATTGCCTGTCTTACTTCTTTGTTTAGCCACATTGGGTTTTTCCTATTTCTAGTCCTTTTATTCCCACAAGGTATAAACCGCTTACACTGCCTATTTAGGATGTTCTTAAACATTTCCCATTTATTATCTGTATTCTTATTTCTGAGGATATTGTCCCAGTCTACCAGATTAAGGGCATCTCTAAGCTGGTCAAACTTTGCCTTCCTAAAGTTCAATGTTTTTGTGACTCCCTGACAAGTTCCCCTAGTGAAAGACAGGTGAAACTGCACAATATTGTGGTCGCTATTTCCTAAATGCCCAACCACCTGCAGATTTGTTATTCTGTCAGGTCTATTAGATAGTATTAGGTCTAAAAGTGCTGCTCCTCTGGTTGGATTCTGCACCAATTGTGAAAGATAATTTTTCTTGGTTATTAGCAGAAACCTGTTGCCTTTATGGGTTTCACAGGTTTCTGGTTCCCAGTTAATATCCGGGTAGTTAAAGTCCCCCATAACCAGGACCTCATTATGGGTTGCAGCTTCATCTATCTGCTTTAGAAGTAGACTTTCCATGGTTTCTGTTATATTTGGGGGTTTGTAACAGACCCCAATGAGAATTTTGTTACCATTTTTCCCTCCATGAATTTCAACCCATATGGACTCGACATCCTCATTCCCTTCGCTAATATCCTCCCTTAAAGTGGACTTTAGACAAGACTTTACATAGAGACAAACCCCTCCTCCTCTCCGATTTTTACGATCCTTTCTAAACAGACTGTAACCCTGTAAGTTAACTGCCCAGTCATAGCTTTCATCTAACCATGTCTCGGTTATTCCCACTATGTCAAAGTTACCTGTAGATATTTCTGCTTCTAGTTCTTCCATCTTGTTTGTCAGGCTTCTGGCGTTTGCGAGCATGCAGTTTAGAGGATTTTGTTTTGTTCCAATCTCCTCACTGTGGATTGTTTTAGAAATGTTCTTACCTCCCTTCTGAGTATGTTTTCCTGGGTCGTCTTTGTTCGAGTCTAATGTTTTTCTTCCCGTCCCCTCTTCTTCTAGTTTAACGCCCTCCTGATGAGTGTAGCGAGTCTTCTGGCGAATGTGTGTTTCCCAGGTTTGTTGAGGTGTAGTCCGTCTCTGGCGAGGAGTCCAGATATAAAAGAAACAGTCCTTGGCCATGCTCTCTTGACTGTGTGTGATGAAAGAAACTTTTCGTAGTTTCTGTCATCACACACAGTCACGAGAGCACGGCCAAAAGTCCTTATTCTGACCATTATATTTTATTGTTATTTCACAGTGGACAAAGTAAGGACACGTTGGCGTTCCATGAAGGACCGCTTCAACAAGGACCTGCGTGCAGAGAAGAGTGCAGCTAGTGGTTCCGGAGCAAGGCACCGGCTCTACAAATACCACCGTGTGTTGGCCTTCCTGAGACCGGTCCTTCTCATGAGAACGTAAGTATTTCTCACATGCCTCCGGTTGTATTGCATAGACATAATCTGTCATTTTTAATTCCACAGGATGTACCGTCTTGTTATAGTTTGGTATTAATTTTCTGTTTTCTTTTTTCACAGCACACACTGCACGACTGTCGCCACAGGTTCTGGAGCGGTCCTTCAGCCGGCAGCCACGGACCCGTCCCAGCCATCCAGCAGCGCAGCACCAGGTGGGTCTTCCACACTCACTGGAGACCAGGGGGCTGGCCCATCAGGTCTTCCCCTTTCGCAGTCCTCTTTCGCTGCACCCATTTTTGCGGGCTCATCCCGGCAGCGACAGAGGGCTTCGGATAGGTCCCTCATGCCCGAGTTTTTGCACTTGAGCTCGGTTTTACACGAAGCTATCAAGGCTTTAGGTGACAGAATGGATGTGTCCCATAACCTGTTAGAGTGCCGCATCCAGGATGTCGCCAAAAGCATTGATCAAGTGAAAGCCGACCTCCAGAATCCAGCTCATCATTTTTTTAATCAAATCGAACAGGGCATGTCGGAACACCTTAGCCCTGATCTCCAGCTGAGTGTGATGCAGGCCTGCAATGTTGCTTTTGTGCAGGCTATGCAGCAGAGTCAGAGTCGTAATGTGGCGGCATATCCAACTGTGCCGTCACTGTCACAAGTAAACACTATTCCTACCTCTGCTGCATACCACTGCACGGCCACCTCTATTCCCTCTACAGGTGTACTCCACTACAGTGCCAACACGATGACGAGTGCTGTTGGACATCCCACCGCCACCACCGTGACGACCGCTGCTCCGGCTTGGACCTCCTCCGCTCACACCACGATGACGCAGGACCCTGGCGTGGCTTATCGGCCCGGCACCCTCCCGATGCAGCAGGACCCATCCATGCAATATCGGACCGGCCCACCCCCGATGCAGCAGGACCGAGGCCTGGCATATGGGACCGGACCCACCCCGATGCAGCAGGACCGAGGCGTTGCTTTCCGGGCAGGACACCCCCCGATGCAGCAGGACCCATCCATGGCGTATCGCACCGGGCCCCCCATGATGCAGCACGACCAAGCCATACCTTTCCGGACAGGACCCACCCCGATGCAGCCCACCCCGATGCAGCAGGACCCATCCATGGCTTTACGTTCCCCCTCCCCAACGATGCACCAGGAACCTGGGAGGGTGTTATGTTCCCCCCCCCAACGAGGCACCAGGATCCTGGGAGGGTTTTTGTTTCCCCCCCCCCAACGAGGCACCAGGATCCTGGGAGGGTTTTTGTTTCCCCCCCCCAACGAGGCACCAGGACCCAGGCGGGACTTTATCTTTTCCCCCATTGGACTCAGACATTGCCGAGCTCTCCACAATGGAGACTGACTGTTTAATTGTGGAGCCGGGTCCTGACGTGTCTCCCGCCTACACTTTACAACCTAGCCCCAGAAGACTTCCCCCAACCCGGAAAACCCAACGTAAAACTGGCAAAACTCATAAAAAACAAAAAACTTTGATTATTCCTCCCCCATCACCTACCGATGTGTCTCAACCTTCCAGTGTGTCTCAAGCCCCTCATGTTTTAAGCCCCATCCCCGAACTTCCAGACCCTTCAAGTTTTCTTGCCCATTCTCCTGCCACCTCTGCCTCCTCCACAGTGAGCCAGGCTTCAGTTCTGAATACCCCCCAGTTACGTCACTCAACCCCAAGCCGGCGTGGTTCAACCCGGCGCGGTACCAAGAAATAAATTGTTGTTTTTCCTCAATAAAAAAAAAAGATTATTTGCAACAATTATGTTTGGTTTATTGTGTCTTTCACCGCTCTCAATACACACCAATAAAGTTCGTCACACACTTATTCTTTTGGCCTGCACATATCTCCAGTAGTATAAAATACCAGACAACATCTATATGTGTTTCTTTAGTATACAGATATGAGTTGGCCAAAAAAATAGCAGTTATTTCCATACTCTTATTTTTAATTTTTAACTAGTGTAGTGTCACTGTCCAAAGAGAAAATGGTGGCAATCAAGTTCAGAACTCAACTGAACCGGTCAGATGTCAAAATAGACACCTGACCTGTTTAGTTGATTACTGACTTGTATATTCACCCTATTCTATATAGCACATTATGTGACAATTTTTGTCAAACTGATAGGACAATGGTTGGCACACGCTAACTATCTATCCTCACCTGGGCAGGTGTAAGAAATTTTGAATTCATGATCATGTATATGTTCATCATGAATTCATTATTTCTTACACTTGACTTGACGGGTATAGAGAGCGTGCCAGTCTTGACGCAATGACGTCAAGAAGATTACCAATAAATAAATGTAAATCTGGTTACATTATTATAAGTATGCGTGTTTATATCATTCTTTGTAAACCAAAATAGGGAGTGCAACAGAGGTCAATTATGATTAAAAAAAATCTAATTATTACCTCATCAATAGTGTTGAGCGATACCGTCCGATACTTGAAAGTATCGGTATCGGATAGTATCGGCCGATACCCGAAAAATATCGGATATCGCCGATACCGATATCCGATACCAATACAAGCCAATGGGACATCAAGTATCGGAAGGTATTCTCATGGTTCCCAGGGTCTGAAGGAGAGGAAACTCTCCTTCAGGCCCTGGGATCCATAGGGATGTGTAAAATAAAGAATTAAAATAAAAAATATTGATATGCTCACCTCTCCGGCGGCCCCTGGACTTCACACTGCTAACCGGGAGGCTTCTTTGTATAAATAGCACGCCTTTCGGACCTGTGAATGACATCCCGGCTTCTGATTGGTCGCGTGCCGCCCATGTGACCGGCACGCGACCAATCAGAGGCCGCGACGTCATTCGCAGGTCCTCAAGTCCTAGAATTAGCAGTTTTGTGAATGAGAATGACGTCGCGGCTTCTGATTGGCCGCGTGCCGGTCACATGGGCGGCACGCGGCCAATCAGAAGCCGCGACGTCATTCTCATTCACAAAACTGCTAATTCTAGGAATTGAGGACCTGCGAATGACGTCGCGGCCTCTGATTGGTCGCGTGCCGGTCACATGGACGGCACGCGACCAATCAGAAGCCGGTCCGAAAGGCGCGCTTTTTAAACAAAGAAGCCTCCCGGATAGCAGCGTGAAGTCCAGGGGCCGCCGGAGAGGTGAGCATATCAATATTTTTTATTTTAATTGTTTATTTTCCACATCCCTATTGATTCGATACCGATACCCGATATCACAAAAATATCGGATCTCGGTATCGGAATTCCGATACCGCAAATATCGGCCGATACCCGATACTTGCGGTATCGGAATGCTCAACACTACTCATCAACTATCACCCACTCCTGGTTTTGGATTACAAATTATGATATACATATCTACTGCCCATCTTTGTTCAACCTTTTTTTAGAGAGGGAAAAGACAGGAGACCTGGTGAACACAACAAAGTTTATTAATTAGAAAAATTTGTATCAGTATTTAATAATTGGTAAACATTAACATACAACAGGACATTTAAACAACATTGTCCTGCCATGGAACCCGTCCAATATCGGACACAAAATAGGCCGCAAATTGGTCCCGCATAAGACCAACGGCTGCAGTTGACCGCATCGGGTGATGCTGAAAATCTGGCAATGGGTGTGAAACTGGTTCATCAAGTTCAATGTGGGGTCGCTCCTTAGCCATTATATAATTGTGTAGAACCACACAGGCTTTGACCACCTCGTCCACAGTTTCCACTTTTAGATTGATGGCTGTTGCAAGAATGCGCCATTTAGCAACCAGAATGCCAAAGCTGCATTCTACGGTTCTTCTGGCCCTGGTCAGTCTGTAGTTGTATATTCTGCGTGTGTGGTCCAAGTCCCTACTAGAATAGGGCTTCAGGAGATTTTCACACATCTGGAAGGCCTCATCCCCAACCATAACAAATGGCAGCGGTGGGCCTTGAGTGTTGGGGAGAGGCTGTGGAGGGGGAAAATTAAAATTGTTGCCATATACCCGACGGCCCATATCCGAGCTCTTGAATGTCTGGGAATCATTGCCACGGCCAAAAGCTCCAATGTCCACGGCGATGAAGCGACACTCCGCATCCGCTATTGCCATGAGCACTACCGAAAAATATTTTTTATAATTAAAAAACTCAGATCCGGTTCTGGCAGGTTTAACAATGCGGATGTGCTTCCCGTCCACCGCCCCTAAACAGTTTGGAAAATCACACACGTTCAAAAATGTTTTTGATATTTCCCGCCACATGTCCACGGTGGGTACGGGTATAAACTCCTCACGGAGTACATTCCATAACGCACGACAAGTGTCCACAACAATTCCGGACAGGGTTGAGATTCCAAGGCGGTATTGGAAGTGCAGGGAAGATAAACTCTCTCCTGTGGCCAGAAATCTAGAAGAAAAGGAAACAAAAACAAAAATTAAAATCTGCTCTTAATGGTGTTTTTAAATAAGAACAAGGTAAAAAAAAAAAGTCCAAAATACATGTCATAACCAAAAATTTGGACTGTCATTGGTTTAGTTTTGGAACGTACCGTAATGTCACTAACAGACGTTCCTCGGGTGGAATTGCTCTACGGAGCCGTGTGTCCTGTCGCCGTATGGAACCTTCTACACGAGACAGTAAATCCCGGAAAGAATCCTGAGACATTCTGGTGTAATCCTGGAATTTCTCCGGGTTGGCATTCAGCTCCGCATAGAGCGTGTGATATGCTCCACGGGTCTCACGCACTTCAATGATGGGGTGCCTCCAAAAACGCCGACGCTGTCTCCTTCTCCATCTTTGGCGGTTTCGGTCTTGCTCCCAAGCAAAAACACAGGCAAGGAAAATCTTGAAGCTGAACTCCAGTTTGAAATAAAAGTTCGCCATTGAAAGATCCATCATGACACCGGAAACAGTAGCAAGCTCTGAAAATTTCTGTTCCCCTAGGGTCTATATATTGATTGCCAATCATGTACGCCCTCTCTGTTCCCATTGGTTGTGTCTGGTAACCTTTTTTTTTATTTTTTATTTTTTTTAAAATCCCCAAAAAAACGCAAACGCATGCAAAAACGCATGTAAACGCGTGTAAACGCTGCGTTTTTTTGATGCACGCGTTAAACGCGTGCGTAAAAAAAACGCAGCGTTTACACGCGTTTACATGCGTTTTTGTACCACGCGTTTTTTTTTAAAAACGCACGCGTTCAAAAACGCAAGTGTGAAACCAGCCTAATAGACATGTTAAAAGGGACTAAGAGAATCACCACAATGTTGTATTAAGGAACTTGTTTGTATTCTTAATGCCATGTATTCTCCCTGCAGAACCAATAAAACACAGAGACAGCTTGTCCTTGGTTATTTGTTTCAGCTAGACAGATTTTATTTCTTTTAATAAAAGAGTGCAAAGGGCATTATTCTGTTTGAAGAAAACTGAAAAATCATGCTTGCTACAGTTAGGATCATTCACACGACCAGATTTTCATTCCGAGTGCTGTCTGTGAAAAAAAAATGGACAGTGCTCAGATCAATGCTATTCAATGGGGCAGTGCAGATCAGCAAATGTTTTGCACTGTCCAAATCTGCATGTGACAAAAATTGCAGCATGTGCTAGTTTCTACCATAAATCAGATGAGTCCCATCAATTTAAGTTTATGTTTGGATGCACAAAAAAAAAATTGGGTGTGATAGAGTCACAGAATAGCATCCAATTTTTACAGAAACATTAAAATTCTGTAGCATAGGAAACGGTAAATGGTGCCGTGAATGCTGTTGTAAAAAAAAAACGGATTGTATATGGAACTGCACATTGATGACTAGTGAGAAAAAAAATTCTGGATGAAACTGAACAATTTGATTATTCACTCTTGTGAATCTGCACTGAGGGTATGTGTCCACGTGCAGGAAACGCTGCGTGTCTGACGCTGCATAGAGCCGCAGCGTCAGACACGCAGCGTCCAGATGTTACAGCATAGTGGAGGGGATTTAATGAAATCCCGTCTCCACTATGCGTGGTAACACGCACGCGGCGGCCCTACGATTCCGGACATGCTGCGCATCTTTTCAGATCGCAGCATGTCCGTATATCTTGCGGCGACGCTGCGTCGCCGCAAGATATAGCACAGGGCCCTATGGTGGGGAGCGATGATGCCGGATGTGTGCTATGAACACATCCGGCATCATCGCATCCCAGAAAGGGGGCGTGGCTTACCACAGAGCGGCTAAGCCGCTCCGGCGATACCGCCGGCCATCCTGAAAGTGGACACATACCCTTAGGGTGACTTCATGTGTTTGGGTTCTGGAAATCACGATTTAATAAGTGGCCCAAGTAACCTGGACATGTGAATCTGGCCTCAAAATGTAGCAGGACAGAATGAAAACTGAATACAAACTGAAAAACAGCTATGCAATAGCAGATCTAATGCTTGAAAAAAGGGAAAATTAATGAAAAGTTTTCTCTTGGAGCAATGTGAAAATTAGTAAAATCTTAAAATCGTAATAGTACTAAATATTTCTGCACAGCTGCCAATCATTGAAAAGACTAGATGTGGGCAAACTGCAGCCCATGATTCATATCTGGCCCTCTGGCTGTTCTCGTCCAGCTCACGGACCGAGACAGCCAAGGGACTGGAACAATGGCCCACAGGTTACAATATGACCTTTGCCACCTGCCAACCATCGCCACCCGTCACTTTTCTCTGCATGCTCCCTAATTAAGCAGTAGCAAAACAGCATTGGAGTGCTGAGAGGGGGTTTGGTATGTCTGGTCTACACTCTTTTGTATTTAGTACTACTGTAATACTATTATGCCATTTAATTAAGTGGCCATAAATTTTATACAACGTATTTGGCTATTTAACATTGTGATATGCTCATTGTTAGGTGCATGGCTGCTACTAAGAATTTCAGGGCCCCATACTGGCAATATTTTTGGGCCCATTTGAGATTCCACCCAGGCTCCACCCCAGCTCCACCTCCACCCCCCTCGAACCTTCCACAGCCCCACCGCCTACTCTTGGAAAAACTTTACATCTGCACCACATCTTCATCAATCACAAATTAACAGTTCCTATCAAAACACCATATCACACACAATGGGTACGGAAAGTATTCAGACCCCTTTAAATTTTTCACTCTTTGCTTCATTGAAGCCATTTGATAAATTGAAAAAAGTTAATTTTTTCTCATTAATGTACACTCTGCACCCCATCTTGACTAATAAAAACAGAAATGTAGAAATTTTTGAAAATTTATTGAAAAAGATAAATTGAAATATTACATGGTCCAAAGTATTCGGACCCTTTGCTCAGTAGTGAGTAGAAGCACCCTTTTGAGCTAGTACAGCTAGAGACTTCTTGGGAATGATGCAACAAGTTTTTCACACCTGGGGATCCTCTGCCATTCTTCCTTCCAGATCCTCTCCAGTTCCGTCAGGTTGGATGGTGAACGTTGGTGGACAGCCATTCTTAGGTCTCTCTAGAGATGCTCAATTGGGTTTAGGTCAGGGCTCTGGCTGAGCCAGTCACGAATGGTCACAGAGTTGTTCTGAAGCCACTTCTTTGTTATTTTAGCTGTGTGCATAGGGTCATTGTCTTGTTGGAAAGTGAACCTTCAAATTCACCGACCTAAAGCACTTAAAGCGATAAAGTAAATGACCACAGTAAAACTTAACATTTACTAATATTTTAAATACGAAAAATACACAATACAACATACACACGACCTTTAACTAATCCCGATAGGGAAATTCCGGCAGTACTGGGCTTATTCGAGAAGTTTGGGACCCTTTTAAATTTTAAAATTAATTTAGACAAGTTGGAAGCAATGAGTATAAATGTAAGTCAAAAAACCATCCAGAGCATCAAAAATAAACTACCAATAAAATGGAATTTGAGATTTATCAAATATCTAGGAATTAAATTAAGTCCCCACTGGCATTTACTATTCTCACTCAGTTACACCCCACTACTTAATAATATCATAGAATTAATGAAGTCGTGGAGAGCCCCTTATTTTTCATGGATAGGAAGGAAAAACTTGTTGAAAGGCTTTATACTTCCTAAACTAAGTTATATTTCTAGAATGTTACCAATAAATGTCCCTAACGCATTTTTTTCAAAGATTCGCTTGTTGTTTGGGAGGTATATTTGGAGAGACTCTAGACCCAGACTCAACTATACGACTCTCTCGCTTCCCAAATCTAGGGGAGGTATGGGAGCCCCAGACCCTCAAAAGTATCATACTGCGGCGACACTATCTTTGATAATAGATTGGTGGAGAGGTGATGCCCATAAACTCTGGACACAAATCGCGGACACCACAATCCCAATACCTCTACATACTATAATTCATGCTTCCAAGGAATTCATTTATAAGTTAAAAATCCCAAATGCAATATCAAAAAATATTATTAGAACATGGTCAAGACACTCACAGTTGCTAATGCCCCTGCCGTCTCCATTAGTTAGGGTAGCGAATTTACCGGAGCTTTATCTGAAAGATTCTACAACCACAACTTCTGACCCCCTATATCAGATCAGAGACAATTTAGAATGTATAATGTCTGACGGCACTTTAATCCCTTTGCCGGAGCTGCAAACAAAGTTCCCCCAGTTTCATCTGACCTTCCTTCACTATAATAGACTTAAAAATGCAATAAAACATTATCTTAGAATAGGTCACCTTCATAGGGAACTGACAATTTTCGAGAAACTTCTAGTTCAAAGGAACTCACCGTAAGGAGTTCTGACCAAATTATACCAAGCAATGGTAGTCAACACAACACTGCTCAAACGAGCTTATATCTATAATTGGGAAAAAGACCTAGGTATTGAACTGCAGGACTGGGAGGTAGACCAAATATATAAAAACTCACATGGCCCATCGAGCTGCATTAGGGTACAAGAAAATTCATATAAAATCATCACTAGATGGTACACCACCCCGACTCTTTCCCACCTATGGTACCCTAAATCCACATCAACCTGTTGGAGGTGCTCTAAAGATACTGGGACTTTTATGCACATGTGGTGATATTGTGAAGCAATACAAACTTTTTGGAGGGAAGTATTGAAACACACAACTAAAATATGTAAATTACTAGGCCCTCCCTCCCTGCCACTTATTTTCCTGATTTGGAAAGGAGACAAATCAAAATATAAAAATAAATCCCTACTGACTTTCCTGCTATCGGCAGCTAAGCTTCTTATTCCAACTCATTGGATGGCTACAAGCTGCCCGAGCCTCTCAGATTGGGCTAAAAAAGTGGATCTTTTATAGTATATAGAGGAAATCTCCACATACCTACTTTTCACAAGATAGATTTTACACAACATGGGCTCCCTGGAAATCTTTTAGAACTAGCGATGAATACTTGGCTATCATCAACAATTAAGAAACTCTCCAGATATATGGATTCTCCCAAACTTAAATGCAAACACTCCTAAGTGTCTTATTAACCCTTAAGCCAGATGTTCTCCTTTCTGAGGAGTTAACCCCAATCCCTGTATTCCCCATCTCTCCCTTTTGCTCTCTTCACTTTACTAAACTGTTTGTTGCATAGTTGTTAGGTAAATTTACTTCTAATGTTTATCTCAAGAGTGGTCATCAGTAAAATACACTCCACCGAAGACCGATTCTTACTAAATGCTGTATCCTGCTGTAACTTTATTTTCAACCAATCGGTCGCTTCTGATACTGCTACAATTAGATGATTTAACTACTTTAATATCGTTGTTTGATATCTCACCGATGTATCTCCATTGTTACTAGTTGTTTGTTGTATGTACTAAATTCAATAAAAAGATGTTTAAAACAAAACAAAACAACATAAACACGACCTAAAAACACGTATGTCTGCAAAGTTACAGGGTGCAGGAAATCCCTGATACAGCAACTATCTATGCCCTACCTTGCCGCAGAGGTTGGCACCCTAAATCCTGTGCAATGGCTCCCCCGCTCAACGTAGGCTCTCCCTAACTGACCCTTGTAGGCCCTATTGTGCAGAAAAACAGATCAAACAGCAGACCATACAATTCAGACAAACAAATATGTAGAATCGTCACCAAAAATAATGTGCTTTTATATTACACCAGGGCCTGTGCAGAAAGCGTGCTTCATTAGTTTATAAAGATATTGCACACTTAATTACATATTGCACATATCCCCTATGGCCCGTGCAAACAGATGCAGATGCGTTTTTCTCATATTCACTCGTTATTGCACATATTCCATATAGTTGTTGTTAACCCCTGCACTGTGCCTAAATACAACCTGCCTACCTGCGGGGGTTGGCACCCTACAATCCTGCGCAAATGGAGCCCCCGCTCCCGTTGTCTGACCCTAATACACCCTGTCAGACTAATGTAGGTACAAGGAAGCAATGCCCAAAACAAAGCCTTGTTGGACAAATGCATGTACAAAGCAACAGTGTCCAGAAAACCACACTCTTGACAATTCAAAAATTCACATAAAGGTTCTTAATATAAATACTCCAATTCTCTAAGTATGTTCATCTCGACGCGTTTCCCTGAGATCAGTTCTTCAGGAGACATACTCATATAACAGTATAACAACCTGAATAGAAAGAGACTTATCTGAATAGAAGCAAAGGGGATAAATCACACTGGAGCGGTGTGCCCAAAACCGCAGTGGGGAGCAATGTCCATCCTAAACCCGCAGGTTACCATCAGCCTTGTACTCATTATGCTAGCTGGACTTTATATATCCTTACATCAAACTCATGGTTCCTGACAGTAATTGTAACCCCCACCTGATCACATTCCTTCCGAGTCAGAGTCGCAGCATCAAGCTAGTAAACCGCCGTGCGCAGGCACTGTAAACCTACAGGTAAGATAGCGCTATAAATTACACCCAACCAGTGGACCACAAAAGCATACCACGGTGCGCAGGTGCCGTAAACTTCTGGATGCGATCACATGACCGCCTTCTAATGCGCTCCAAACAGTTTACGACTCACAATATGCGCTCCACTATACGCAGGCGCATTACAGGTAAATACCCGAGGAGAGGAATTTATACGACACCCACTCTTACATACTAGTCCACGATATTAGTATCTTTTAGTATGTAGGCCAAGTAAATACTTCACAGCAAATGCATCATTTAATGGTACACAGGCGCACAGGGGCAGTTATTTAAAAATTTCAAGATACTATATTTATTTTAATATACCACTACAGTACATTCATCCCAATATATAATAGATCGTGAAAGCTAAACCTAATGAGAAAATAATAATAATAATCACAATACTAAGATAATGACCAAACCCTATTTTGGGACAATGGGTCAAGGGATTTATATCTACATGGGACTTTCTTAGGGAAAATGGGTAAGACCTTTACACAAAGTAGCCAAATTGCAATTGATCATTTAAGCCCTGTGGTTTAATACTTTTCATGCGAAAAATCCATTTCGCTTCTTTTTGGAGAATCAGTCGATCCCAATCCCCTCCTCTCACTGTTGGCGTCACCACTTCCATCACGGAAAAACTACAACAGTTCAAATCACCCCCATGTACACCCCTTACATGATTAGAAATGGTGGTATCCTGTCCATTCAGAATGTCCCCAATATGTTCACCCACCCTTCTGCGCAGTTAACGTTTCATTTTGCCCACATAATTCATAGGGCAGCTGCACTGAAAAAGGTAGACGACTCCCTGTGTTTTGCAGTTAGCGAAGTGTCTCATCTCATACATCTTCTTTGTACAAGAGCTAACAAAGGTACAGCTTCTAGAGACATATTTGCAAAATTTACATTTACCACATTTAAAGGTGCCATTCTGCCTTTTCTCCAACCAGGTAGGAGGCTTTTTCTGAGGAAAAAAGGCACTATGCACCAGTTGGTCACGGATAGAACTTCCTCTCCTATACGTGATAGATGAAGCATCAGGGATTATATCACATAAGTCAGCTTCAGGATACCCCAGTATTTCTGAAACACATTTCTAACCCCATGTGCTTGGTCATCAAATGTACCTATCATTCTCAGATCATTCATATCCTCCTCTTTTATCTTTTTTTACAAGCAATGAAGTTCTCTCTTTAGTGCCTGAAAATTTAAAGGCCTCATTCAGGACCCCCAAAGGGTATCCCCTATCCACAAATTTGTCTCTTAGATCTCTCGCCTGATGGAAGAAACTAGAATCAGTGGAGCAGTTTCTTCTTATACGCAAATATTGGCCTTTCGGTATACCCCTCCTCAAGCTTTCTGGATGATGACTCTCCCAACATAACAAGTTATTAGTGACCGTGGGCTTGTAGAAAGTTTCAGTAACAATGCGGCCTGTACTGCTCCTAGAGATTTTTAAATCCAGGAAGTTAATTGATTCATATTTAAACTCATAGGTGAGTCTAAGGCCAATCTCATTATCATTTAGTTCTTCCACAAAGTTGGAGAATGATGCCGCATCACCTGACCATAGGATTAGTACATCGTCTATGTACCTACCCCAGAATAATATCTGGGGTTTCCACCAGTAGGCATCATCCTCCCCAAAGACTGACTGGTCCTCCCACCAGCCCAGGAATAGGTTTGCATACGTGGGAGCACAAGGGCTCCCCATAGCAGTACCCCTGAGCTGGTGGAAGAACCCGCCCCCAAATGCAAAAAGATTGTGCTTGAATACAAATTCAAGGAGTTCAAGAACACATTGGTTGTGTCGGGACAAGTGTGTGCCCCTTGATCTCAGAAAAAAATTTACCCCCTGTAATCCCTTGTCATGCGGAATGTTGCTGTATAATGCCTCCACATCAATGGAGTCAAAAAACACATCATCACTAAGAACAATATCCTCCAGCTTGAGGAGGAGATCAGAGCACCGGTGCTCTGGGCACCGGTGCTCAGGAAGGATATAATGGAACTAGAGAGAGTACAAAGGAGGGCAACAAAATTAATAAAGGGGATGGGAGAACTACAATACCCAGATAGATAAGCAAAATTAGGATTATTTAGTCTAGAAAAAGACAACTGAGGGGCGATCTAATAACCATGTATAAGTATATGTGACGCCCAAGAGACCGGGGTACCAAGCACCGGACCAATGGGGTCTGTCTCTTGAGGGGGGTGTCACGGGTGGCTTGACCCGGTGCTGTGGCCTCAGGCAATGCACAGTGTAAAGGGTATCGTGAGGGAACAGGCACTTACTTGATCAGCAGCAGGTTCTCCCAGCGGTGATGATCCCAATCCTGGATAGATGGCTATTGTCCAAATGAAAGACTGAGGCACTGAAACGTTTAACCAGTTTACTTTAACAAAAAAGGATTTACAACCAGTCCTGTCACCGGAGTCTGTATGGGAACTCTGAGTTACTTTGACCCTGCCGGGGTCTTCGCCTCTTATTGTACGCAATATCTGTGTGGCCCTGCTGCTGTATGTGAACTGGCTGCCGGCCCAATCTGTCCCCTCCGGGTCCTGGTTCGACGGGCAACCCGAGTCCTTTTATCGGCTTACCCCCTCCAGGAGTACCGCTGAACTCTGTGTCTGTTGCTGCGTCCGACCCTAGTGAAGCTGATATCACCTCACGTTTTTCCGGTTGCTGTATTATATGTAATGAATACAGCCACGGATCCGGTAACCGTCTTTGCGCCTGTTCTGGGTAGTGATTAATGCTACCCGGTTCTCACAATGTCCTTTTTCTCTATCCCTCTTCTCCTCAGGCCGGTGATTTAGGCCTGGTAACAGTCACAGGGCTGTTTGAGATTCAACTGTATGACCTCTCACTTTCAGCTCCTTAGCCCAACTGCCAGTTCTTCTCTCAGACCAGAATGGATCAAGGGGAGTCTCTGGAGCTCCCCCTTCTGGCCGGAGGTGGTAGTGCAGTCTTGCTATTTTAGTATTTGCATTTACTGTCAGTAACTATTTTTGTGGCAAATACCCCTAGGGGTGCCACATTCCCCCTTAGTTAAGAACAGTACTCCGGGACTGTGGGACAATAACATTTTGAAATAACAATTAATATGTACAGAGTCTTAAAAATGAAAAGTTACAAAAACCACTCGAGGAAACAAAAATATAGTTCTGTACAAAGTCACTTCAAATAGCGTCCATTAATACAGTTCTATCCTTGAAGGTACTAGGAAAGGCACTGCACTTTGTGTCCAGGAATTTAGTTCCATTTTTCCAACGGAGTTATCAATATAAAGTCTAAAGAAAGTTCAAAAAGAGCGAGGAGCAAAGTTCAAAAAGCAGTCTTTCCGGAGCTTTGATTTAGTGCCTCCGGGCTGATAAAAAGTTCAAGAATATGCAAGAAGTTCATACAGACAAGTCTCTGTAGGCACTGGGCTTAAACGTTGCAGACTGATAACAATGACTATACTACATTTTCTGTTTAACTATATACGGCATAACATATATACAATTCACATTATGAGCTTTATAGTTGGTAATCTGCATACCTGGCCGGTAATTGACCCTGGGTACTACGCTGTGATCTACGTAATAGCGGTGTCTCTTCATGTGGTGTACTACTGTCTACTGCGGATGTAGTATCTGCCCGCTCTGCTAAAGATAATTCCACGACTATGGAGTTGGCAAGTCCACCATGAATGGGATTACTCTGACCAGGAATCTGTTCTTCCTGGCCTGGAACCTCCTGTAGTATGGGGTCAGCCTCTTCCTGTCTTGGGACTTCTGGTATTGGGTTTGGTGTTGGGTAAAAGGCCACCATGGGAACCACTACTGCACCATGGTATGTTAGTAGGGTTTTGGGAAAGTCTCCTATACAGGTGTGATACACTTCCTCTTCTTTTTCCTTTACTGGTTGAACCTGTATGGGTTGAATAACTTCTGGTTCTGGCTGGACAACGTCTGGCTCTTTCAATGCTTCCGGACATAATTTAAGATTGTCTCTTGACACTAGTACAGATGTTAAGCCTCCGTTTTTGCTAATGAGACACATTTTAGGATTATCCACTCTTGTTGGTAAAACTGTGTAGGGTACGGCTTCCCACTGATTGTCCAGTTTATTGGTTCGACGATTTCTCTTGAGCACTTGGTCACCTGGTCTTAATGGGGTCGCTAGAGCATTCTGGTTGAAAGTTCGCTCTTGTCTTTCTCTAGTTTGCTGAAGGCTTCTTTCCACACTCTCTTGCACTTGGCGATACTGTTTTTGCCGTATGATATCCCAATTGGAGTCTTGGACTTCTGCGTCTGGTTTCAGAATTCCCATTTCTAGATCGATTGGTAATTGGCCGGGTCTTGCACGCATAAGGTAAGCTGGGGTGCAATTGGTGGAACTCACCGGGACATGATTATACAGATCCATCAAGTCAGGCAATTTCTCTGGCCATTGATTCCTTTCTGCCTCAGGTAAAGTCTTTAGTAGTTCTATTACAATATGGTTCATCTTCTCGCATAAGCCGTTTGTTTGTGGATGATAGGCCGTCGTCCGGATCTTTTTGCAACCATACATATTACAGAATTCTCTGAAGATCTCTGATTCAAAGGCTGTACCTTGGTCGGTGAGAACCTGTTCCGGATATCCATGGGGTCTACAAAAGTACGTTTGGAACGCTTTGGCTGCTGTTTTTGCTGTCAGATCTTTTACGGGTACTACTACCAAGAAGCGTGAATAATGGTCCACGATGGTCAAGGCATAGACATAGCCAGACCGGCTTGGTGTCAACTTCACGTGGTCCATGGCTACAAGTTCAAGTGGTTGTTTGGTGATTATGGGTTGCAGTGGTGCTCTTTGGTTCTTTTGATCGTTTCTTCTGAGGTTGCACGGGCCACAATTTCTGCACCACTGTTCGATTGATTTTCTCATCCCGACCCAATAAAATCTTTCTCTTAGAAGTACTTCTAACTTTTTCCAACCGAAGTGACCAGCACCATTATGGTAAGCTTCGAGGACCATCTTGACATCTTGTTTAGGCACGATAATCTGCCAAACCAATTCATGTGTTTTCGGATTGGTGTACCTTCTACAGAGCTTCCCTTGATACAGGAACATTTTGCCTCTCTCTTTCCAGAGTTGATGCGTCTCTTCTGGGGCATCCTCATCGGGATATGCACTTTGCTCAGTTAACAGTTCCTTCACCAACTTCACAGCCGGATTGCTGTCTTGGGTGTCAGCCCATCTATGGTGTGCTAACGGATTTAAATTCACCTCTTGTTGTTTCTGATAGGTACTTGACTGATGATGTTTTGCCTTGGGATGATGGAAGGCTGGTAGTTCAATTTCTTCAAGCTCCCCCATTTCTTCTTCTACATCTCTCAAGTGTGGCATCCGGGATAGGGCATCGGCATTTCCATTCTTGCGACCTGCTCGATACTTGATCTTGAAGTTGTAATTAGATAACCGGGCTATCCATCGCTGTTCTAACGCACCTAATTTGGCTGTGTCCAGGTGGGTCAACGGATTGTTGTCAGTATAGACAATAAATTCTGCAGCGGCCAGATAGTGTTTGAAATGTTCAGTCACAGCCCAAACTACTGCCAGTAGTTCCAATTTGAAGGAGCTGTAATTTTCTGAATTTCTTTCAGTAGGCCGGAGCTTTCTACTTGCAAAGGCGATTACTTTCTCCCGACCTTCTTGCTTTTGTGACAGCACCGCTCCTAGTCCCACATTACTGGCATCGGTGTAGAGGATGAAAGGTTGATGGTAATCTGGGTATGCCAGAACCTCTTCTCCGGTTAGTGCCTTCTTTAGTTGTTCAAAGGAGTCTTCCCTTTCGTCGTTCCACTGAAAAGGAGGGTTTCGGTTTGAAGGTTTCTTCGTCTGCCCTACCAAGGTGTCTTGCAAGGGTGCTGCCAACTTGGTAAATCCTTTTATAAATCTGCGATAGTAACCCACCAATCCCAGGAATTGTCTCACTTCTTTTGCGCTGGTAGGTCTTGGCCAATCCCTTATGGCGCTTATTTTCTCGGGATCTGGTGCTACTCCCTCCGAACTCACGATGTGTCCCAGGTACTGTACCTTTGGCTTGAGAAGGTGACATTTGGATGGCTTGACTTTCATGCCATACCTGGATAAGGCTTCGAACACTTCTGCCAGGTCTATTAAGTGTTGTTCGTAAGTCTTTGAGTAGACGATCACATCATCTAGGTACAGGAGGACGGTCTCGAAGTTCTTGTGTCCGAGGCAGCATTCCATCAGCCGCTGGAAGGTACCGGATGCGTTGCAGAGTCCGAACGGCATGCGATTAAATTCACATAGACCCATTGGTGTGGTGAATGCCGTCTTTTCCTTATCTCGCTCAGCCACAGGGACTTGCCAATACCCGCTTGTTAAGTCTAAGGTGGAAAAATAATTAGCAGATTTCAAAGCAGTTAAGGACTCTTCTATCCTAGGCAAGGGGTAGGCGTCTTTATGGGTGATGTTATTAATCTTCCGGTAGTCTACGCACATTCTCATGGTTCCGTCCTTTTTTTTGACAATCACTAGAGGGGCCGCCCAGGGGCTACAGCTGTCTCTTATTACCCCGGCCTGTTTCATCTCCCTCAGCATATCTTTTGCACATTGATAGTGAGCGGGCGGTATGGGTCTATATCTTTCTTTTATTGGGGGATGGTCACTGGTGGGGATTGTGTGTTCTACCCCTTCTATCCGTCCGAAGTCCAATGGGTGTTTACTGAAGACTTGTTCATATTCCGTCACTAGCCTATACACCCCTTGTTTTTGATGGGTAGGTGTTGAATTTATGCCCACGTGTAGCTGTTGGCACCAATCCTCCATTTCTCCATCTGAGCCATTGCCTTCCACCTGACAGGTTGGTCCTAAGGGCTCAATGGTTGTGATGGCATTGTTGTCAACAGTATATAGCTTTGCCATTGTAGCATACCTTGGCAAAGTGACCTCTTCCTCTCCACAGTTCAAAAGTCGTACCGGCACTCGTCCCCGGTGTACCTCGACTATCCCTCGTGCTGTGAGTATAGTGGGCCTGCTGTCGGTGTACACTGGTTCTATTAAGGCTTGATAATCTCGTCCCTTAGTACCAATGGCTGCTCTACACCATACCAGCATTTCTGTTTTTGGTGGGATTACAATAGATGTTGGATCACTTACTCTCACACTGCCGATTTCTCCACCTGCAACTTCTACCTGTTGCCTTAACATCAATACTTTTATTTCCCTCCGGAGAACTCTCTGCTGGCAGGATTGGGCAGTTTCAGCAATTTGCTGTAAGACAGAAATGACTTCGGAAAAGCAGTTCTCTAACACATTAATTCCTATCAATACAGTTGGTTCACAGTTCCGCCGGTCAACATCAACAACAATTATACCCTGTTTCTTCAATTCTACTTTACCAATCTTTATGGTCATCTCCCTGAATCCTAGTTTCGGTACCAACTTACCATTACTGGCCCATATATCTAGTTCAACATCAGAGGGCCCTTTATCAATATCTGCATCAGCCCAGTACCTCTTATAAAGGATATACGGTATAGATGAAATCTGGGAACCTGTGTCCAGCAAAGCGTTGAGGGGCATTCCGTCCAGCACGATAGGGATAATGGGTCGTCCTCCGATGTACCTGTCGTGCCAGGGTGTTGGGCCTTGAAAGTTCATTCCTGCGAAGCGGCCCGCATTCCCAGGGGATTCCCGTTTAAATCACAATCTCGTGCAAAGTGGCCTGGCTGCTGGCAACGGCGGCAAATGGGCTGTCCATCCGGTTGGTAGCGGTCGCGGGGTCGTCCTCTCCATGTCGGGTATCTCCGGGGTCTCATCCATGGAACACCTTCTCTACGGTTTGACAACTCCATCTTGGGTCCTCTCATCTCCTGCATGGTTTTAGCCATTGAAGCAACAACATCAGTTAAAGAGTCAAGCTTTTGTTGAAGAGCCTCATTAGTACTGGGCCCCAGGGGCTTAGCAATGGCCCCGGACATAGCTGATGTCACTGGTACTCCATGTTGTTGAGGAGCCTCTGCCATGAGTTGCGCAGGATCCTGATCCCGAGGTGCCTCTGCCAGCTGGAGACGTATAACGCTCTCCTTTAATTGGGCAAATGTCAATTCAGGGTTCTTAAAAACAAGCATGCTCACATGCCCCCGGTGAGAAGGGGTGTAGAGTCCCTCAATAAATTGATCTCTTAGCAGTTTATCCGCTCCGGTGTTAAAAATGGGTTCAGCCAGTGTAAGTGATTTAAGGGCTTCCTGCAGGTTTAAGGCAAAGTCTCTCACGCCCTCATTAACTTTTTGTTTGCAATTAAAGAATCGTACTTTAGCTTTGCTGCTGGCAGTGGTTTCAAATGTAGCTTTTAATCCAGCAAATATGCGTTCAACAGTGCCTTTTAGATCAGCTGCCCATGCTGTGACTTCTCGCTTAGCATGGCCACTTAACTGCATCATCAGGAGACTAACACGCTGAACTTCACCCACAGGGAACATGTCAAAATGGGCCAGCATCTTTTCTCTGAAATCGTCAAGGGTATTAGGCTCACATTCATACATTGGAAGCCATGGGCCACCCGGGGTATATGGCATCAGCACCGGCATGATGGGCGCCACTCCTTGCACCGCTGCGCTACCGGACTCTCTATCGACACTCTGTCTTTCAGCTGCATTAGCGTCGCCGGGTGCTGCGGCGTCTCCGTGCTGCGACATACTGTGCCCCCTTAGTTAATCCGGACCCTTCCGGTCCTCCGCTTCCGTCGGGATAGTGTAGATTCGTTCCGCTGTGCAGCAGGATCGATTTTCCCCTTGCTCTGATGTCAGAGCGCTCAGCTTGGTGCCGCCCACAATGACACACCCCCTGCTGCTCCCACCCACCGCGCTCTGTAATGGCGGATTCTGAAGTTTTTCAGTTAGACTGGGGCTCAGGTGATGGCGTAGCTCAATTAACAGTCTCGTGCCTAACGGTTATGAAGTGATTACCTCAGGGGATGGCGGCCATCTTTACTCCATTATAACCAATGGGGAAAAGTCACTTTCAATAGTTTTCAATGGAGAATGGATTTTTCTTTAATAAAGTCAATTTTCAAGATTTTTCATCCAAGTTTTCACAGTTTTGGGCTCCAATCACGGCACACAATACCCGGTATACGGGCTGGCTAGATCCTGTTCGTGACGCCAATTGTGACGCCCAAGAGACCGGGGTACCCAGCACCGGACCAATGGGGTCTGTCTCTTGAGGGGGGTGTCACGGGTGGCTTGACCCGGTGCTGTGGCCTCAGGCAATGCACAGTGTAAAGGGTATCGTGAGGGAACAGGCACTTACTTGATCAGCAGCAGGTTCTCCCAGCGGTGATGATCCCAATCCTGGATAGATGGCTATTGTCCAAATGAAAGACTGAGGCACTGAAACGTTTAACCAGTTTACTTTAACAAAAAAGGATTTACAACCAGTCCTGTCACCGGAGTCTGTATGGGAACTCTGAGTTACTTTGACCCTGCCGGGGTCTTCGCCTCTTATTGTACGCAATATCTGTGTGGCCCTGCTGCTGTATGTGAACTGGCTGCCGGCCCAATCTGTCCCCTCCGGGTCCTGGTTCGACGGGCAACCCGAGTCCTTTTATCGGCTTACCCCCTCCAGGAGTACTGCTGAACTCTGTGTCTGTTGCTGCGTCCGACCCTAGTGAAGCTGATATCACCTCACGTTTTTCCGGTTGCTGTATTATATGTAATGAATACAGCCACGGATCCGGTATCCGTCTTTGCGCCTGTTCTGGGTAGTGATTAATGCTACCCGGTTCTCACAATGTCCTTTTTCTCTATCCCTCTTCTCCTCAGGCCTGTGATTTAGGCCTGGTAACAGTCACAGGGCTGTTTGAGATTCAACTGTATGACCTCTCACTTTCAGCTCCTTAGCCCAACTGCCAGTTCTTCTCTCAGACCAGAATGGATCAAGGGGAGTCTCTGGAGCTCCCCCTTCTGGCCGGAGGTGGTAGTGCAGTCTTGCTATTTTAGTATTTGCATTTACTGTCAGTAACTATTTTTGTGGCAAATACCCCTAGGGGTGCCACATATATAAGGGGACAATAGAAATATCTCACTGAGGATCTGTTTATACCAAGGAAGGTGACGGGCACAAGGGGGCATTCTTTGCGTCCTGAGGAGAGAAGGTTTTTCCACCAACATAGAAGAGGATTCTTTACTGTTAGGGCAGTGAGAGTCTGGAATTGCTTGCCTGAGGAGGTGGTGATGGCGAACTCAGTCGAGGGGTTCAAGAGAGGCCTGGATGTCTTCCTGGAGCAGAACAATATTGTATCATACAATTATTAGGTTCTGTAGAAGGACGTAGATCTGGGGATTTATTATGATGGAATATAGGCTGAACTGGATGGACAAATGTCTTTTTTCGGCCTTACTAACTATGTTACTATGTAGAGGAATCCCTTATATAAGAGGGCAATGAAGTAACAAAAGGTCTTAATACTCTATCAACATAAACACTTATATTCTGGGTAATTGAGTCAATCCCGGCCACTATTGGGTGGCCCTTTAACAGATTAAGGCCTTTGTGCACCTTTGGCAATGAACAGAAAACAGACACCACTGGAAAAACAGGCAACATAAAGTCATATTCGTTTTTTGATGTTAGGCCAGCATTCTTTGTCTCAATTAGGGTTGAGCGACATTTACTTTTATAGGATCGGGTCGGGTTTCACGAAACCCGACTTTTGAAAAAGTCGGGTCGAGTGAAATCGGCCGATCCTATAAAAAAGTCGGGGTCGGGGTCGGCCGAAACCTGAAACCCAATGCAGTGCATTGGGTTTCCATGGTTCCCAGGGTCTGAAGGAGCGGAAACTCTCCTTCAGGCCCTGTGATCCATATTTTAGTGTAAAATAAAGAATTAAAATAAAAAATATCGCAATACTTACCCTCTGACGCGCCCTGGTACTAACCGGGAACCTTCCTTCCTTAGAATCAGCCTTCCAGGACCTTGCGGTGACGTCGCGGTGACGTCGCAGCTTGTGATTGGCTGCGCGGCCGCCCATGTGACCGCTCGCGCGACCAATCACAAGCCGCGACGTCATCGCGACGTCACCGAAGGTTCTGGAAGGGCTGATTCTTAAGAAGGAAGGCTGTCGGAAAGAAGCAGAGTGCGTCCGAGGGTGAGTATGTACCTAATAGGAATATACTCACCCTCGGACGCGCCATGCTTCTTTCCGGCAGCCTTCCTTCCTAAGAATCAGCCCTTCCAGGACCTTCGGTGACGTCGCGGTGACGTCGCGGCTTGTGATTGGCCGCGCGGCCGCCCATGTGACCGCTCACGCGACCAATCACAAGCCGCGACGTCACTGCGACGTCACAGCAAGGTCCTGGAAGGCTGATTCAAAGGAAGGAAGGTTCCCGGTTAGTACCAGGGCGCGTCAGAGGGTAAGTATTGCGATATTTTTTATTTTAATTCTTTATTTTACACTTAAATCTGAATTCCGATACCAATTCCCGATATCTTAAACATATCGGGAATCGGTATCGGAATTCCGATTCTAGATTCAAAAGATCACCGACTTCATGGCCGACCCCACACTGGGGTCGGGTCGGGTTTCATGAAACCCGACCTTGCCAAAAGTCGGCGACTTTTGAAAAATTTCGACCCGTTTCGCTCAACCCTAGTCTCAATCAATAATACCTTGAGAGCGTCCAAAAAATCCCCCGTATGGTCCTTTTTCAATGGTTTATATGTTGATATATCCTTAAGGATGTTCTCACACATTGTCTGATACTGATTAAGATCCAAAACAGTGGGGAGCAATGTCCATCCTAAACCCGCAGGTTACCATCAGCCTTGTACTCAGTATGCTAGCTTGACTTTATATATCCTTACATCAAACTCATGGTTCCTGACAGTAATTGTAACCCCCGCCTGATCATATTCCTTCCTGGTCAGAGTCGCAGCATCAAGCTAGTAAACTGTAAACCTACGGGTAAGATAGCGCTATAAACTACACCCAACCAGTGGACTGCAAAACCGTACCACAGTGCGCAGACGCCGTAAACTTCTGGATGCGATCACATGACCGCCTTCTAATGCGCTCCAAACAGTTTACGACTCACAATATGTGCTCCACTATACGCAGGCGCATTACAGGTAAATACCCGAGGAGAGGAATTTATACGACACCCACTCTTACATGCTAATCCACGATGTTAGTATCTTTTAGTATGTAGGCCAAATAAAATACTTCCCAGCAAATGCATCATTTAATGGTACACAGGCGCACAGGGGCAGTTATTAAAAATTTCAAGATACCACATTTATATTAATACACCACTACAGTACATTCATCCCAATATATAATAGATCGTGAAAGCTAAACCTAATGAGAAAATAATAATCACAATACTAAATTGGCACCCTAGCTTGTACGCAAAATGGCGCCCCTGCTCACAGACGGCTAACCCTAGATGCACCCTAGTATTCCCTATATAGGTATGGAGTGCAGCCAGTCATTAACAAATAACCCAAAAAAACTGGAAAGTAGTGTTGTGGTGATTGGAAAGAAAAATGAGGTATAGAAGGTGAACCCGATGAGGCGATGTCCTTAATAGATATCAACCTGCTCCTCATCAAGAGCCCCAAAAAACAGCAACAATCAAATAAAAAATCAAGGCTCAGAAAATAAGATACAAAAAATTAAATTGAACCTGATTCTTGGACATAATTCAAGGGTTGGAGGACAACACGATAAAAGCCTAATCTGGCTCGCCTTCCACTTACCCTGATAAGACTGTCCCTACATAGCTGCAGAGGTTGGCACCCTAAATCAATACGCAAAGTGGCGACCCTGCTCTCGTCGACTCACCCTCACTTCCCCTTCATACTCACCCTCTTGACTCTCAAACAGTAAGAACAAGATAAATAGGAGAGAGAAGGGGAAACCACGTGTGCAAGGGTTACTTTTATGTGAGTGATAGGGACAGATAATAGATCAAGATTCCACAATTAGATGATGGTGCGCTCAGGGGTTATATCTCTATTAGTGTCCATTGTGGACCAAAATAACAACAAGTGCAACACACTTAGACAGTAGAACATTCAGAAAAGAAACAAGTCCCAGACCGTTACACTCCCTGTATTATCAGGTATCGGGTCAAACCATCCCCAACACAGCATTGGTCTGCACTTGGTACATACACTCAAAGCCACACTTTAGACTCTCACTTATTTGTATCTTAGAGCCAAATGTTTCTAGTTGTCATTTTAAAGGACCTTTTTAGCGTGCTCACTAGTAGTGTTGCAAAGATTTTTGAGATTGCACTAATCCCCTATTGCACTATACACAAAGTAACAAACAATAAAGAGTGGAATCTTATCTGAGATCTGGATGATAGACAACTGCCTCAACTAACCTCCCTAAATTCAACATTTCCCTCTCGGTGTGTGGCACCATAATAACACCCCGGCAGCAGGAGCCATGTCTGGGTGTTATGTTTAACTATGATCTCTCCTTCACATCCCATATACAATCTCTTGCCCGATCATGCCACTTACACCTAAAGAACATCTCTACAATCTGCCCTTTTCTCACCATGGAAACAGCAAAAACCCTCACTGTCGCCTTGGTTACTGTAATGTTCCATTAATTGGCCTCCCCTTTACTCAACTTTCCCATCTCCAGTTTATCCTTAATGCAGCTGCCAGGGTTGTCCATCTAGCTAATCGGTATTCAGACATGTCCGCTTTTCGCCAGTCGTTACACTGGCTACCCATTCATTATAGAATCCAATTCAAAGTACTTGTTCTCACCCACAAAGCTCTCCACAGTGCGGCACCCCCTTACATATCTACCCTCATTTAGGTCCATTGGCCTAACCGACCGCTGTGCTCTGCAAACGACTTTCTACAAATCTCTGCACTAATCCGTACCTCCAACTCCCGACTCCAAGACTTCTCCCATGCTGCGCCAATCCTCTGGAATGCTCTAACCCAAGATATTAGGACCATCCACAATTTGCATAGTTTTAGACACTCTCTAAAAACACATTTGTTCAGATCGACCTATCTCATTCACTAATCAAAGTCATTTTATATTTGTGTGTGTGTGTGTGAAGCCCATTCACTACTTCCATCTATCCTTCACCCCTTGAATATGGCTGGACCATCATTGTAAATACATCATTGTAAATACACAACTGTACTTTGTATCTCCCCTATCTCATTGCAGATTGTAAGCTCTCACGAGCAGGGACGTCATATTTTGCTTTATTTATTGTATTGTTAACGTTGTTACTTATGACTGTTGTGTTTGAAACTGTTAAACTGTAAAGCGCTATGGAATATGTTGGCGCTATACAAATAAAGATTATTATTATTATTATGTCTTGCACTGAGGAGAGGCTGCCGTCAGGCCACTCTGCCATAAAGACCTGACTGGTGGAGGGCTGCAGTGATAGTTGACTTTGTGGAGCTTTCTCCCATCTCCCTACTGCATCTCTGGAGCTCAGCCATGGTGATCTTGGGGTTCTTCTTTACCTCTCTCACCAAGGCTCTTCTCCCATGATTGCTCAGTTTGACTGGACGGCCAGGTCTAGGAAGACTTCTAGTGGTCCCAAACTTCTTCCTTTTAAGGATTATGGAGGCCACTGTGCTCTTAGGAACCTTCAGTACTGCAGAAATTCTTTTGTAACCTTGGCCAGATCTGTGCATTGCCACAATTCTGTCTCTGAGCTTCTTGGCCAGTTCCTTTGACCTCATGATTCTCATTTGGTCTGACATGCCCTGTGAGCTGTGAGGTCTTATATATACAGGTGTGTGCCTTTCCTAATCAAGTCCTATTAGTTTAATTAAACACAGCTGGACTCCAATGAAGGAGTAGAACCATCTCAAGGAGGATCACAAGGAAATGGACAGCATGTGACTTAAATATGAGACTCTGAGCAAAGGGTCTGAATACTTATGATCATGTGATATTTCAGTTTTTCTTTTTTAATAAATATGCAAAAATTTCTCCATTTCTGTTTTTTTTCAGTCAAGATGGGGTGCAGAGTGTACATTAATGTGAAAAAAATGAACTTTTTTGAATTTACCAAATGGCTGCAATGAAACAAAGAATTAAAAATTTAAAGGGGTCTGAATACTTTGAGCACCCGTATTTTCTCATCTGCTGCAAATCCTGGCCCAACCACACGTCTTATGACCCAAACTAACAGCATCATAGGAATATAAGCATGATGCTGTTAGTACCATTGAACTTTATGGTATTACTATATTAAATTACATTTTCTAATTTTAAATTCAAAGCAGTTACTGTAAATTCTTCAGCCTTAACATATGTTTATCAGTGTAAATGATAAAGTTGATCATTTGCAGCAGCATTGTAAATGTTGTCTATATATTCACATCCAAAGAATGTATACATACAAGTCTTGTTTCCTTAGCAACATCTATTGTTGCTTAGTTACCCTTATAAACATTGCATCCCCACACTACCTGTAACATATATTAATTTAATTTACTTTTAAGTGACATCCCTAATTCTTACTGTTTGCTTCCTTTTACATACTGTATGCATTTCTAGAGATATTTCAGGGGAAAAGGTGGAATTGAAATTATTTTCTGAGAAATGTTTCCTTTGATTTTACCCAATGTTTCCTAATGTTTTTTTCTTCAATTAATTTCTTGGTATTTATTTATTTTTGTTTCCTGTTGCTCATATAGTAGCAACACATTCCGTAGTGCCCAGTTCCATGAGCAATTTTCTTGTTGTCATTTTTGTGGGGAAAACAAGTCTGCACACCTGTTTTCACAGTGGTACAAATTAATGAATGTTACGTGGCTGTCACAATATTGTGGATAATTCCATACAATTGTATAATCATTTTGGTTTTAATATCATTATTGCCATGATATTACTCAATGAGTTGCATTTCTTTATGGTAACAATAGTGCTGACAGCATTATATGAAAATAGTTTGTACACAGATTACGGTAACAACAATTTGCCTTTCCTCACATCAGTCAAAGTGCAAACTACCTTGACAGAATCCAATCAATACCCGGTGCAACCATCTGGTGTCTGCAGTTCCTGTCAACGACTCTCACAATGTCACATACTGGGATCGGAGTGGCACAAAGCTATCTAAAAGGACTAGTACTACAGATGATCAAATTATTTTACATTCAAATTCTCCAGCTCTGGCAAATTTTTCCCAAAAAGTTTGATTACTGGAGAATCACATGTATTCCAATTGCATTGGCAAGATTGAAGATGCGTATCTCACTCTGAGGTTTAGGGTAATGGCTCATACTCATTTGCGAGAAAAACGGATGAGTGCAATCCGAGAAAAAAATCGGATTGTATTCTTCTGACCAATGTTATTCAATGAGTTACATCTCATCTTTGATTTTTTTTCTCAGCTGAAATCGGACTGAGAAAAAAATCGCAGCATGGTTATCACGTCCGATAAGAGATGCTATTATACACTGTGTAAGCATAAAAGATGTGGCACTCACCCCAAGATTGCTGAAAAACAATGTCCTTTAATTTGCTTTATGGACCCGTGGAAACACATTTGTGCGAAACGGCCGTCGTCCGTTCTCCTGTCCCCGCACCCCTCACTTTTACCTGCCGCCTCTCCACAGATGTCTAATGCCGCATAAAGCGAATTAAAGGACATTGTTTTTCAGCAATCTTGGGGTGAGTGCCACATCTTTTATGCTTACATAGTGTGTATGTGAGGCCTGTAATTGACATCATAGGAAGAACACAACTATGAGAGCCAAAATTAGAAAACAAATCCAAAAAATCACCTTGTCTGATTTGGCAAGACTTATTTTGAAAAATATGGTGGAAAATAAGTCTTTGGTCACCTAAAAATATGCAAGATTTCTGGCTCTCTCAGACATGTAACTTCTTTTTTAAGAGGCTCCTCTGTCCTCCACTCATTACCTGTAGTAATGGCACCTGTTAGAACTTGTTATCAGTATAAAAGACATCTGTCCACAACCTCAAACAGTCACACTGAAAACTCCACTATGGTGAAGACTAGTGTTGAGCGATACCGTCCGATACTTGAAAGTATCGGTATCGGATAGTATCGGCCGATACCCGAAAAATATCGGATATCGCCGATACCGATATCCGATACCAATACAAGTCAATGGGACATCAAGTATCGGAAGGTATTCTCATGGTTCCCAGGGTCTGAAGGAGAGGAAACTCTCCTTCAGGCCCTGGGATCCATAGGGATGTGTAAAATAAAGAATTAAAATAAAAAATATTGATATATTTACCTCTCCGGCGGCCCCTGAACTCAGCGCGGGTAACCGGCAGGCTTCGTTGTTCAAAATCAGCGCTTTTAGGACCTGAGAATCACGTCCCGTGGCCGCGACCAATCACAAGCCGCTACGTCTTTGAAAGCCATTAACGCGCTCATTTTTAAAAATGAGCGCGTTAATAGCTTGCGGTGACGTCGCGGCTTGTGATTGGTCGCGTGGCCGCGACCAATCACAAGCCGCTACGTCTTTGAAAGCCATTAACGCGCTCATTTTTAGAAATGAGCGCGTTAATAGCTTGCGGTGACGTCGCGGCTTGTGATTGGTCGCGTGGCGGTCACATGGGCGGCCCGCGACCAATCAGAAGCCGGGACGTGATTCTCAGGTCCTAAAAGCGCTGATTTTGAACAACGAAGCCTGCCGGTTACCCGCGCTGAGTCCAGGGGCCGCCGGAGAGGTAAATATATCAATATTTTTTATTTTAATTCTTTATTTTACACATCTCTATGTATCCGATACCGATACCCGATACCA
Source organism: Ranitomeya imitator (assembly GCF_032444005.1). Taxonomy (NCBI): domain Eukaryota; kingdom Metazoa; phylum Chordata; class Amphibia; order Anura; family Dendrobatidae; genus Ranitomeya; species Ranitomeya imitator. The sequence continues at coordinate 248,141,521 of NC_091286.1, read as the reverse complement.
CAAAAGTATCGGATCTCGGTATCGGAATTCCGATACCGCAAGTATCGGCCGATACCCGATACTTGCGGTATCGGAATGCTCAACACTAGTGAAGACCAAAGAGCTGTCGAAGGACACCAGAATCAAAATTGTAGCCCTGTACCAGGCTGGGAAGACTGAATCTGCAATAGGCAAGCAGCTTGATGTGATGAAATCAACTGTGGGAGCAATAATAGGAAAATGGAAGACCACTGATAATCTCCCTCGATCTGGGGCTCCACGCAAGATCTCACCCCGTGGTGTCAAAATGATCACAAGAATGGAGAGCAAAAATCCCAGAACCACACGGTGGGACCTAGTGAAAGACCTGCATGGAGCTGGGACCACTATAACAAAGTCTACCATTAGTAGCACACTATGCTGCCAGGGACTCAGATCCTGCAGTGCCAGATGTGTCCCCCTGCTTAAGCCAGCACATGTCTGGGCCCACCGGAAGTTTGCTAGAGAGCATTTGGATATCCAGAATAGTGTTGGGAGAATGTCATATGGTCTGATAAAACCAAAGTAGAACTGTTTTGTAGAAACAAAACTCATCGTGTTTGGAGGAGTCAGAATGCTGAGTTGCATCCAAAAAACCTCATACCTACTGTGAACCAAGGGGGTGTCAAATCCTGCTTTGGGGCTGTTTCTCTGCAAAGGGACCTGGACGACTGATCCATGTACATGAAAGAATGAATGAGGCCATGTATGGTGATATATTGAGTGCAAACCTCCTTCTATCAGCGAGTGCATTGAAGATGAAATGTGGATGGGTCTTTCAGCATGATAATGATCCCAAGCATTCCGCCAGGGCACCAAAGGAGTGGCTTTGTAAGAAGCATATAAAGGTCCTGGAGTGGCCTAGCCAGTCTCCAGATCTCAACCCCTTAGAAAACCTCCGAAGGGAGTAGAAAGTCTGTGTTGCCCAGCGACAGGCCAAAACATCACTCCTCTAGAGGAGATCTGCATGGAGGAATGGGCCAACATACCGCCAACAGTGTGTGCCAACCTTGTGAAGGCTTACAGAAAACGTTTGACCACTGTCATAGTCAACAAAGGATATAAAAAAAAAATTTAGATTAACTTTTATTAATGACCAAATACTTATTTTCCACCATAATTTGCAAAATGAATCTTGCCAAATCAGACAAGGAGATTTTATGTATTTGTTTTCTCATTTTGACTCTCATAGTTGTGGTCTACCTATGATGTACAGTGCCTTGCAAAATATTCGGCCCCCTGGAACTTTTCAACCTTTTCCCACATATCATGCTTCACACATAAGTGGAACACAATTGTGAAGTTGAATGAAGTTTAATGGTTGTTTTTTTGTGGAAATTCAAAAACTGAAAAGTGGGGCGTGCAATATTATTCGGCCCCTTTAACTTAATACTTTGTTGAGCCACCTTTTGCTGCGATTACAGTTGAAAGTCACTAGGGGTATGTCTATATCAGTTTTGTACATCGAGAGACTAAAATTCTTGCCCATTCTTCCTTGACAAACAGCTAGAGCTCAGTGAGGTTTGATGGAGATCATTTGTGAACAGCAGTTTTCAGCTCTTTCCACAGATTCTCGATTGGATTGAGGTCTGGACTTTAACTTGGCCGTTCTAAAACCTGGACACGCTTATTTGTGAACCACTCCATTGTAGATTTTGCTTTATGTTTGGGATTATTGTCTTGTTGGACGACAAATTTCCATCCCAGTCTCAGGTGTTTTGCAGACTCCAACAGGTTTTCTTCAAGAATGGTCCTGTATTTGGCTCCATCCATCTTCCCATCAATTTTAACCATCTTCCCTGTCCCTGCTCAAGAAAAGCAGGCCCAAACCATGATGCTGCCACCACCATGTTTGACAGTGTGGATTGTGTGTTCAGGGTGATGAGCTGTGTTGCCTTTATGCCAAACATATCGATTGGCATTGTTGCCAAAAAGTTTGATTTTGATTTCATCTGACCAGAGCACCTTCTTCCAAATGTTTGGTGTGTCTCCCAGGTGGCTTGTTACAAACTTTAAACAACACTTTTTAAGGATATCTTTGAGAAATGGCTTTCTTCTTGCCACTCTTACATAAAGGCCAGATTTGTGCAGTGTACGACTGATTGCCCTATGGACAGACTGTCCCACCTCAGCTGTAGATCTCTGCAGTTCATCCAGAGTGATCGTAGGCCTCTTGGCTGCATCTCTGATCAGTCTTCTCCTTGAGATGAAAGTTTAGATGGATGGCTGGTCTTGGTAGATTTGTAGTGGTATGATACTCCTTCCATTTCAATATGATCGCTTGCACAGTGCTCCTTGGGATGTTTAAAGTTTTTGAAATCATTTTGTATCCAAATCCGGCTTTAAACTTCTCCACAGCAGTATCACGGACATGCCTGTTGTATTCCTTGGTCTTCATGATGCTCTCTGTGCTTCAAACCGAACCCTGAAACTATCACAGAGCAGGTGCATTTATCCGGAGACTTGACTACACACAGGTGGAATATATTTATCATCATTAAGCATTTAGGACAACATTGGATCACTCAGAGATCCACAGTGAGCTTCTGGAGTGAGTTTGCTGCACTGAAAGTAAAGGGGCCGAATAATGTTGCACGCCTCACTTTTCAGTTTTTTAATTTCCACAAAAATTTAAAATAACCAATAAATTTTGTTCAACTTCAAAATTGTGTTTCACTTGTTGTTGATTCTTCACCAAAAATTTACATTTGGTATCTTTATGTTTGAAGCATGATATGTGGGAACAGGTTGAAAAGTTCCAGGGGGCTGAATACTTTTGCAAGGCACTGTAAATTACAGACCTCTCCCATCTTTTTGGGCAGCACGATAGCTCAGTGGACAGCATTGCAGCGCTGGGGTCCTGGGTTCAAATCTAAGCAAGGACAACATCTGCAAGAAGTTTGTATGTTCTCCCCGTGTTTGCGTGGGTTTCCTCCGGGTACTCAAGTTTCCTCCCACATTCCAAAGACATACTGATAGGGAATTCAGGTTGTGAGCCCCATCGGGGACAGTAGGGTTGAGCGACCTTGACTTTTTTAGAGTCGAGTCGGGTTTCGCGAAACCCGACTATCTCAAAAGTCGAGTCGAGTGGAATCGGCCGATTATCGCGAAAAGTCGGGGATCGACCGAAACACGAAACCCAATGTAAGTCAATGGGGGAGCATAGTCGGCAGTGAGTGGAGGCCAGGAAAACACCTACAGTGCCCATTTTAATGGCAAAAAACATACATTCTTGTTACTGAAGCTTGTCAATCTAAATTTACCTTATAATAATAGTAAGGCATTGGAAATTGGGGGTCATTTGGCTAAAGTTGTGGGGGTAGGGCTGGTTCAAGTATTTAGTGGGCCCAGGAAATCTGGACCACGTCACGGCAGTGGAGCAGGGAGAGGTAAGTATTTCAACTTTGTAAGTGTTGTGATCCTGAGCAAGCAGGGGGGGCCCACTCGTTGGCATTGGCACTGGCACAGGGCCCCTCAAAGTACGGCGGTGTGTTTGCACGGCGGGGGCGCCTCCCACCGGCAGCGACACTTTTGCGTACTATGAGGGGCCTTGTGCCAGTGACGTCGCCAACGAGTATTCCTCCCCCCACCTGATGAAGGAACCTGCACCTTCATCTGCACCTTCCTCTTTGTCCCCGTGTAAGGTGGTATGGTATGCGGGAAGGGGAACCTGACTTTCAGCAGGGTCACAATCTTGCAGTGTAGCGTGCACGGGGAATGTTGCGTTATGGGTCAATGTACCAGCAGACTCATCTATCACTGGCTGGGCAATGGGCAGGATGAGGGGGAAACAGATATGGGCCCAAAGAATAAAGTGGGCTAAATGCAGTTCAAAATTAGTAACAGGACTAACCAGGGGGCATTGCTTTGTTCAGTGGAGGACAACTGGAATGAGAGGCTGACACAGAGAGTAGGCCCAAATCAGTAAGTAGTCTAAATGCAGTTCAAAATTGGCAACAGTAGTAAACAGGCGGCACAGCTTTGTTCACTGGAGGAGAACAGCAAGGAGCGGCAGACACCGATAGAAGGCCCCAACCCAACTAGTAGGCCCACTGCAGTTTTAAATTCCGATAGGCTGAAAACCCGATAATTGTAGGTCATTTTTTGTAAAGAGGACAGCTGTATTGAGTGGCGCAGCCAGACACTACAAGTAGCCCTTACACCACAAAGTTGGCTCGACGCAGGTTTAAAAAAGGTTTCATGGGTACACGGTCTGCATTGGTGTGCTCACTGGAGGACAATTGGAAGGAGGGACCGCAGAAAGACTTAGTAGGCGTAAAATAACAAAATAGGCTCTATGCAGCTTCGATTATGTGACAACATGGAGAACACCTTGGAGCGGCAGACACCGTCTCTACGACCCAGACCCAACTTGTAGGCCTAATGTAGTGTTGTTTCAACAACTACTTAAGACAAGCATGAAGATTGAAGCAATGGAGAGGCAACCTGGAGAACACCTTGGAGCGGCAGACACCGTCTCTACAACCCAGACCCAACTTGTAGGCCTAATGCAGTGTTGTTTCAACAACTACTGAACGAGAGCTAGAAGATCGAAGCTATGGAGAGGCAAACTGGAGAACACCTTGGAGCGGCAGACACCGTCTCTACAACCCAGACCCAACTTGTAGGCCTAATGCAGTGTTGTTTCAACAACTACTTAACGAGAGCTAGAAGATCGAAGCTATGGAGAGGTAACCTGGAGAACACCTTGGAGCGGCAGACACCGTCTCTACAACCCAGACCCAACTTGTAGGCCTAATGCAGTGTTGTTTCAACAACTACTTAACGAGAGCTAGAAGATCGAAGCTATGGAGAGGCAAACTGGAGAACACCTTGGAGCGGCAGACACCGTCTCTACAACCCAGACCCAACTTGTAGGCCTAATGCAGTGTTGTTTCAACAACTACTTAACGAGAGCTAGAAGATCGAAGCTATGGAGAGGTAACCTGGAGAACACCTTGGAGCGGCAGACACCGTTAGTAGGCCCTACCGAAGTAGTAGCCCCAATGAAGTTTTCAAATTCCTATAGGCTGAAAACCAGACTATTGACGCTCAGCTTTTTTCAGAGGAGGACAGCTGTATTGAGTGGCGCAGACAAACACAGGTAGTAGGCCTTAAACAAAAAAATTGGCTCAATGCAGTTTAAAAAAGGTTACAGGGGTACACAGGCAGCATTGCTCTGGTCAGTGGAGGACAATTTCAATTATGGACCGCAGACAGACTTAGTACGCCTACAATTAAAAAAGGATGCTCTATGCAATTTAAAATAGGTTCCAGGGGTACACGGACAGCATTGGTCTGGTCAGTGGAGGACTATTGGAAGGAGGGACCGCAGACAGGCTTAGTAGGCCTAACATAACAAAAGTAGGCGGTAGGCACTTTAAAATAGGTTCCAGGGGTACACGGGCAGCAGTGGTCTGGTCAGTGGAGGACTAGTATAAGGAGGGACCGCAGACAGGCTTAGTAGGCCTAACATAACAAAAGTAGGCTGTAGGCACTTTAAAATACGTTCCAGGGGTACACGGGCAGCAGTGGTCTGGTCAGTGGAGGACTAGTGGAAGGAGGGACCGCAGACAGGCTTAGTAGGCCTAACATAACAAAAGTAGGCTGTAGGCACTTTAAAATAGGTTCCAGGGGTACACGGACAGCAGTGGTCTGGTCAGTGGAGGACTAGTGGAAGGAGGGACTGCAGACAGGCTTAGTAGACCTAACATAACAAAAGTAGGCTGTAGGCACTTTAAAATAGGTTCCAGGGGTACACAGGCAGCAATGGTCTGGTCAGTGGAGGACTAGTGGAAGGAGGGACCGCAGACAGGCTTAGTAGGCCAAACATAACAAAAGTAGGCTGTAGGCACTTTAAAATAGGTTCCAGGGGTACACGGGCAGCAGTGGTCTGGTCAGTGAAGGACAATTTCTATAATGGACCGCAGACAGGCTTAGTAGGCCTAACATAACAAAAGTAGGCTGTAGGCACTTTAAAATAGGTTCCAGGGGTACACGGGCAGCAGTGGTCTGGTCAGTGGATGACTATTGGAAGGAGGGACCGCAGACAGGCTTAGTAGGCCTAACATAACAAAAGTAGGCTGTAGGCACTTTAAAATAGGTTCCAGGGGTACACGGGCAGCAGTGGTCTGGTCAGTGGAGGACTAGTGGAAGGAGGGACCGCAGACAGGCTTAGTAGGCCTAACATAACAAAAGTAGGCTGTAGGCACTTTAAAATAGGTTCCAGGGGTACACGGACAGCAGTGGTCTGGTCAGTGGAGGACTAGTGGAAGGAGGGACTGCAGACAGGCTTAGTAGACCTAACATAACAAAAGTAGGCTGTAGGCACTTTAAAATAGGTTCCAGGGGTACACAGGCAGCAATGGTCTGGTCAGTGGAGGACTAGTGGAAGGAGGGACCGCAGACAGGCTTAGTAGGCCAAACATAACAAAAGTAGGCTGTAGGCACTTTAAAATAGGTTCCAGGGGTACACGGGCAGCAGTGGTCTGGTCAGTGAAGGACAATTTCTATAATGGACCGCAGACAGGCTTATTAGGCCTAACATAACAAAAGTAGGCTGTAGGCACTTTAAAATAGGTTCCAGGGGTACACGGGCAGCAGTGGTCTGGTCAGTGGATGACTATTGGAAGGAGGGACCGCAGACAGGCTTAGTAGGCCTAACATAACAAAAGTAGGCTGCAGGCACTTTAAAATAGGTTCCAGGAGTACACGGACAGCATTGGTCTGGTCAGTGGAGGACTAGTGGAAGGAGGGACCGCAGACAGGCTTAGTAGACCTAACATAACAAAAGTAGGCTGTAGGCACTTTAAAATACGTTCCAGGGGTACATGGGCAGCAATGGTCTGGTCAGTGGAGGACTAGTGGAAGGAGGGACCGCAGACAGGCATAGTAGGCCTAACATAACAAAAGTAGGCTGTAGGCACTTTAAAATAGGTTCCAGGGGTACACGAGCAGCAGTGGTCTGGTCAGTGGAGGACCAGTGGAAGGAGGGACCGCAGACAGGCTTAGTAGGCCTAACATAACAAAAGTAGGCTTTAGACACTTTAAAATAGGTTCTAGGGGTACACAGGCAGCAATAGTCTGGTCAGTGGAGGACTAGTGGAAGGAGGGACCGCAGACAGGCTTAGTAGGCCTAACATAACAAAAGTAGGCTGTAGGCACTTTAAAATAGGTTCGAGGGGTACACGGGCAGCAGTGGTCTGGTCAGTGAAGGACAATTTCTATAATGGACCACAGACAGGCTTAGTAGGCCTAACATAACAAATGTAGGCTGTAGGCACTTTAAAATTGGTTCCAGGGGTTCACGGGCAGCAGTGGTGTGGTCAGTGAAGGACAATTTCTATAATGGACCGCAGACAGGCTTAGTAGGTAGGCCTAACATAACAAAAGTAGGCTGTAGGCACTTTAAAATAGGTTCCAGGGGTACACGGGCAGCAGTGGTCTGGTCAGTGGAGGACTAGTGGAAGGAGAGACCGCAGACAGGCTTAGTAGAACTAACATAACAAAAGTAGGCTGTAGGTACTTTAAAATAGGTTCCAGGGGTACACGGGCAGCAGTGGTCTGGTCAGTGGAGGACTAGTGGAAGGAGGGACCGCAGACAGGTTTAGTAGGCCTAACATAACAAAAGTAGGCTGTTGGCACTTTAAAATAGGTTCCAGGGGTACACGGGCAGCAGTGGTCTGGTCAGTGGAGGACTAGTGGAAAGAGGGACCGCTGACAGGCTTAGTAGGCCTAACATAACAAAAGTAGGCTGTAGGCACTTTAAAATAGGTTCGAGGGGTACACGGGCAGCAGTGGTCTGGTCAGTGAAGGACAATTTCTATAATGGACCACAGACAGGCTTAGTAGGCCTAACATAACAAATGTAGGCTGTAGGCACTTTAAAATTGGTTCCAGGGGTTCACGGGCAGCAGTGGTGTGGTCAGTGAAGGACAATTTCTATAATGGACCGCAGACAGGCTTAGTAGGTAGGCCTAACATAACAAAAGTAGGCTGTAGGCACTTTAAAATAGGTTCCAGGGGTACACGGGCAGCAGTGGTCTGGTCAGTGGAGGACTAGTGGAAGGAGAGACCGCAGACAGGCTTAGTAGAACTAACATAACAAAAGTAGGCTGTAGTTACTTTAAAATAGGTTCCAGGGGTACACGGGCAGCAGTGGTCTGGTCAGTGGAGGACTAGTGGAAGGAGGGACCGCAGACAGGTTTAGTAGGCCTAACATAACAAAAGTAGGCTGTTGGCACTTTAAAATAGGTTCCAGGGGTACACGGGCAGCAGTGGTCTGGTCAGTGGAGGACTAGTGGAAAGAGGGACCGCTGACAGGCTTAGTAGGCCTAACATAACAAAAGTAGGCTGTAGGCACTTTAAAATAGGTTCCAGGGGTACACGGGCAGCAGTGGTCTGGTCAGTGAAGGACAATTTCTATAATGGACCGCAGACAGGCTTAGTAGGCCTAACATAACAAAAGTAGGCTGTAGGCACTTTAAAATAGGTTCCAGGGGTACAAGAGCAGCAGTGGCCTGGTCAGTGGAAGACTAGTGGAAGGAGGGAACGCAGACAGGCTTAGTAGGCTGTTATGAAAGGCAATTCAGTACTACAATGGACATAGTGCTCAGAGCACATACAGTGATCTGACAATAACCCAAAATCATAGAACGAGCTCTGAGACGTGGGAACTCTGCAGACCGCAATCCCTAATCCTCTCCAAACAACACTAGAGGCAGCCGTGGATTGCGCCTAACTCTGCCTATGCAACTCGGCACAGCCTGAGAAACTAACTAGCCTGAAGATAGAAAATAAGCCTACCTTGCCTCAGAGAAATACCCCAAAGGAAAAGGCAGCCCCCCACATATAATGACTGTGAGTTAAGATGAAAGGACAAACGTAGAGATGAAATAGATTCAGCAAAGTGAGGCCCGACTTTCTTAACAGATCGAGGATAGAAAAGGTAACTTTGCGGTCTACACAAAACCCTAAAGAAAACCACGCAAAGGGGGCAAAAAGACCCTCCGTACCGAACTAACGGCACGGAGGTACACCCTTTGCGTCCCAGAGCTTCCAGCAACAAATTAGACAAGCTGGACAGAAAAAATAGCAAACAAATAGCAAAGAAGAACTTAGCTATGCAGAGCAGCAGGCCACAGGAATGATCCAGGGAAAAGCAAGTCCAACACTGGAACATTGACAGGAAGCCAGGATCAAAGCATTAGGTGGAGTTAAGTAGAGAAGCACCTAACGACCTCACCAGATCACCTGAGGGAGGAAACTCAGAAGCCGCAGTACCACTGAAGCTCACAGAGAGAATCAGCCGAAGTACCACTTGTGACCACAGGAGGGAGCTCTGCCACAGAATTCACAACAGTACCCCCCCCTTGAGGAGGGGTCACCGAACCCTCACCAGAGCCCCCAGGCCGACCAGGATGAGCCACATGAAAGGCACGAACAAGATCGGGAGCATGGACATCAGAGGCAAAAACCCAGGAATTATCTTCCTGAGCATAACCCTTCCATTTAACCAGATACTGGAGTTTCCGTCTAGAAACACGAGAATCCAAAATCTTCTCCACAATATACTCCAATTCCCCCTCCACCAAAACCGGGGCAGGAGGATCAACAGATGGAACCATAGGTGCCACGTATCTCCGCAACAATGACCTATGGAATACATTATGTATGGAAAAAGAATCTAGAAGGGTCAGACGAAAAGACACAGGATTAAGAATCTCAGAAATCCTATACGGACCAATGAAACGAGGTTTAAACTTAGGAGAGGAAACCTTCATAGGAATATGACGAGAAGATAACCAAACCAGATCCCCAACACGAAGTCGAGGACCCACACGGCGTCTGCGATTAGCGAAACGTTGAGCCTTCTCCTGGGACAAGGTCAAATTGTCCACTACATGAGTCCAAATGTGCTGCAACCTGTCCACCACAGTATCCACACCAGGACAGTCCGAAGACTCAACCTGTCCTGAAGAGAAACGAGGATGGAACCCAGAATTGCAGAAAAATGGCGAAACCAAGGTAGCCGAGCTGGCCCGATTATTAAGGGCGAACTAAGCCAAAGGCAAAAAGGACACCCAGTCATCCTGATCGGCAGAAACAAACCATCTCAGATATGTTTCCAAGGTCTGATTGGTTCGTTCGGTCTGGCCATTAGTCTGAGGATGGAAAGCCGAGGAAAAAGACAAGTCAATGCCCATCCTACCACAAAAGGCTCGCCAAAACCTTGAAACAAACTGGGAACCTCTGTCAGAAACGATATTCTCTGGAATGCCATGTAAACAAACCACATGCTGGAAGAACAATGGCACCAAATCAGAGGAGGAAGGCAATTTAGACAAGGGTACCAGATGGACCATCTTAGAAAAGCGATCACAGACCACCCAAATGACTGACATCTTTTGAGAAACGGGAAGATCAGAAATAAAATCCATAGAGATATGTGTCCAAGGCCTCTTCGGGACCGGCAAGGGCAAAAGCAACCCACTGGCACGAGAACAGCAGGGCTTAGCCCGAGCACAAATCCCACAGGACTGCACAAAAACACGCACATCCCGCGACAGAGACGGGCACTAAAAGGATCTAGCCACCAACTCTCTGGTACCAAAGATTCCAGGATGACCAGCCAACACCGAACAATGAACCTCAGAGAAAACTTTATTGGTCCACCTATCAGGGACAAACAGTCTCTCCGCTGGACAACGATCAGGTTTATTAGCCTGAAATTTTTGCAGCACCCGCCGCAAATCAGGGGAGATGGCAGACACAATTACTCCTTCCTTGAGGATACCCGCCGACTCAGACAAACCCGGAGAGTCGGGCACAAAACTCCTAGACAGAGCATCCGCCTTCATATTTTTAGAGCCCGGAAGGTACGAAATCACAAAGTCAAAACGGGCAAAAAACAGCGACCAACGAGCCTGTCTAGGATTCAACCGCTTAGCAGACTCAAGATAAGTCAAGTTCTTATGATCAGTCAATACCACCACGCGATGCTTAGCTCCTTCAAGCCAATGACGCCACTCCTCGAATGCCCACTTCATGGCCAGCAACTCTCGGTTGCCCACATCATAATTTCGCTCAGCAGGCGAAAACTTCCTGGAAAAAAAAGCGCATGGTTTCATCACTGAGCAATCAGAACCTCTCTGCGACAAAACAGCCCCTGCTCCAATCTCAGAAGCATCAACCTCGACCTGGAACGGAAGAGAAACATCTGGTTGACACAACACAGGGGCAGAAGAAAAATGACGCTTCAAGTCTTGAAAAGCTTCCACAGCAGCAGAAGACCAATTACCCAAATCAGCACCCTTCTTGGTCAAATCGGTCAATGGTTTGGCAATACTAGAAAAATTGCAGATGAAGCGACGATAAAAATTAGCAAAGCCCAGGAACTTTTGCAGACTTTTCAGAGATGTCGGCTGAGTCCAATCATGGATGGCTTGGACCTTAACAGGATCCATCTCGATAGTAGAAGGGGAAAAGATGAACCCCAAAAATGAAACCTTCTGCACACCAAAGAGACACTTTGATCCCTTCACAAACAAAGAATTAGCACGCAGGACCTGAAACACCATTCTGACCTGCTTCACATGAGACTCCCAATCATCCGAGAAGATCAAAATGTCATCCAAGTACACAATCAGGAATTTATCCAGGTACTCTCGGAAGATGTCATGCATAAAGGACTGAAACACTGATGGAGCATTGGCAAGTCCGAATGGCATCACTAGATACTCAAAATGACCCTCGGGCGTATTAAATGCAGTTTTCCATTCATCGCCTCGCCTGATTCGCACCAGATTATACGCACCACGAAGATCTATCTTGGTGAACCAACTAGCCCCCTTAATCCGAGCAAACAAATCAGATAACAATGGCAAGGGGTACTGAAATTTAACAGTGATCTTATTAAGAAGGCGGTAATCTATACAAGGTCTCAGCGAACCATCCTTCTTGGCTACAAAAAAGAACCCTGCTCCTAATGGCGACGATGACGGGCGAATATGCCCCTTCTCCAGGGATTTCTTCACATAACTGCACATAGCGGTGTGCTCAGGCACGGATAAATTAAACAGTCGACCTTTTGGGAATTTACTACCAGGAATCAAATTGATAGCACAATCACATTCCCTATGCGGAGGTAGGGCATCGGACTTGGGCTCATCAAATACATCCCGGTAATCAGACAAGAACTCTGGAACCTCAGAAGGGGTGGATGACGAAATTGACAGAAATGGAACATCACCATGTACCCCCTGACAACCCCAGCTGGACACCGACATGGATTTCCAATCCAATACTGGATTATGGGCTTGTAGCCATGGCAACCCCAACACGACCACATCATGCAGATTATGCAACACCAGAAAGCGAATAACCTCCTGATGTGCAGGAGCCATGCACATGGTTAGCTGGGTCCAGTATTGAGGCTTATTCTTGGCCAAAGGCGTAGCATCAATTCCTCTCAATGGAATAGGACACTGCAAGGGCTCCAAGAAAAACCCACAACGCTTAGCATATTCCAAGTCCATCAAATTCAGGGCAGCGCCTGAATCCACAAACGCCATGACAGAATACGATGACAAAGAGCAGATCAAGGTAACGGACAGAAGAAATTTTGACTGTACTGTACCAATGGTGGCAGACCTAGCGAACCGCTTAGTGCGCTTAGGACAATCAGAGATAGCATGAGTGGAATCACCACAGTAGAAACACAGCCCATTCAGACGTCTGTGTTCTTGCCGTTTAACTCTGGTCAAAGTCCTATCGCACTGCATAGGCTCAGGTTTAAGCTCAGGTAATACCGCCAAATGGTGCACAGATTTACGCTCACGCAAGCGTCGACCGATCTGAATGGCCAAAGACAAAGACTCATTCAAACCAGCAGGCATAGGAAATCCCACCATGACATCCTTAAGGGCTTCAGAGAGACCCTTTCTGAACATAGCTGCCAGCGCAGATTCATTCCATTGAGTGAGCACGGACCACTTTCTAAATTTCTGACAATATACCTCTATCTCATCCTGACCCTGACAAAGAGCCAGCAAATTTTTCTCTGCCTGATCCACTGAATTAGGTTCATCGTACAGCAATCCGAGCGCCAGGAAAAACGCATCGATATTACTCAATACAGGATCTCCTGGCGCAAGAGAAAATGCCCAGTCCTGATGGTCGCCGCGCAAAAAAGAAATAACAATCAAAACCTGTTGAACTGGATCACCAGAGGAGCGAGGTTTCAAGGCCAGAAATAATTTACAATTATTTTTGAAACTCAGAAACTTAGTTCTATCTCCAAAAAACAAATCAGGAATAGGAATTCTTGGTTCCAACATAGCTTTCTGATCAATAGTGTCTTGAATCTTTTGTACTCTTGCCGAGAGCTGATCCACAAATGAAGACAGACTTCTAATGTCCATCGCTACACCTGTGTACTGAACCACCCAAATGTCTAGGGGAAAAAAAAGGCAAAACACAGTGCAAAGAAAAAAAAATGGTCTCAGAACTTCTTTTTTCCCTCTATTGAGAATCATTAGTACTTTTGGCTTCCTGTACTGTTATGAAAGGCAATTCAGTACTACAATGGACATAGCGGTCAGAGCACATACAGTGATCTGACAATAACCCAAAATCATAGAACGAGCTCTGAGACGTGGGAACTCTGCAGACCGCAATCCCTAATCCTCTCCAAACAACACTAGAGGCAGCCGTGGATTGCGCCTAACTCTGCCTATGCAACTCGGCACAGCCTGAGAAACTAACTAGCCTGAAGATAGAAAATAAGCCTACCTTGCCTCAGAGAAATACCCCAAAGGAAAAGGCAGCCCCCCACATATAATGACTGTGAGTAAAGATGAAAAGACAAACGTAGAGATGAAATAGATTCAGCAAAGTGAGGCCCGACTTTCTTAACAGATCGAGGATAAAAAAGGTAACTTTGCGGTCTACACAAAACCCTAAAGAAAACCACGCAAAGGGGGCAAAAAGACCCTCCGTACCGAACTAACGGCACGGAGGTACACCCTTTGCGTCCCAGAGCTTCCAGCAACAAATTAGACAAGCTGGACAGAAAAAATAGCAAACAAATAGCAAAGAAGAACTTAGCTATGCAGAGCAGCAGGCCACAGGAATGATCCAGGGAAAAGCAAGTCCAACACTGGAACATTGACAGGAAGCCAGGATCAAAGCATTAGGTGGAGTTAAGTAGAGAAGCACCTAACGACCTCACCAGATCACCTGAGGGAGGAAACTCAGAAGCCGCAGTACCACTTCCCTCCACCAACAGAAGCTCACGGAGAGAATCAGCAGAAGTACCACTTGTGACCACAGGAGGGAGCTCTGCCACAGAATTCACAACAGTAGGCCTAACATAACAAAAGTAGGCTGTAGGCAATTTAAAATAGGTTCCAGGGGTACACGGGCAGCAGTGGTCTGGTCAGTGAAGGACAATTTTTATAATGGACCGCAGACAGGCTTTGTAGGCCTAACATAACAAAAGTAGGCTGTAGACACTTTAAAATAGCTTCCAGGGGTACGCGGGCAGCAGTGGTGTGGTGAGTAGAGGACTATTGGAAGGAGGGACCGCAGACAGGCTTAGTAGGCCTAACATAACAAAAGTGGGCTGTAGGCACTTTAAAATAGCTTCCAGGGGTACACGGGCAGCAGTGGTGTGGTCAGTGAAGGACAATTTCTATAATGGACCGCAGACAGGCTTAGTAGGCCTAACTTAACAAAAGTAGGCTGTAGACACTTGGAATTATCTTGCAGGGGTACACAGGCAGCATTGGTGTTGTCAGCGGAGGTCGATTGTAATGAGTGTCTGACAGTTAGTACTCACAAAAAATAAATAGATGTTAATGTTTCGCAATACAACAAAACCAAAACACAAAAGGGTGGCATACTTAGGTACAGGTGTGGGCTCCTCTGCTGAGTTTCAGACCTAGTAATTTGGCGCAAAGTATTTACTGGTGTAAATATAGGACACTGCCCCTGACTATTTTAAGTAGCATCATACATGACAACACATTGGTATTGTCAGTGCCAGGCATTGAAGGATGTCAGCGCATAGACTAAACATTGGTGGAGCTGTGAGAGATAATTTTGCAAGTGGTAGAGCACTGTTTGAGCTGGGGGGGGAACTCTCTTGTGGCCGGCGGTACAGGCCCAGGGCCCCTCAAGTTACAACGGTGTGTCTGACATTGGGTGCGCACCACCACCGACAGAGACACTTTATTGTACTATGAGGGACCCAGTGGCAGTGCCGTCGACCAAAAGCATGCACACCCACCTCTTCAGACAAACGGCACTCTCATGGGTGCTTGCACCAAGTGGCGAGACCACGGTCCCGTGGGGGGAGTTTGGCCATTTTGGGAGGTGTAAACATGTCATATGCTGGACAAACAGCTGCTGCAAATTACGAGATTGGAAAAGTCAGTCAGAGCAGTCCACAAGCAAGACCTTTTCATAGGAAAGCTAGGTGCCAGCCGGAAAAGGTGGGGCAAAAGAATTCGAAATCCAGTTGTGGTTCATTTTAATGAAGGTTAGATCATCAACATTTTGGGTAGCCAGACGAGTCCTTTTTTCGGTTAATATTGAACCTGCAGCACTGAATACTCTTTCTGATAGCACACTAGCTGCTGGGCAAGCAAGCTCCTGCAATGCATATTCTGCCAATTCTGGCCAGGTGTCTAATTTGGATGCCCAGTAATCAAATGGGAATGACGGTTGAGGGAGAACGTCGATAAGGGATGAAAAATAGTTAGTAACCATACTGGACAAATGTCTCCTGTCACTTTGAATTGATGCTGCAGTACCTGTCCTTTCTGCGGTCATAGCAAAATCACTCCACAACCTGGTCAGAAAACCCCTCTGTCCAACGCCACTTCTAATTTGTGCAGCTCTAACACCTCTGGCCTGCTGCCCCCTGCAGCTCGTGTGATAACGCTCACCGTCGCTGTGTGCTGGGAATGCCTGAATCAAACGGTCAACAAGAGTTGATTGTTTGGTTGCTAATATTTGTTCCAGGTTCTCATGTGGCATAATAGTTTGCAATTTGCCTTTATAGCGAGGCTCAAGGAGGCAGGCCAACCAGTAATCGTCATCGGTCATCATTTTAATAATGCGTGGGTCCCTTTTGAGGATACGTAAGGCATAATCCGTCATGTGGGCCAAAGTTCCAGTTGTCAAATCTGCGGTCGTGCTGGGTTGAGGGGCAGTTTCAGGCAAATCAACGTCACTTGTCTCCCTAAAAAAAACCTGAACCCGGCCTTGCAACGCCACCAGTTGCTATTGGCCCCGGAGAAGCTTCCTCATTAAAAAAATACTCATCCCCATCATCCTCCTCGTCCTCCTCCTCATCCTGTTCGCCCGCTACCTCGTCCTGTACACTGCCCTGACCAGACAATGGCTGACTGTCATCAAGGCTTTCCTCTTCCTCTGCTGCAGACACCTGCTCCTTTATGTGCATCAAACTTTGCATCAGCAGACGCATTAGGGGGATGTTCATGCTTATTATGGCATTGTGTGCACTAACCAGCCGTGTGCATTCCTCAAAACACTGAAGGACTTGACACATGTCTTGTACCTTCGACCACTGCACACCTGACAACTCCATGTCTGCCATCCTACTGCCTGCCCGTGTATGTGTATCCTCCCACAAAAACATAACAGCACGCCTCTGTTCGCACAGTCTCTGAAGTATGTGCAGTGTTGAGTTCCACCTTGTTGCAACGTTGATGATTAGGCGATGCTGGGGAAGGTTCAAAGACCTCTGATAGGTCTGCATACGGCCGGAGTGTACGGGCGAACGGCGGATATGCGAGCAAAATCCGCGCACCTTGAGGAGCAGGTCGGATAACCCCGGATAACTTTTCAGGAAGCACTGCACCACCAGGTTTAAGGTGTGAGCCAGGCAAGGAATGTGTTTCAGTTGGGAAAGGGAGATGGCAGCCATGAAATTCCTTCCGTTATCACTCACTACCTTGCCTGCCTCAAGATCTACAGTGCCCAGCCACGACTGTGTTTCTTTCTGCAAGAACTCGGACAGAACTTCCGCGGTGTGTCTGTTGTCACCCAAACACTTCATAGCCAATACAGCCTGCTGACGCTTGCCAGTAGCTGCTCCATAATGGGACACCTGGTGTGCAACAGTGGCAGCTGCGGATGGAGTGGTTGTGCGACTGCATTCTGTGAGCTCTCGCTTCTGCAGGATGACGAGGAGGAGGAGGAGGGGGAGGGGGTGCGAACGGCTACAGCCAACTGTTTCCTAGACCGTGGGCTAGGCAGAACTGTCCCAAAATTGCTGTCCCCTGTGGACCCTGCATCCACCACATTCACCCAGTGTGCCGTGATGGACACGTAATGTCCCTGGCCATGCCTACTGGTCCATGCATCTGTTGTCAGGTGCACCTTTGTACTCACAGATTGCCTGAGTGCATGGACGATGCACTCTTTAACATGCTGGTGGAGGGCTGGGATGGCTTTCCTCACAAAGAAGTGTCGACTGGGTAGCTCGTAGCGTGGTACAGTGTAGTCCATCAGGGCTTTGAAAGCTTCGCTTTCAACTAACCGGTAGGGCATCATCTCTAACGAGATTAGTCTATGTGGGCGTTCAAACCCTGTGTACGCGGATGCGAGGCTAAGTACTTCCTTTTTCTAACGAGAGTCTCATGTAGGGTGAGCTGGACTGGAGAGCTGGAGATCATGGAACTAGCGGGGGTGCCGGTGGACATGGCAGACTGAGAGACGGTTGGAGACGGTATTCTTGCCGGTGCCCTACATGCAGTGTTTCCAACTACGAAACTGGTGATTCCCTGACCCTGACTGCTTTGGCCTGGCAACGAAACCTGCACAGATACTGCAGGTGGTGCAGAAAATGGTGGCCTTACAGTGACGGCAGGGATATAGCGTTGGTGACTAGCTTCATTGGCCGAGGGTGCTACAACCTTAAGGGACATTTGGTAGTTAGTCCAGGCTTGCAAATGCATGGTGGTTAAATGTCTATGCATGCAACTTGTATTTAGACTTTTCAGATTCTGACCTCTGCTTAAGGTAGTTGAACATTTTTGACAGATGACTTTGCGCTGATCAATTGGATGTTGTTTAAAAAAATGCCAGACTGCACTCTTTCTAGCATCGGATACCTTTTCAGGCATTGCAGACTGAGCTTTAACCGGATGGCCACGCTGTCCTCCAACAGGTTTTGGCTTTGCCACGCGTTTTGGGCCAGATACGAGCCCGGCAGATGGAACCTGTTGCGATGTTGATGCCTGCTGCGGCCCCCTCCTCCTCCGCTTCAGAACTACTGCCGCCTGCACCCTGTTCCCCCAATGGCTGCCAATCGGAGTCAACAACTGGGTCATCTATGACCTCCTCTTCTATCTCGTGTGCAACTTCATCTGTGTCACCGTGTAAGCCGGTGGTATAGCGTTCGTGACGGGGCACCATAGTCTCATCAGGGTCTGATTCTGGATCAGTACACTGCGAGGGCAATGTTGTGGTCTGAGTCAAAGGAACAGCATAGTAATCTGGCTGTGGCTGTGCATCTGTGCACTCCATGTCCGATTCAACTTGTAATGGGCATGGCCTGTTAACTGTTTCACTTTCTAACCCAGGAACGGTATGTGTAAAGAGCTCCATGGAGTAACCCGTTGTGTCGCCTGACGCATCCTTCTCCGTTGTTGTTTTGGCTGAAGAGGACAAGGAAGCGACTTGTCCCTGACCGTGAACATCCACTAACGACGCGCTGCTTTTACATTTACCAGTTTCAGAAGAGGAGGCAAAAGAGCTAGAGGCTGAGTCAGCAAGGAAAGCCAAAACTTGCTCTTGCTGCTCCGGCTTTAAAAGCGGTTTTCCTACTCCCAGAAAAGGGAGGGTTCGAGGCCTTGTGTAGCCAGATGACGAACCTGGGTCCACAGCTCGAGACTTTGGTGCTATATTGTTTTTCCCACGACCACCTAATGTTCCACCACCACTACCATCATTACCAGCTGGCAATGAACGCCCACGGCCACGACCTCTTCCACCAGATTTCCTCATTGTTTTAAAAACGTAACCAAAGTAACAGTATTTGTTACTGTTAAACAACTTACAAGGTGAACTCAAACTTCTGTAGGATTTAGATATCCCATTATAAGTGGGTGAGACTGCAAGGAAAATCAGGCACAATGTTACACACTCGGTTTTCTGTGGCACAAAATGAGAGAGATGCCACACACGCAGGACTGTCTCTCAAGCACAAAGGCAATATTAATCTCCCACTATTTTTTTTTTTTTCAGGAAGAATTTAAAAACCAAAATAACCAAAAAACAGACACTAGGCTTTCTGTGGCCCACAATTTGAGAGAGATGGCACACAGGACTGGCACAGAAGCACAAATGCCAATATTAATCTCCCACTATTTATTTTTTTTTCAGGGAGAATTTAAAAACCAAAATAACCAAAAACAGACACTAGGCTTTCTGTGGCCCACAATTTGAGAGAGATGGCACACAGGACTGGCACAGAAGCACAAAGGCCAATATTAATCTCCCACTATTTATTTTATTTTTTAGGGAGATTTTAAAAACCAAAATAAAAAAAAAACAGACACTAGGCTTTCTGTGGCCCACAATTTGAGAGAGATGGCACACAGGACTGGCACAGAAGCACAAAGGCCAATATTAATCTCCCACTATTTTTTTTTTTTTCAGGGAGAATTTAAAAACCAAAATAAAAAAAAAACAGACACTAGGCTTTCTGTGGCCCACAATTTGAGAGAGATGGCACACACAGGACTGGCACAGAAGCACAAAGGCCAATATTAATCTCCCACTATTTATTTTTTTTTTCAGGGAGATTTTAAAAACCAAAATAAAAAAAAACAGACACTGGGCTTTCTGTGGCCCACAATTTGAGAGAGATGGCACACACAGGACTGGCACAGAAGCACAAGGGCCAATATTAATCTCCCACTATTTTTTTTTTTCAGGGAGAATTTAAAAACCAAAATAAAAAAAAACAGACACTAGCCTTTCTGTGGCCCACAATTTGAGAGAGATGGCACACAGGACTGGCACAGAAGCACAAAGGCCAATATTAATCTCCCACTATTTTTTTTTTTCAGGGAGAATTTAAAAACCAAAAAACAAAACAAAACAGACAGTAGGCTTTCTGTTGCCCACAATTTGAGAGAGATGGCACACACAGGACTGGCACAGAAGCACAAAGGCCAATATTAATCTCCCACTATTTATTTTTTTTTCAGGGAGAATTTAAAAACCAAAATAACCAAAAACAGACACTAGGCTTTCTGTGGCCCACAATTTGAGAGAGGTGGCACACAGGACCGGCACAGAAGCACAAAGGCCAATATTAATCTCCCAATATTTTATTTTTTTTTCAGGGAGAATTTAAAAACCAAAATAAAAAATAAAAAACAGACACCAGGCTTTCTGTGCCCCAAAATTGGAGAGAGATGGCACACACAGGACTGGCACTCTAGCAGAAATGCCAATCTTAATCTCCCACTACTTTTTTTGGTTAGGGAGAATTGCCAAGAAATCAGGGCCAGTATTACACACTAGGCTTTCTGTGCCCCAAAATTGGAGAGAGATGGCACATAGGGTTGAGCGACCTTGACTTTTTTAGAGTCGAAACCCGACTATCTCAAAAGTCGAGTCGAGTGGAATTGGCCGATTATCGCGAAAAGTCGGGGATCGACCAAAACCCAATGCAAGTCAATGGGGGAGCATAGTCGGCAGTGAGTGGAGGCCAGGAAAACACCTACAGTGCCCATTTTAATGGCAAAAAACATACATTCTTGTTACTGAAGTTTGTCAATCTAAATTTACTTTATAATAATAGTAAGGCATTGGAAATTGGGGGTCATTTGGCTAAAGTTGTGGGGGGTAGGGCTGGTTCAAGTATTTAGTGGGCCCAGGAAATCTGGACCACGTCACGGCAGTGGAGCAGGGAGAGGTAAGTATTTCAACTTTGCAAGTGCTGTGATCCTGATCAAGCAGGGGGGGCCCACTCGTTGGCATTGGCACTGGCACAGGGCCCCTTAAAGTACGGCGGTGTGTTTGCACAGCGGGGGCGCCTCCCACCGGCAGCGACACTTTTGCATACTATGAGGGGCCTTGTGCCAGTGACGTCGCCAACGAGTATTCCTCCCCCCACCTGATGAAGGAACCTGCACCTTCATCTGCACCTTCCTCTTTGTCCCCGTGTAAGGTGGTATGGTATACGGGAAGGGGAACCTGACTTTCAGCAGGGTCACAATCTTGCAGTGTAGCATGCACGGGGAATGTTGCGTTATGGGTAGTGTTGAGTAGGGTTGAGCGAAACGGGTCGTTCATTTTCAAAAGTCGCCGACTTTTGGCAAAGTCGGGTTTCATGAAACCCGATCCGACCCCTGTGCGGGGTCGGCCATGCGGTACGCGACTTTCGCGCCAAAGTCGCGTTTCAATGACGCGAAAAGCGCCATTTCTCAGCCAATGAAGGTAAACGCAGAGTGTGGGCAGCGTGATGACATAGGTCCTGGTCCCCACCATCTTAGAGAAGGGCATTGCAGTGATTGGCTTGCTGTCTGCGGCGTCACAGGGGCTATAAAGGGGAGTTCCCGCCGACCGCCATGTTACTGCTGCTGATCTGAGCTTAGGGAGAGGTTGCTGCCGCTTCATCAGAAGCAGGGATAGCGTTAGGCAGGGTCCATTAACCACCAAACCGCTTGTGCTGTAGCGATTTCCACTGCCCAACACCACCTTCGGTGTGCAGGGACAGTGGAAGCTACATTTTTTTTTTTCCCCCTCAGCGCTGTAGCTCATTGGGCTGCCCTAGAAGGCTCCCTGATAGCTGCATTGCTGTGTGTACGCCGCTGTGCAAACCAACTGCTTTTTTCAAAGCACAAATCCTCTTGTTCCTTCCTTTCTGCACAGCTATCTTTTTGGTTTGTACACACTTTTTATTTAATTTGTGCATCAGTCCACTCCTTATTGCTGCCTGCCATACCTGGCTGAGATTACTGCAGGGAGATAGTAATTGAAGGACACTCCCTGTTTTTTTTTTTTTTTTTGTGGGAGATTAAGATTGACATTTCTGCTAGAGTGCCATCCCTGTCTGTGTCATCTCTCACTCAGTGGGCCATAGAAAGCCTATTTATTTTTTTGCTTGATTTGGGTTATAAAATCTACCTGAAAAAATCACTACATCAATCAGTGGGAGAAAAATATTGGCCTCAGGGCTTGTGTGCCACTCTTGACTCCTGTGTGCATCATCACTCACTCAGTGGGCCATAGAAAGCCTATTTATTTTTTTGCTTGATTTTGGTTCTAAAATCTACCTGAAAAAATCACTACATCAATCAGTGGGAGAAAAATATTGGCCTCAGGGCTTGTGTGCCACTCCTGACTCCTGTGTGCATCATCACTCACTCAGTGGGCCATAGAAAGCCCATTTTTTTTTTTTTTGCTTTATTTGGGTTCTAAATTCTACCTGAAAAAAATCAATAAATCAATCAGTGGGAGATTAATATTGGCCTTTGGGCTTGTGTGCCAGTCCTAAGCGTGCCATCTCTCTCTCTCAGATAGTGGGCCATAGAAAGCCTATTTATTTTTATTTTTTTTATTGGGTTTATAAATTTTCCCTGGAAAAAAAAAAAAAGTGGGAGATTAATATTGGCCTCTGGGCTTGTGTGCCAGTCCTGAGCGTGCCATCTCTCTCACAAATAGTGGGCCATAGAAAGCCTATTTATTTTTTTTTTTTTTGGTTTTATAAATTCTCCCTTACAAAAAAAAAGGGAGATTAATATTGGCCTTTGGGCTTGTGTGCCAGTCCTAAGCGTGCCATCTCTCTCTGTCTCTCAGATAGTGGGCCATAGAAAGCCTATTTATTATTTTTTTTATTGGGTTTATAAATTTTCCCTGGAACAAAAAAAAAAAAGTGGGAGATAAATATTGGCCTCTGGGCTTGTGTGCCACTCCTGACTCCTGTGTGCGTCATCTCTCACTCAGTGGGCCATAGAAAGCCTTTTTTTGTTTTATTTGTTTTCTAAATTCTCCCTGAAAAAATCATTTTATTTTCTTTGGTTTCTAAATTCTTCCTGAAAAAATCATTTTATTCTATTTTTTTTTCCTAAAGTCTCCCTGAAAAAAAAAATTAAAAAAACAAATCAGTGGGAGATTAATATTGCCCTTTCTGCTTGTGTGCCAGTCTTGACTCCTGGGTGTGCCATCTCTCTCTCTCTCTCCAATTGTGGGCCATAGAAAGCCTATTATTTTTTTAGCTTAATTTGGGTTCCAAAATCTACCTGAAAAAATCACTACATCAATCAGTGGGAGATAAATATTGGCCTCTGGGCTTGTGTGCCACTCCTGACTCCTGTGTGCGTCATCTCTCACTCAGTGGGCCATAGAAAGCCTTTTTTTGTTTTATTTGTTTCCTAAATTCTCCCTGAAAAAATCATTTTATTTTCTTTGGTTTCTAAATTCTTCCTGAAAAAATCATTTTATTCTATTTTTTTTTTTTCCTTAAGTCTCCCTGAAAAAAAAAAAAAAGAAACAAATCAGTGGGAGATTAATATTGCCCTTTCTGCTTGTGTGCCAGTCTTGACTCCTGGGTGTGCCATCTCTCTCTCTCTCTCCAATTGTGGGCCATAGAAAGCCTATTATTTTTTTAGCTTGATTTGGGTTCCAAAATCTACCTGAAAAAATCACTACATCAATCAGTGGGAGATAAATATTGGCCTCTGGGCTTGTGTGCCACTCCTGACTCCTGTGTTCGTCATCTCTCACTCAGTGGGCCATAGAAAGCCTTTTTTTGTTTTATTTGTTTTCTAAATTCTCCCTGAAAAAATCATTTTATTTTATTTGGTTTCTAAATTCTTCCTGAAAAAATCATTTTATTCTATTTTTTTTTCCTAAAGTCTCCCTGAAAAAAACAAAAAAAAAAAACAAATCAGTGGGAGATTAATATTGCCCTTTCTGCTTGTGTGCCAGTCTTGACTCCTGGGTGTGCCATCTCTCTCTCTCTCTCCAATTGTGGGCCATAGAAAGCCTATTATTTTTTTAGCTTGATTTGGGTTCCAAAATCTACCTGAAAAAATCACTACATCAATCAGTGGGAGATAAATATTGGCCTCTGGGCTTGTGTGCCACTCCTGACTCCTGTGTGCGTCATCTCTCACTCAGTGGGCCATAGAAAGCCTTTTTTTGTTTTATTTGTTTTCTAAATTCTCCCTGAAAAAATCATTTTATTTTATTTGGTTTCTAAATTCTTCCTGAAAAAATCATTTTATTCTATTTTTTTTTCCTAAAGTCTCCCTGAAAAAAAAAAAAAAAAAAACAAATCAGTGGGAGATTAATATTGCCCTTTCTGCTTGTGTGCCAGTCTTGACTCCTGGGTGTGCCATCTCTCTCTCTCTCTCCAATTGTGGGCCATAGAAAGCCTATTATTTTTTTAGCTTGATTTGGGTTCCAAAATCTACCTGAAAAAATCACTACATCAATCAGTGGGAGATAAATATTGGCCTCTGGGCTTGTGTGCCACTCCTGACTCCTGTGTGCGTCATCTCTCACTCAGTGGGCCATAGAAAGCCTTTTTTTGTTTTATTTGTTTTCTAAATTCTCCCTGAAAAAATCATTTTATTTTATTTGGTTTCTAAATTCTTCCTGAAAAAATCATTTTATTCTATTTTTTTTTCCTAAAGTCTCCCTGAAAAAAAACAAAAAACAAAAACAAATCAGTGGGAGATTAATATTGCCCTTTCTGCTTGTGTGCCAGTCTTGACTCCTGGGTGTGCCATCTCTCTCTCTCTCTCTCTCCAATTGTGGGCCATAGAAAGCCTATTATTTTTTTTAGCTTGATTTGGGTTCCAAAATCTACCTGAAAAAATCACTACATCAATCAGTGGGAGATAAATATTGGACTCTGGGCTTGTGTGCCACTCCTGACTCCTGTGTGTGTCATCTCTCACTCAGTGGGCCATAGAAAGACTTTTTTTGTTTTATTTGTTTTCTAAATTCTCCCTGAAAAATCATTTTATTTTATTTGGTTTCTAAATTCTTCCTGAAAAAATCATTTTATTCTATTTTTTTTTTCTTCCTAAAGTCTCCCTGAAAAAAAACAAAAAAAAACAAATCAGTGGGAGATTAATATAGCCCTTTCTGCTTGTGTGCCAGTCTTGACTCCTGGGTGTGCCATCTCTCTCTCTCTCTCTCTCCAATTGTGGGCCATAGAAAGCCTATTATTTTTTTTAGCTTGATTTGGGTTCCAAAATCTACCTGAAAAAATCACTACATCAATCAGTGGGAGATAAATATTGGCCTCTGGGCTTGTGTGCCACTCCTGACTCCTGTGTGCGTCATCTCTCACTCAGTGGGCCATAGAAAGCCTTTTTTTGTTTTATTTGTTTTCTAAATTCTCCCTGAAAAAATCATTATATTTTCTTTGGTTTCTAAATTCTTCCTGAAAAAATCATTTTACTCTATTTTTTTTTCCTAAAGTCTCCCTGAAAAAAACAAAAAAAAAAAACAAATCAGTGGGAGATTAATATTGCCCTTTCTGCTTGTGTGCCAGTCTTGACTCCTGGGTGTGCCATCTCTCTCTCTCTCTCCAATTGTGGGCCATAGAAAGCCTATTATTTTTTTAGCTTGATTTGGGTTCCAAAATCTACCTGAAAAAATCACTACATCAATCAGTGGGAGATAAATATTGGCCTCTGGGCTTGTGTGCCACTCCTGACTCCTGTGTGCGTCATCTCTCACTCAGTGGGCCATAGAAAGCCTTTTTTTGTTTAATTTGTTTTCTAAATTCTCCTTGAAAAAATCATTTTATTTTATTTGGTTTCTAAATTCTTCCTGAAAAAATCATTTTATTCTATTTTTTTTTTCCTAAAGTCTCCCTGAAGAAAAAAAAAAAAAAAACAAATCAGTGGGAGATTAATATTGCCCTTTCTGCTTGTGTGCCAGTCTTGACTCCTGGGTGTGCCATCTCTCTCTCTCTCTCTCTCCAATTGTGGGCCATAGAAAGCCTATTATTTTTTTTAGCTTGATTTGGGTTCCAAAATCTACCTGAAAAAATCACTACATCAATCAGTGGGAGATAAATATTGGCCTCTGGGCTTGTGTGCCACTCCTGACTCCTGTGTGCGTCATCTCTCACTCAGTGGGCCATAGAAAGCCTTTTTTTGTTTTATTTGTTTTCTAAATTCTCCCTGAAAAAATCATTTTATTTTCTTTGGTTTCTAAATTCTTCCTGAAAAAATCATTTTATTCTATTTTTTTTTTTCCTAAAGTCTCCCTGAAAAAAAAAAAAAAATCAAATCAGTGGGAGATTAATATTTACATTTGTGCTTCAGTGACAGTCCTGCGTGTGTGGCATCTCTCTCATTTGTTGCCACCAACAACAGAGTGTGTAACATTGTGCCTGATTTTCGTTGTGGTCTCACTCACCTGTAAAGGGGTAGCTAAATCATACTGAAGTTATAGCTCACCGTGTAATTTGTGTGACAGCAACAAATACCGTTAGTTTGTTTACGTTTTTAAAACAATGAGGAAGTATGGTGGAAGAGGTCGTGGCCGGGGGCGTTCATTGTCAGCTGGTAATGAGGGTAGTGGTAGTGGTGGAGCATCAGCTGGTCGTGGGAAAAAAAATATTGCACCTAAGTCTGGAGCTGTGGAGCCAGGTTCGTCGTCTGGCTACACAAGGCCTCGAACGCTCCCTTTTCTGGGAGTAGGAAAACCGCTTTTAAAGCCGGAGCAGCAAGAGCAAGTTTTGGCTTATCTTGCTGACTCAGCCTCTAGCTCTTTTGCCTCCTCTCGTGAAACTGGTAAATGTCAAAGCAGCGCGTCGTTAGTGGATGTTCACGGTCAGGGACAAGTCGCTTCCTTGTCCTCTTCAGCAAAAACAACAACAGAGAAGAATGCAGCAGGCGACACAACGGGTTACTCCATGGAGCTCTTTACACATACCGTCCCTGGCTTAGAAAGTGAAGCAGTTAACAGTCCATGCCCATTACAAGTTGAATCTGACATGGAGTGCACTGATGCACAGCCACAGCCAGACTACTATGCTGGTCCTTTGACTCAGACCACAACATTGCCCTCGCAGGGTGCTGATCAAGAATCAGACCCTGATGAGACTATGTTGCCCCATCACGAACGCTATACCACCGACCGACACGGTGACACAGACGAAGTTGCACACGAGCTACAAGAAGAGGTAATAGATGACCCAGTTCTTGACCCCGATTGGCAGCCATTGGGGGAACAGGGTGCAGGCGGCAGCAGTTCTGAAGCGGAGGAGGAGGGGCCGCAGCAGGCATCAACATCGCAACAGGTTCCATCTGCCGGGCCCGTAACTTGCCCAAAACGCGTGGCAAAGCTAAAACCTGTTGGAGGACAGCGTGGCCATCCGGTTAAAGCTCAGTCTGCAATGCCTGAAAAGGTATCCGATGCTAGAAAGAGTGCAGTCTGGCATTTTTTTAAACAACATCCAATTGATCAGCGCAAAGTCATCTGTCAAAAATGTTCAACTACCTTAAGCAGAGGACAGAATCTGAAAAGTTTCAATACAAGTTGCATGCATAGACATTTAACCACCATGCATTTGCAAGCCTGGACTAACTACCAAACGTCCCTTAAGGTTGTAGCACCCTCGGCCAATGAAGCTAGTCATCAACGCAACATCCCTTCCGGCAGTGTAGGGCCACCATTTTCCGCACCACCTGCAGTATCTGTGCAGGTTTCTTTGCCAGGCCAAAGCCGTCAGGGTCAGGGAATCACCAGTTTCGTAGTAGGAAACACTGCATCTAGGGCACCGGTGGCAACAATACCATCTCCCACCGTCTCTCAGTCTGCCATGTCCACCGGCACCCCCGCTAGTTCCACGATCTCCAGCTCTCCAGTCCAGCTCACCCTACATGAGACTATGGTTAGAAAAAGGAAGTACTTAGCCTCGCATCCGCGTACAAAGGGTTTGAACGCACACATAGCTAGACTAATCTCGTTAGAGATGATGCCCTACCGGTTAGTTGAAAGCGAAGCTTTCAAAGCCCTGATGGACTACGCTGTACCACGCTACGAGCTACCCAGTCGACACTTTTTTTCCAGAAAAGCCATCCCAGCCCTCCACCAGCATGTTAAAGAGCGCATCGTCCATGCACTCAGGCAATCTGTGAGCACAAAGGTGCACCTGACAACAGATGCATGGACCAGTAGGCATGGCCAGGGACGTTACGTGTCCATCACGGCACACTGGGTAAATGTGGTGGATGCAGGGTCCACAGGGGACAGCAAGTTTGGGACAGTTCTGCCTAGCCCACGGTCTAGGAAACAATTGGCTGTAGCCGTTCGCACCCCCCCTCCTCCTCTTCGTCCTCCTGCAGAAGCGAGAGCTCGTCCACAGACCGCAGTCGCACAACCACTCCATCCGCAGCTGCCACTGTTGCACACCAGGTCTCCCATTATGGGGCAGCTACTGGCAAACGTCAGCAGGCTGTATTGGCTATGAAGTGTTTGGGCGACAACAGACACACCGCGGAAGTTCTGTCCGAGTTCTTGCAGAAAGAAACGCAGTCGTGGCTGGGCACTGTAGATCTTGAGGCAGGCAAGGTAGTGAGTGATAACGGAAGGAATTTCATGGCTGCCATCTCCCTTTCCCAACTGAAACACATTCCTTGCCTGGCTCACACCTTAAACCTGGTGGTGCAGTGCTTCCTGAAAAGTTATCCGGGGTTATCCGACCTGCTCCTCAAAGTGCTTGGACTTTGCTCACATATCCGCCGTTCGCCCGTACACTCCAGCCGTATGCAGACCTATCAGCGTTCTTTGAACCTTCCCCAGCATCGCCTAATCATAGACGTTGCAACAAGGTGGAACTCAACACTGCACATGCTTCAGAGACTGTGTGAACAGAGGCGGGCTGTTATGTTTTTGTGGGAGGATACACATACACGGGCAGGCAGTAGGATGGCAGACATGGAGTTGTCAGGTGTGCAGTGGTCGAAGATTCAAGACATGTGTCAAGTCCTTCAGTGTTTTGAGGAATGCACACGGCTGGTTAGTGCAGACAACGCCATAATAAGCATGAGCATCCCCCTAATGCGTCTGCTGATGCAAAGTTTGACGCACATAAAGGATCAGGCGTCTGCAGCTGAGGAAGAGGAAAGCCTTGATGACAGTCAGCCATTGTCTGGCCAGGGCAGTGTACAGGACGAGGTAGCGGGCGAAGAGGAGGAGGAGGACGAGGAGGATGATGGGGATGATTATATTTTTAATGAGGAAGCTTTTCCGGGGCCACTGGAAATTGGTGGCGCGGCAAGGCCGGGTTCTGGTTTTTTGAGGGACACAAGTGACGTTGATTTGCCTGAAACTGCCCCTCAACCAAGCACAACCGCAGATTTGAGAACTGGAACTTTGGCCCACATGGCGGATTATGCCTTACGTATCCTCAAAAGGGACACACGCATAACTAAAATGATGAATGATTGATGACGATTACTGGTTGGCCTGCCTCCTTGATCCTCGCTATAAAGGCAAATTGCAAAATATAATGCCACATGAGAACTTGGAACTAATATTAGCAACCAAACAATCAACTCTTGTTGACCGTTTGCTTCTGGCATTCCCTGCACACAGCGCCCGTGATCGTTCTCACACGAGCTGCAGGGGCCAGCAGACCAGAGGAGTTAGAGGGGCAGAAATCAGAAGTGGCGTTGGCCAGAGGGGTTTTCTGACCAGGTTGTGGAGTGATTTTGCTATGACCGCAGACAGGACAGGTACTGCAGCATCAATTCAAAGTGACAGGAGACAACATTTGTCCAGTATGGTTACAAACTATTTTTCATCCCTTATCGATGTTCTCCCTCAACCGTCATTCCCATTTGATTACTGGGCATCAAAATTAGACACCTGGCCAGAATTGGCAGAATATGCATTGCAGGAGCTTGCTTGCCCGGCAGCTAGTGTCCTATCAGAAAGAGTATTCAGTGCTGCAGATTCAATACTAACAGAAAAAAGGACTCGTCTGGCTACCCAAAATGTAGATGATCTAACCTTCATTAAAATGAACCACAACTGGATTTCGAAATCTTTTGCCCCACCTTGCCCGGCTGACACCTAGCTTTCCTATGAAAAGGTCTTGCCTGTGGACTATTCTGAATGCCTTTTCCAATCTCGTAATTTTCTGCACCTGATTGTCCAGCATACGACATGTTTACACCTCACTAAATGGCCAAACTCCCCACACGGGGCCGTGGTATCGACACTTGGCGACAGCACCCGTGAGAGTGCAGTTTGTCTGAAGAGGTGGGTGAGCCCGCTTTTGGTCGACGGCACTGCCACTGGGTCCCTCCTAGTACAATAAAGTGTCTCTGGCGGTGGTGGTGCGCACCCAACGTCAGACACACCGTTGTAATATGAGGGGCCCTGGGCCTGTACCGCCGGCCACAAGACAGTTTTCCCCCCACCCCAGCTCAAACAGTGCTCTACCACTTGCAAAATTATCTCACAGCTCCACCAATGTTTAGTCTATGCGCTGACATCCTTCAATTCCTGCCACTGACAATACCATTGTATTGACATTTTTGTTATGTTAGGCCTTCGATGCCTGTCTGTGGTCACTCCTTCCACTAGGCCTCCACTGACCACACCACTGCTGCCCGTGTACCCCTGGAACCAATTTAAAATTGCCTACAGCCATGTGTTATTATTTTAGGCCTTCGATGCCTGTCTGCGGTCACTCCTTCCACTAGGCCTCCACTGACCACACCACTGCTGCCCGTGTACCCCTGGAACCAATTTAAAATTGCCTACAGCCAGCCCAATTTTTTTATTTTAGGCCTTCGATGCCTGTCTGCGGTCCATTCTTTCAACTACTACTACACTGACCAGGGCACTGCTGCCCATGTACCCCTGGAACCAATTTAAAATTGCCTACAGCCATGTGTTATTATTTTAGGCCTTCGATGCCTGTCTGCGGTCACTCCTTCCACTAGGCCTCCACTGACCACACCACTGCTGCCCGTGTACCCCTGGAACCAATTTAAAATTGCCTACAGCCATGTGTTATTATTTTAGGCCTTCGATGCCTGTCTGCGGTCACTCCTTCCACTAGGCCTCCACTGACCACACCACTGCTGCCCGTGTACCCCTGGAACCAATTTAAAATTGCCTACAGCCAGCCCAATTTTTTTATTTTAGGCCTTCGATGCCTGTCTGCGGTCCATTCTTTCAACTACTACTACACTGACCAGGGCACTGCTGCCCGTGTACCCCTGGAACCAATTTAAAATTGCCTACAGCCATGTGTTATTATTTTAGGCCTTCGATGCCTGTCTGTGGTCACTCCTTCCACTAGGCCTCCACTGACCACACCACTGCTGCCCGTGTACCCCTGGAACCAATTTAAAATTGCCTACAGCCAGCCCAATTTTTTTATTTTAGGCCTTCGATGCCTGTCTGCGGTCCATTCTTTCAACTACTACTACACTGACCAGGGCACTGCTGCCCATGTACCCCTGGAACCAATTTAAAATTGCCTACAGCCATGTGTTATTATTTTAGGCCTTCGATGCCTGTCTGCGGTCACTCCTTCCACTAGGCCTCCACTGACCACACCACTGCTGCCCGTGTACCCCTGGAACCAATTTAAAATTGCCTACAGCCATGTGTTATTATTTTAGGCCTTCGATGCCTGTCTGCGGTCACTCCTTCCACTAGGCCTCCACTGACCACACCACTGCTGCCCGTGTACCCCTGGAACCAATTTAAAATTGCCTACAGCCAGCCCAATTTTTTTATTTTAGGCCTTCGATGCCTGTCTGCGGTCCATTCTTTCAACTACTACTACACTGATCAGGGCACTGCTGCCCGTGTACCCCTGGAACCAATTTAAAATTGCCTACAGCCATGTGTTATTATTTTAGGCCTTCGATGCCTGTCTGTGGTCACTCCTTCCACTAGGCCTCCACTGACCACACCACTGCTGCCCGTGTACCCCTGGAACCAATTTAAAATTGCCTACAGCCATGTGTTATTATTTTAGGCCTTCGATGCCTGTCTGCGGTCACTCCTTCCACTAGGCCTCCACTGACCACACCACTGCTGCCCGTGTACCCCTGGAACCAATTTAAAATTGCCTACAGCCAGCCCAATTTTTTTATTTTAGGCCTTCGATGCCTGTCTGCGGTCCATTCTTTCAACTACTACTACACTGACCAGGGCACTGCTGCCCGTGTACCCCTGGAACCAATTTAAAATTGCCTACAGCCATGTGTTATTATTTTAGGCCTTTGATGCCTGTCTGTGGTCACTCCTTCCACTAGGCCTCCACTGACCACACCACTGCTGCCCGTGTACCCCTGGAACCAATTTAAAATTGCCTACAGCCATGTGTTATTATTTTAGGCCTTCGATGCCTGTCTGCGGTCACTCCTTCCACTAGGCCTCCACTGACCACACCACTGTTGCCCGTGTACCCCTGTAACCAATTTAGAATTGCCTACAGCCATGTGTTATTATTTTAGGCCTTCGATGCCTGTCTGCGGTCACTCCTTCCACCAGGCCTCCACTGACCACACCACTGCTGCCCGTGTACCCCTGTAACCAATTTAGAATTGCCTACAGCCATGTGTTATTATTTTAGGCCTTCGATGCCTGTCTGCGGTCACTCCTTCCACTAGGCCTCCACTGACCACACCACTGCTGCCCGTGTACCCCTGGAACCAATTTAAAATTGCCTACAGCCATGTGTTATTATTTTAGGCCTTCGATGCCTGTCTGCGGTCACTCCTTCCACTAGGCCTCCACTGACCACACCACTGCTGCCCGTGTACCCCTGGAACCAATTTAAAATTGCCTACAGCCAGCCCAATTTTTTTATTTTAGGCCTTCGATGCCTGTCTGCGGTCCATTCTTTCAACTACTACAACACTGACCAGGGCACTGCTGCCCGTGTACCCCTGGAACCAATTTAAAATTGCCTACAGCCATGTGTTATTATTTTAGGCCTTCGATGCCTGTCTGCGGTCACTCCTTCCACTAGGCCTCCACTGACCACACCACTGCTGCCCGTGTACCCCTGGAACCAATTTAAAATTGCCTACAGCCATGTGTTATTATTTTAGGCCTTCGATGCCTGTCTGCGGTCACTCCTTCCACTAGGCCTCCACTGACCACACCACTGCTGCCCGTGTACCCCTGGAACCAATTTAAAATTGCCTACAGCCAGCCCAATTTTTTTATTTTAGGCCTTCGATGCCTGTCTGCGGTCCATTCTTTCAACTACTACTACACTGACCAGGGCACTGCTGCCCGTGTACCCCTGGAACCAATTTAAAATTGCCTACAGCCATGTGTTATTATTTTAGGCCTTCGATGCCTGTCTGTGGTCACTCCTTCCACTAGGCCTCCACTGACCACACCACTGCTGCCCGTGTACCCCTGGAACCAATTTAAAATTGCCTACAGCCAGCCCAATTTTTTTATTTTAGGCCTTCGATGCCTGTCTGCGGTCCATTCTTTCAACTACTACTACACTGACCAGGGCACTGCTGCCCATGTACCCCTGGAACCAATTTAAAATTGCCTACAGCCATGTGTTATTATTTTAGGCCTTCGATGCCTGTCTGCGGTCACTCCTTCCACTAGGCCTCCACTGACCACACCACTGCTGCCCGTGTACCCCTGGAACCAATTTAAAATTGCCTACAGCCATGTGTTATTATTTTAGGCCTTCGATGCCTGTCTGCGGTCACTCCTTCCACTAGGCCTCCACTGACCACACCACTGCTGCCCGTGTACCCCTGGAACCAATTTAAAATTGCCTACAGCCAGCCCAATTTTTTTATTTTAGGCCTTCGATGCCTGTCTGCGGTCCATTCTTTCAACTACTACTACACTGATCAGGGCACTGCTGCCCGTGTACCCCTGGAACCAATTTAAAATTGCCTACAGCCATGTGTTATTATTTTAGGCCTTCGATGCCTGTCTGTGGTCACTCCTTCCACTAGGCCTCCACTGACCACACCACTGCTGCCCGTGTACCCCTGGAACCAATTTAAAATTGCCTACAGCCATGTGTTAATATTTTAGGCCTTCGATGCCTGTCTGCGGTCACTCCTTCCACTAGGCCTCCACTGACCACACCACTGCTGCCCGTGTACCCCTGGAACCAATTTAAAATTGCCTACAGCCATGTGTTATTATTTTAGGCCTTCGATGCCTGTCTGCGGTCACTCCTTCCACTAGGCCTCCACTGACCACACCACTGCTGCCCGTGTACCCCTGGAACCAATTTAAAATTGCCTACAGCCAGCCCAATTTTTTTATTTTAGGCCTTCGATGCCTGTCTGCGGTCCATTCTTTCAACTACTACTACACTGACCAGGGCACTGCTGCCCGTGTACCCCTGGAACCAATTTAAAATTGCCTACAGCCATGTGTTATTATTTTAGGCCTTTGATGCCTGTCTGTGGTCACTCCTTCCACTAGGCCTCCACTGACCACACCACTGCTGCCCGTGTACCCCTGGAACCAATTTAAAATTGCCTACAGCCATGTGTTATTATTTTAGGCCTTCGATGCCTGTCTGCGGTCACTCCTTCCACTAGGCCTCCACTGACCACACCACTGCTGCCCGTGTACCCCTGTAACCAATTTAGAATTGCCTACAGCCATGTGTTATTATTTTAGGCCTTCGATGCCTGTCTGCGGTCACTCCTTCCACCAGGCCTCCACTGACCACACCACTGCTGCCCGTGTACCCCTGTAACCAATTTAGAATTGCCTACAGCCATGTGTTATTATTTTAGGCCTTCGATGCCTGTCTGCGGTCACTCCTTCCACTAGGCCTCCACTGACCACACCACTGCTGCCCGTGTACCCCTGGAACCAATTTAAAATTGCCTACAGCCATGTGTTATTATTTTAGGCCTTCGATGCCTGTCTGCGGTCACTCCTTCCACTAGGCCTCCACTGACCACACCACTGCTGCCCGTGTACCCCTGGAACCAATTTAAAATTGCCTACAGCCAGCCCAATTTTTTTATTTTAGGCCTTCGATGCCTGTCTGCGGTCCATTCTTTCAACTACTACAACACTGACCAGGGCACTGCTGCCCGTGTACCCCTGGAACCAATTTAAAATTGCCTACAGCCATGTGTTATTATTTTAGGCCTTCGATGCCTGTCTGCGGTCACTCCTTCCACTAGGCCTCCACTGACCACACCACTGCTGCCCGTGTACCCCTGGAACCAATTTAAAATTGCCTACAGCCATGTGTTATTATTTTAGGCCTTCGATGCCTGTCTGCGGTCACTCCTTCCACTAGGCCTCCACTGACCACACCACTGCTGCCCGTGTACCCCTGGAGCCAATTTAAAATTGCCTACAGCCAGCCCAATTTTTTTATTTTAGGCCTTCGATGCCTGTCTGCGGTCCATTCTTTCAACTACTACTACACTGACCAGGGCACTGCTGCCCGTGTACCCCTGGAACCAATTTAAAATTGCCTACAGCCATGTGTTATTATTTTAGGCCTTCGATGCCTGTCTGTGGTCACTCCTTCCACTAGGCCTCCACTGACCACACCACTGCTGCCCGTGTACCCCTGGAACCAATTTAAAATTGCCTACAGCCATGTGTTATTATTTTTGGCCTTCGATGCCTGTCTGCGGTCACTCCTTCCACTAGGCCTCCACTGACCACACCACTGCTGCCCGTGTACCCCTGGAACCAATTTAAAATTGCCTACAGCCAGCCCAATTTTTTTATTTTAGGCCTTCGATGCCTGTCTGCGGTCCATTCTTTCAACTACTACTACACTGACCAGGGCACTGCTGCCCGTGTACCCCTGGAACCAATTTAAAATTGCCTACAGCCATGTGTTATTATTTTAGGCCTTCGATGCCTGTCTGTGGTCACTCCTTCCACTAGGCCTCCACTGACCACACCACTGCTGCCCGTGTACCCCTGGAACCAATTTAAAATTGCCTACAGCCATGTGTTATTATTTTAGGCCTTCGATGCCTGTCTGCGGTCACTCCTTCCACTAGGCCTCCACTGACCAAACCACTGCTGCCCGTGTACCCCTGGAACCAACATCAGAAAATATAAAAATAAGTATTTTGCTTATAAAAAAGAAAATACTGGAGAGATATCAAATGCAGACATTTTAACATTAAAAACAAACACATACAACAAAAATCTGGTACAGTACTAAAAATGGCCACCAGCTACAATAACTTTCTCCTGCAAGTAGTTAACTGAAAGGTTTTTTCAATTTTAAACACAGATATGGCATCCACCGAGTGTTGTCCTGTCGCGTCTTCTTTATATTATTGCCAAGAAGATGCAAAACAATGAAAATAATAAAATCATTATTTACCAAAAAAATAGAGTAAGTCAAAACCACATTGCAAATAAACATTCATTACAAATAAAGAAGCAGGGCGCGTCCGAGGGTGAGTATATACCTAATAAGAATATAATCACCCTCGGACGCGCCCTGCTTCTTTCCGACAGCCTTCCTTCCTAAGAATCAGCCCTTCCGTGGTGTAGAGAGAGGGTTTGTTACACTCCAAGGTGTTCCCCAGGTTGCCTTTCCTGAGCTTCGATCTTCCGGCTCTCGTTTAGTAGTTGTTGGAAACTACGCTGCATTGGGCCTACAAATTGGGTATGGGGTGTAGAGAGATGGTGTGTTCCACTCCAAGGTGTTCCCCAGGTTGCCTTTCCTGAGCTTCGATCTTCCGGCTCTCGTTTAGTAGTTGTTGGAAACTACGCTGCATTAGGCCTACAAATTGGGTATGGGGTGTAGAGAGATGGTGTGTTCCACTGTAGAGAGATGGTGTGTTCCACTCCAAGGTGTTCCCCAGGTTTCCTCTCCATTGCTTCGATCTTCCGGCTCTCGTTTAGTAGTTGTTGGAAACTACGCTGCATTAGGCCTACAAATTGGGTATGGGGTGTAAAGAGATGGTGTGTTACACTCCAAGGTGTTCCCCAGGTTTCCTCTCCATTGCTTCGATCTTCCGGCTCTCGTTTAGTAGTTGTTGGAAACTACGCTGCATTAGGCCTACAAATTGGGTATGGGGTGTAGAGAGATGGTGTGTTCCACTCCAAGGTGTTCCCCAGGTTTCCTCGCCAATGCTTCGATCATCATGCTCTCGTTTAGTAGTTGTTGGAAACTACGCTGCATTAGGCCTACAAATTGGGTATGGGGTGTAGAGAGATGGTGTGTTCCACTCCAAGGTGTTTTCCAGGTTGCCTTTCCTGAGCTTCGATCTTCCGGCTCTCGTTTAGTAGTTCTTGGAAACTACACTGCATTAGGCCTACAAATTGGGTATGGGGTGTAGAGAGATGGTGTGTTCCACTCCAAGGTGTTCCCCAGGTTTCCTCGCCAATGCTTCGATCTTCATGCTCTCGTTTAGTAGTTGTTGGAAACTACACTGCATTAGGCCTACAAATTGGGTATGGGGTGTAGAGAGATGGTGTGTTCCACTCCAAGGTGTTCTCCAGGTTGCCTTTCCTGAGCTTCGATCTTCCGGCTCTCGTTTAGTAGTTCTTGGAAACTACACTGCATTAGGCCTACAAATTGGGTATGGGGTGTAGAGAGATGGTGTGTTCCACTCCAAGGTGTTCTCCAGGTTGCCTTTCCTGAACTTCTATCTTCAGGCTCTCATTAAATTGTGGTTAAACGGAACAACTGCATTTGGCGTACTAGTTGGTTTGGGGCCTACTATCGGTGTCTGCCACTCCTTGCTGTTCTCCTGGTTTCCTGTCCTGAAATTCCGTTTTCAGGCGCTCGTTAAGTAGTTGTTAATGTTAGACTGCATTTTGCCTACTAGTTGGGTTGGGGCCTACTATCGGTGTCTGCCACTCCTTGCTGTTCTCCTCCACTGAACAAAGCTGTGCCGCCTGTTTACTACGGTTGCCAATTTTGAACTGCATTTCGACTACTTACTGATTTGGGCCTACTCTCTGTGTCAGTCTCTCATTCCAGTTGTCCTCCACTGCAATGCCCCCTGGTTATTCCTGTGTTACCAATTTTGAACTGCATTTAGCCAACTTTATTCTTTGGGCCTATATCTGTGTTTCCTCCTCATCCTGCCCATTGCCCAGCCAGTGATAGATGAGTCTGCTGGTACATTGACCCATAACGCAACATTCCCCGTGCACGCTACACAACAACATTGTGACCCTGCTGAAAGTCAGGTTGCTCTTCCCGCATACCATACCACCTTACACGGGGACAAAGAGGAAGGTGCAGATGAAAGTGCAGGTTCCTTCATCAGGTGGGGGGGAGGAATACTAGTTGGCGACGTCACTGGCACAGGGCCTCTCATAGTACGCAAAAGTGTTGCTGCCGGTGGGAGGCGCCCCCGCCGTGCAAACACACCGCTGTACTTTGAGGGGCCCTGTGCCAGTGCCAATGCCAACGAGTGGGCCCCCCCTGCTTGCTCAGGATCACAACACTTACAAAGTTGAAATACTTACCTCTCCCTGCTCCACTGCCGTGACGTGGTCCAGATTTCCTGGGCCCACTAATTACTTGAACCAGCCCTACCCACCACAACTTTAGCCAAATGACCCCCAATTTCAAATGCCTTCCAATTATTATAAGGTAAATTACGCTTGACAAGCTTCATTAAGAAGAATGGATGGTTTTGACATTAAAATGGGCACTCTAGGTGTTTTCCTGGCCCCCACTCACTGCCGACTATGCTGCCCCATTGACTTGCATTGGGTTTCGTGTTTCGGTCGATCCCGACTTTACGTCATAATCGGCCGATTTCACTCGACCCGACTTTTGAGATAGTCGGGTTTCGCGAAACCCGGCTCGACTCTAAAAAGGTCAAGGTCGCTCAACTCTAGTGTTGAGCATTCCGATACCGCAAGTATCGGGTATCGGCCGATACTTGCGGTATCGGAATTCCGATACCGAGTTCCGATACTTTTGTGGTATCGGGAATCGGTATCGGATCCATATTAATGTGTAAAATAAAGAATTAAAATAAAAAATATTGATATACTCACCTCTCCGGAGGCCCCTAGACATCACCGCTGGTAACCGGCAGCCTTCTTTGTTTAAAATGAGCGCGTTTAGGGACTTCCATGACGTCACGGCTTCTGATTGGTCGCGTGCCGCTCATGTGACCGCCACACGACCAATCAGAAGCCGCGACATCATTCTCAGGTCCTAAACTCCTCATTCTAGGAATTTAGGACCTGAGAATGACGTCGCGGCTTCTGATTGGTCGCGTGGCGGTCACATGAGCGGCACGCGACCAATCAGAAGCCGCGACGTCATTCTCAGGTCCTAAACGCGCTCATTTTAAGCAAAGAAGGCTGCCGGTTACCAGCGGTGATGTCCAGGGGCCTCCGGAGAGGTAATTATATCAATATTTTTTATTTTAATTCTTTATTTTACACATTAATATGGATCCCAGGGCCTGAAGGAGAGTTTCCTCTCCTTCAGACCCTGGGAACCATCAGGAAACCTTCCGATACTTGGTGTCCCATTGACTTGTATTGGTATCGGGTATCGGTATCGGCGATATCCGATACTTTTCGGGTATCGGCCGATACTATCCGATACCGATACTTTCAAGTATCGGACGGTATCGCTCAACACTAGTTATGGGTCAATGTACCAGCAGACTCATCTATCACTGGCTGGGCAATGGGCAGGATGAGGGGGAAACAGATATGGGCCCAAAGAATAAAGTGGGCTAAATGCAGTTCAAAATTGGTAACAGGACTAACCAGGGGGCATTGCTTTGTTCAGTGGAGGACAACTGGAATGAGAGGCTGACACAGAGAGTAGGCCCAAATCAGTAAGTAGTCTAAATGCAGTTCAAAATTGGCAACAGTAGTAAACAGGCGGCACAGCTTTGTTCACTGGAGGAGAACAGCAAGGAGCGGCAGACACCGATAGAAGGCCCCAACCCAACTAGTAGGCCCACTGCAGTTTTAAAATTCCGATAGGCTGAAAACCAGATAATTGTAGGTCATTTTTTGTAAAGAGGACAGCTGTATTGAATGGCGCAGCCAGACACTACAAGTAGGCCTTACACCACAAAGTTGGCTCGACGCAGGTTTAAAAAAGGTTACATGGGTACACGGTCTGCATTGGTGTGCTCAGTGGAGGACAATTGGAAGGAGGGACTGCAGAAAGACTTAGTAGGCGTAAAATAACAAAATAGGCTCTATGCAGCTTCGATTATGTGGCAACCTGGAGAACACATTGGAGCGGCAGACACCATCTCTACGACCCAGACCCAACTTGTAGGCCTAATGTAGTGTTGTTTCAACAACTACTTAAGACGAGCATGAAGATTGAAGTTATGGAGAGGCAACCTGGAGAACACCTTGGAGCGGCAGACACCGTCTCTACAACCCAGACCCAACTTGTAGGCCTAATGCAGTGTTGTTTCAACAACTACTGAACGATAGCTAGAAGATCGAAGCTATGGAGAGGCAACCTGGAGAACACCTTGGAGCGGCAGACACCGTCTCTACAACCCAGACCCAACTTGTAGGCCTAATGCAGTGTTGTTTCAACAACTACTGAACGAGAGCTAGAAGATCGAAGCTATGGAGAGGCAACCTGGAGAACACCTTGGAGCGGCAGACACCGTCTCTACAACCCAGACCCAACTTGTAGGCCTAATGTAGTGTTGTTTCAACAACTACTTAAGACGAGCATGAAGATTGAAGCAATGGAGAGGCAACCTGGAGAACACCTTGGAGCGGCAGACACCGTCTCTATGACCCAGACCCAACTTGTAGGCCTAATGTAGTGTTGTTTCAACAACTACTTAACACGAGCATGAAGATTGAAGCTATGGAGAGGCAACCTGGAGAACACCTTGGAGCAGCAGACACCGTCTCTACAACCCAGACCCAACTTGTAGGCCTAATGCAGTGTTGTTTCAACAACTACTGAATGAGAGCTAGAAGATCGAAGCTAAGGAGAGGCAACCTGGAGAACACCTTGGAGCGGCAGACACCGTCTCTACAACCCAGACCCAACTTGTAGGCCTAATGCAGTGTTGTATCAACAACTACTGAACGAGAGCTAGAAGATCGAAGCTATGGAGAGGCAACCTGGAGAACACCTTGGAGCTGCAGACACCGTCTCTAAAACCCAGACCCATCTTGTAGGCCTAATGCAGTGTTGTTTCAACAACTACTGAACGAGAGCTAAAAGATCGAAGCTATGGAGAGGCAACCTGGAGAACACCTTGGAGCGGCAGACACCGTCTCTACAACCCAGACCCAACTTGTAGGCCTAATGTAGTGTTGTTTCAACAACTACTTAAGACGAGCATGAAGATTGAAGCAATGGAGAGGCAACCTGGAGAACACCTTGGAGCGGCAGACACCGTCTCTACGACTCAGACCCAACTTGTAGGCCTAATGTAGTGTTGTTTCAACAACTACTTAACACGAGCATGAAGATTGAAGCTATGGAGAGGCAACCTGGAGAACACCTTGGAGCGGCAGACACCGTCTCTACAACCCAGACCCAACTTGTAGGCCTAATGCAGTGTTGTTTCAACAACTACTGAATGAGAGCTAGAAGATCGAAGCTAAGGAGAGGCAACCTGGAGAACACCTTGGAGCGGCAGACACCGTCACTACAACCCAGACCCAACTTGTAGGCCTAATGCAGTGTTGTTTCAACAACTACTGAACGAGAGCTAGAAGATCGAAGCTATGGAGAGGCAACCTGGAGAACACCTTGGAGCGGCAGACACCGTCTCTACAACCCAGACCTAACTTGTAGGCCTAATGCAGT
Organism: Ranitomeya imitator; assembly: GCF_032444005.1. Taxonomy (NCBI): domain Eukaryota; kingdom Metazoa; phylum Chordata; class Amphibia; order Anura; family Dendrobatidae; genus Ranitomeya; species Ranitomeya imitator. The sequence goes on along the minus strand of NC_091286.1, from coordinate 248,099,727 downwards.
GTTGTTTCAACAACTACTTAACGAGAGCTAGAAGATCGAAGCTATGGAGAGGCAACCTGGAGAACACCTTGGGGCGGCAGACACTGTTAGTAGGCCCTACCGAAGTAGTAGCCCCAATGCAGTTTTCAAATTCCTATAGGCTGAAAACCAGACTATTGACGCTCAGCTTTTTTCAGAGGAGGACAGCTGTATTGAGTGGCACAGACAGACACAGGTAGTAGGCCTTAAACAAAAAATTTGGCTCAATGCAGTTTAAAAAAGGTTAGAGGGGTACACAGGCAGCATTGCTCTGGTCAGTGGAGGACAATTTCAATTATGGACCGCAGACAAACTTAGTACGCCTACAATTAAAAAAAAGGATGCTCTATGCAATTTAAAATAGGTTCCAGGGGTACACGGACAGCATTGGTCTGGTCAGTGGAGGACTATTGGAAGGAGGGACCGCAGACAGGCTTAGTAGGCCTAACATAACAAAATTAGGCTGTAGGCACTTTAAAATTGGTTCCAGGGGTACACGGGTAGCAGTGGTCTGGTCAGTGGAGGACTAGTGGAAGGAGGGACCGCAGACAGGCTTAGTAGACCTAACATAACAAAAGTAGGCTGTAGGCACTTTAAAATAGCTTCCAGGGGTACACGGGCAGCAGTGGTCTGGTCAGTGGAGGACTAGTGGAAGGAGGGACCGCAGACAGGCTTAGTAGACCTAACATAACAAAAGTAGGCTGTAGGGACTTTAAAATAGGTTCCAGGGGTACACGGGCAGCAGTGGTGTGGTCAGTGGAGGACTATTGGAAGGAGGGACCGCAGACAGGTTAGTAGGCCTAACATAACAAAAGTAGGCTGTAGGCACTTTAAAATAGGTTCCAGGGGTACACAGGCAGCAGTGGTCTGGTCAGTGGAGGACTAGTGGAAGGAGGGACCGCAGACAGGCTTAGTAGACCTAACATAACAAAAGTAGGCTGTAGGCACTTTAAAATAGCTTCCAGGGGTACACGGGCAGAAGTGGTCTGGTCAGTGGAGGATTAGTGGAAGGAGGGACCGCAGACAGGCTTAGTAGACCTAACATAACAAAAGTAGGCTGTAGGCACTTTAAAATAGGTTCCAGGGGTACATGGGCAGCAGTGGTCTGGTCAGTGGAGGACTAGTGGAAGGAGGGACCGCAGACAGGCTTAGTAGGCCTAACATAACAAAAGTAGGCTGTAGGCACTTTAAAATAGGTTCCAGGGGTACACGGACAGCATTGGTCTGGTCAGTAGAGGACTAGTGGAAGGAGGGACCGCAGACAGGCTTAGTAGACCTAACATAACAAAAGTAGGCTGTAGGCACTTTAAAATAGGTTCCAGGGGTACACGGGCAGCAGTGGTCTGGTCAGTGGAGGACTAGTGGAAGGAGGGACCGCAGACAGGCTTAGTAGGCCAAACATAACAAAAGTAGGCTGTAGGCACTTTAAAATAGGTTCCAGGGGTACACGGGCAGCAGTGGCCTGGTCAGTGGAGGACTAGTGGAAGGAGGGACCGCAGACGGGCTTAGTAGGCCTAACACAACAAAAGTAGGCTGTAGGCACTTTAAAAAAGGTTCCAGGGGTACACGGGCAGCAGTGGTCTGGTCAGTGAAGGACAATTTCTATAATGGACCGCAGACAGGCTTAGTAGGCCTAACATAACAAAAGTAGGCTGTAGGCACTTTAAAATAGGTTCCAGGGGTACACGGGCAGCAGTGGTCTGGTCAGTGGAGGACTAGTGGAAGGAGGGACCGCAGACAGGCTTAGTAGGCCTAACATAACAAAAGTAGGCTGTAGGCACTTTAAAATAGGTTCCAGGGGTACATGGGCAGCAGTGGTCTGGTCAGTGGAGGACTAGTGGAAGGAGGGACCGCAGACAGGCTTAGTAGGCCTAAGATAACAAAAGTAGGCTGTAGGCACTTTAAAATAGGTTCCAGGGGTACACGGACAGCATTGGTCTGGTCAGTAGAGGACTAGTGGAAGGAGGGACCGCAGACAGGCTTAGTAGGCCTAACATAACAAAAGTAGGCTGTAGGCACTTTAAAATAGGTTCCAGGGGTACACAGGCAGCAGTGGTCTGGTCAGTGGAGGACTAGTGGAAGGAGGGACCGCAGACAGGCTTAGTAGACCTAACATAACAAAAGTAGGCTGTAGGCACTTTAAAATAGCTTCCAGGGGTACACGGGCAGAAGTGGTCTGGTCAGTGGAGGATTAGTGGAAGGAGGGACCGCAGACAGGCTTAGTAGACCTAACATAACAAAAGTAGGCTGTAGGCACTTTAAAATAGGTTCCAGGGGTACATGGGCAGCAGTGGTCTGGTCAGTGGAGGACTAGTGGAAGGAGGGACCGCAGACAGGCTTAGTAGGCCTAACATAACAAAAGTAGGCTGTAGGCACTTTAACCCCTTCAAGACCCAGCCTATTTTGACCTTAAAGACCTTGCCGTTTTTTGCAATTCTGACCAGTGTCCCTTTATGAGGTAATAACTCAGGAACGCTTCAACGGATCCTAGCGGTTCTGAGATTGTTTTTTCGTGACATATTGGGCTTCATGTTAGTGGTAAATTTAGGTCAATAAATTCTGCATTTATTTGTGATAAACACGGAAATTTGGCGAAAATTTTGAAAATTTCGCAATTTTCACATTTTGAATTTTTATTCTGTTAAACCAGAGAGATATGTGACACAAAATAGTTAATAAATAACATTTCCCACATGTTTACTTTACATCAGCACAATTTTGGAAACAAAATTTTTTTTTGTTAGGAAGTTATAAGGGTTAAAATTTGACCAGCGATTTGTCATTTTTACAACGAAATTTACAAAACCATTTTTTTTAGGGACCACCTCACATTTGAAGTCAGTTTGAGGGGTCTATATGGCTGAAAATACCCAAAAGTGACACCATTCTAAAAACTGCACCCCTCAAGGTACTCAAAACCACATTCAAGAAGTTTATTAACCCTTCAGGTGCTTCACAGCAGCAGAAGCAACATGGAAGGAAAAAATGAACATTTAACTTTTTAGTCACAAAAATTATCTTTTAGCAACAATTTTTTTATTTTCCCAATGGTAAAAGGAGAAACTGAACCACGAAAGTTGTTGTCCAATTTGTCCTGAGTACGCTGATACCTCATATGTGGGGGTAAACCACTGTTTGGGCACACAGCAGGGCTTGGAAGGGAAGGAGCGCCATTTGACTTTTTGAATCAAAAATTGGCTCCACTCTTTAGCGGACACCATGTCACGTTTGGAGAGCCCCCGTGTGCCTAAAAATTGGAGCTCCCCCACAAATGACCCCATTTTGGAAACTAGACGCCCCAAGGAACTTATCTAGATGCATAGTGAGCACTTTGAACCCCCAGGTGCTTCACAAATTGATCCGTAAAAATGAAAAAGTACTTTTTTTTCACAAAAAAATTCTTTTAGCCTCAATTTTTTCATTTTCACATGGGCAACAGGATAAAATGGATCCTAAAATGTGTTGGGCAATTTCTCCTGAGTACACCAATACCTCACATGTGGGGGTAAACCACTGTTTGGGCACATGGTAAGGCTCGGAAGGGAAGGAGCGCCATTTGACTTTTTGAATGAAAAATTATTTCCATCGTTAGCGGACACCATGTCGCGTTTGGATAGCTCCTGTGTGCCTAAACATTGGCGCTCCCCCACAAGTGACCCCATTTTGGAAACTAGACCCCCCAAGGAACTTATTTAGATGCCTAGTGAGCACTTTAAACCCTCAGGTGCTTCACAAATTGATCTGTAAAAATGAAAAAGTACTTTTTTTTCACAAAAAAATTATTTTCGCCTCAATTTTTTCATTTTCACATGGGCAGTAGGATAAAATGGATCATAAAATTTGTTGGGCAATTTCTCCCGAGTACGCCGATACCTCATATGTGGGGGTAAACCACTGTTTGGGCACACGGCAGGGCTCGGAAGGGAAGGCGCGCCATTTGACTTTTTGAATGGAAAATTAGCTCCAATTGTTAGCGGACACCATGTCGCGTTTGGAGAGCCCCCTGTGTGCCTAAACATTGGAGCTCCCCCACAAGTGACCCCATTTTGGAAACTAGACCCCCCAAGGAACTTATCTAGATGCATATTGAGCACTTTAAACCCCCAGGTGCTTCACAGAAGTTTATAACGCAGAGCCATGAAAATAAAAAATAATTTTTCTTTCCTCAAAAATGATTTTTTAGCCTGGAATTTCCTATTTTGCCAAGGATAATGGGAGAAATTGGACCCCAAATATTGTTGTCCAGTTTGTCCTGAGTACGCTGATACCCCATATGTGGGGGTAAACCACTGTTTGGGCGCACGGCAGGGCTCGGAAGGGATGGCACGCCATTTGGCTTTTTAAATGGAAAATTAGCTCCAATCATTAGCGGACACCATGTCACGTTTGGAGAGCCCCTGTGTGCTTAAACATTGGAGATCCCCCAGAAATGACACCATTTTGGAAACTAGACCCCCAAAGGAACTAATCTAGATGTGTGGTGAGGACTTTGAACCCCCAAGTGCTTCACAGAAGTTTATAACGCAGAGCCATGAAAATAAAAAAAAAAATTATTTTCTCAAAAATGATCTTTTAGCCTGCAATTTTTTATTTTCCCAAGGGTAACAGGAGAAATTTGACCCCAAAAGTTGTTGTCCAGTTTCTCCTGAGTACGCTGATACCCCATATGTGGGGGTAAATCACTGTTTGGGCACATGCCGGGGCTCGGAAGTGAAGTAGTGACGTTTTGAAATGCAGACTTTGATGGAATGCTCTGTGGGCGTCACGTTGCGTTTGCAGAGCCCCTGATGTGGCTTAACAGTAGAAACCCCCCACAAGTGACCCCATTTTGGAAACTAGACCCCCAAAGGAACTTATCTAGATGTGTGGTGAGCACTTTGAACCCCCAAGTGCTTCATAGAAGTTTATAATGCAGAGCCGTGAAAATAATAAATACGTTTTCTTTCCTCAAAAATAATTATTTAGCCCAGAATTTTTTAATTTTCCCAAGGGTAACAGGAGAAATTTGACCCCAAAAGTTGTTGTCCAGTTTCTCCTGAGTACGGTGATACCCCATATGTGGGGGTAAACTACTGTTTGGGCACATGCCGGGGCTTGGAATTGAAGTAGTGACGTTTTGAAATGCAGACTTTGATGGAATGCTCTGCGGGCGTCACGTTGCGTTTGCAGAGCCCCTGATGTGCCTAAACAGTAGAAACCCCCCACAAGTGACCCCATTTTGGAAACTAGACCCTGAAAGGAACTTATCTAGATGTGTGGTGAGCACTTTGAACCCCCAAGTGCTTCATAGAAGTTTATAATGCAGAGCCGTGAAAATAATAAATACGTTTTCTTTCCTCAAAAATAATTATTTAGCCCAGAATTTTTTATTTTCCCAAGGGTTACAGGAGAAATTGGACCCCAAAAGTTGTTGTCCAGTTTCTCCTGAGTACGCTGATACCCCATATGTGGGGGTAAACCACTGTTTGGGCACACGTCGGGGCTCAGAAGGGAAGTAGTGACTTTTGAAATGCAGACTTTGATGGAATGGTCTGCGGGTGTCACGTTGCGTTTGCAGAGCCCCTGGTGTGCCTAAACAGTAGAGACCCCCCACAAGTGACCCCATTTTAGAAACTAGACCCCCCAAGGAACTTATCTAGATATGTGGTGAGCACTTTGAACCCCCAAGTGCTTCACAGACGTTTACAACGCAGAGCCGTGAAAATAAAAAATCATTTTTCTTTCCTCAAAAATTATGTTTTAGCAAGCATTTTTTTAGATTCACAAGGGTAACAGGAGAAATTGGACCCCAGTAATTGTTGCGCAGTTTGTCCTGAGTATGCTGGTACCCCATATGTGGGGGTAAACCACTGTTTGGGCACACGTCAGGGCTCGGAAGTGAGGGAGCACCATTTGACTTTTTGAATACGAGATTGGCTGGAATCAATGGTGGCGCCATGTTGCGTTTGGAGACCCCTGATGTGCCTAAACAGTGGTAACCCCTCAATTCTACCTCCAACACTAACCCCAACACACCCCTAACCCTAATCCCAACTGTAGCCATAACCCTAATCACAACCCTAACCGCAACACACCCCTAACCACAACACTAACCCCAACACACCCCTAACCACAACACTAACCCCAACACACCCCTAACCCTAACCACAACCCTAAGGCTATGTGCCCACGTTGCGGATTCGTGTGAGATATTTCCGCACCATTTTTGAAAAATCTGCGGGTAAAAGGCACTGTGTTTTACCTGCGGATTTTCCGCGGATTTCCAGTGTTTTTTGTGCGGATTTCACCTGCGGATTCCTATTGAGGAACAGGTGTAAAACGCTGCGGAATCCGCACAAAGAATTGACATGCTGCGGAAAATACAACGCAGCGTTCCCGCGCGGTATTTTCCGCACCATGGGCACAGCGGATTTGGTTTTTCATATGTTTACATGGTACTGTAAACCTGATGGAACACTGCTGCGAATCCGCAGCGGCCAATCCGCACCGTGTGCACATAGCCTAATTCTAAAGGTATGTGCACACGCTGCGGAAAACGCTGCGGATCCGCAGCAGTTTCCCATGAGTGTACAGTTCAATGTAAACCTATGGGAAACAAAAATCGCTGTACACATGCTGCGGAAAAACTGCACGGAAACGCAGCGGTTTACATTCCGCAGCATGTCACTTCTTTGTGCGGATTCCGCAGCGGTTTTACATCTGCTCCAATAGAAAATCGCAATTGTAAAACCGCAGTGAAATGCGCAGAAAAAAACGCGGTAAATCCGCCATAAATCCGCAGCGGTTTAGCACTGCGGATTTATCAAATCCGCAGCGGAAAAATCCGCAGAGGACCAGAATACGTGTGCACATTCCTAACCCTAGCCCTAACCCTACCCCTAACCCTACCCCTAACCCTACCCCTAACCCTACCCCTAACCCTAACCCTACCCCTACCCCTAACCCTACCCCTAACCCTAACCCTAACCCTACCCCTAACCCTAACCCTACCCCTAACCCTATTCTAACATTAGTGGAAAAAAAAAAATTTCTTTATTTTTTTATTGTCCCTACCTATGGGGGTGACAAAGGGGGGGGGTCATTTATTATTTTTTTTATTTTGATCACTGAGATAGATTATATCTCAGTGATCAAAATGCACTTTGGAACGAATCTGCCGGCCGGCAGATTCGGCGGGCGCACTGCGCATGCGCCCGCCATTTTGGAAGATGGCGGCGCCCGGGAGAAGACGGACGGGACCACGGCTGGATCGGTAAGTATGATAGGGTGGAGGGGGACCACGGGGGGGGGGATCGGAGCACGGGGGGGGGAATCGGAGCGCGGGAGGGGTGGAACGGAGCGCGGGGGGCGTGGAACGGAGCACGGGGGGGCTGGAACGGAGCACGGGGGGGTGGAACGGAGCACGGGGGGGGTGGATCGGAGTGCAGGGGGGGTGATTGGAGCACGGGGGGGTGATTGGAGCACGGGGGGAGCGGACACGAGCACGGGGGGGAGCGGAGCACTGGACGGAGGGGAGCCGGAGCAGTGTACCGGCCAGATCGGGGGGGTGGGGGGGCGATCGGAGTGGTGGGGTGGGGGCACACTAGTATTTCCAGCCATGGCCGATGATATTTCAGCATCGGCCATGGCTGGATTGTAATATTTCACCCGTTATAATGGGTGAAATATTACAAATCGCTCTGATTGGCAGTTTCACTTTCAACAGCCAATCAGAGCGATCGTAGCCACGAGGGGGTGAAGCCACCCCCCCTGGGCTAAACTACCACTCCCCCTGTCCCTGCAGATCGGGTGAAATGGGAGTTAACCCTTTCACCCGATCTGCAGGGACGCGATCTTTCCATGACGCCGCATAGGCGTCATGGGTCGGAATGGCACCGACTTTCATGACGCCTACGTGGCGTCAAAGGTCGGGAAGGGGTTAAAATAGGTTCCAGGGGTACACGGACAGCATTGGTCTGGTCAGTAGAGGACTAGTGGAAGGAGGGACCGCAGACAGGCTTAGTAGACCTAACATAACAAAAGTAGGCTGTAGGCACTTTAAAATAGGTTCCAGGGGTACACGGGCAGCAGTGGTCTGGTCAGTGGAGGACTAGTGGAAGGAGGGACCGCAGACAGGCTTAGTAGGCCAAACATAACAAAAGTAGGCTGTAGGCACTTTAAAATAGGTTCCAGGGGTACACGGGCAGCAGTGGCCTGGTCAGTGGAGGACTAGTGGAAGGAGGGACCGCAGACGGGCTTAGTAGGCCTAACACAACAAAAGTAGGCTGTAGGCACTTTAAAATAGGTTCCAGGGGTACACGGGCAGCAGTGGTCTGGTCAGTGAAGGACAATTTCTATAATGGACCGCAGACAGGCTTAGTAGGCCTAACATAACAAAAGTAGGCTGTAGGCACTTTAAAATAGGTTCCAGGGGTACACGGGCAGCAGTGGTCTGGTCAGTGGAGGACTAGTGGAAGGAGGGACCGCAGACAGGCTTAGTAGGCCTAACATAACAAAAGTGGGCTGTAGGCACTTTAAAATAGGTTCCAGGGGTACACGGGCAGCAGTTGTGTGGTCAGTGGAGGACTATTGGAAGGAGGGACCGCAGACAGGCTTAGTAGGCCTAACATAATAAAAGTTGGCTGTAGGCACTTTAAAATAGGTTCCAGGGGTACACGGGCAGCAGTGGTGTGCTCAGTGGAGGACTATTGGAAGGAGGGACCGCAGACAGGCTTAGTAGGCCAAACATAACAAAAGTGGGCTGTAGGCACTTTAAATTAGCTTCCAGGGGTACACGGGCAGAGGTGGTGTGGTGCGTGAAGGACAATTTCTATAATGGACCGCAGACAGGCTTAGTAGGCCTAACATAACAAAAGTAGGCTGTAGACACTTGGAATCATCTTACAGGGGTACATAGGCAGCATTGGTGTTGTCAGCGGAGGCCGATTGTAATGAGTGTCTGACAGTTAGTACTCACAAAAAATAAATAGATGTTAATGTCTCGCAATACAACAAAACCAAAACACAAAAGGGTGGCATACTAAGGTACAGGGGTGGGCTCCTCTGCTGAGTTTCAGACCTAGTAATTTGGCGCAAAGTATTTACTGGTGTAAATATAGGACACTGCCCCTGACTATTTTAAGTAGCATCATACATGTCAACACATTGGTATTGTCAGTGCCAGGCATTGAAGGATGTCAGCGCATAGACTAAACTTTGTTGGAGCTGTGAGAGATAATTTTGCACGTGGTAGAGCAGTGTTTGAGCTGGGGGGGAACTCTCTTGTGGCCAGCGGTACAGGCCCAGGGCCCCTCATGTTACAACGGTGTGTCTGACGTTGGGTGCGCACCACCACCACCAGGGACACTTTATTCTACTATGAGGGACCCAGTGGCAGTGCCGTCGACCAAAAGCGTGCACACCCACCTCTTCAGACAAACGGCACTCTCACGGGTGCTTGCGCCAAGTGGCGAGACCACGGTCCCGTGGGGGGAGTTTGGCTATTTTGGGAGATGTAAACATGTCATATGCTGGACAAACAGCTGCTGCAAATTACGAGATTGGAAAAGTCAGTCAGAGCAGTCCACAAGCAAGACCTTTTCATAGGAAAGCTATGTGCCAGCTGAGAAAGGTGGGGCAAAAGAATTTGAAATCCAGTTGTGGTTCATTTTAATGAAGGTTAGATCATCAATATTTTGGGTAGCCAGACGAGTCCTTTTTTTCGGTTAATATTGAACCTGCAGCACTGAATACTCTTTCTGATAGCACACTAGCTGCTGGGCAAGCAAGCTCCTGCAATGCATATTCTGCCAATTCTGGTCAGGTGTCTAATTTGGATGCCCAGTAATCAAATGGGAATGACGGTTGAGGGAGAACGTCGATAAGGGATGAAAAATAGTTAGTAACCATACTGGACAAATGTTGTCTCCTGTCACTTTGAATTGATGCTGCAGTACCTGTCCTGTCTGCGGTCATAGCAAAATCACTCCACAACCTGGTCAGAAAACTCCTCTGTCCAATGCCACTTCTGATTTGTGCACCTCTAACACCTCTGGTCTGCTGCCCCCTGCAGCTCGTGTGATGACGCTCACCGTCGCTGTGTGCTGGGAATGCCTGAATCAAACGGTCAACAAGAGTTGATTGTTTGGTTGCTAATATTTGTTCCAGGTTCTCATGTGGCATAATATTTTGCAATTTGCCTTTATAGCGAGGATCAAGGAGGCAGGCCAACCAGTAATCGTCATCGGTCATCATTTTAATAATGCGTGGGTCCCTTTTGAGGATACGTAAGGCATAATCCACCATGTGGGCCAAAGTTCCAGTTGTCAAATCTGTGGTTGGCTGGGTTGAGGGGCAGTTTCAGACAAATCTACGTCACTTATCTCCCTAAAAAAACCTGAACCCAGCCTTGCAATGCCACCAGTTGCTATTGGCCCCGGAGAAGCTTCCTCATTAAAAAAATACTCATCCCCATCATCCTCCTCATCCTCCTCCTCCTCCTATTCGCCCGCTACCTCGTCCTGTACACTGCCCTGACCAGACAATGGCTAGCTGTCATCAAGGCTTTCCTCTTCCTCTGCTGCAGACGCCTGCTCCTTTATGTGCGTCAAACTTTGCATCAGCAGACGCATTAGGGGGATGCTCATGCTTATTATGGCGTTGTCTGCACTAACCAGCCGTGTGCATTCCTCAAAACACTGAAGGACTTGACACATGTCTTGTACCTTCGACCACTGCACACCTGACAACTCCATATCTGCCATCCTACTGCCTGCCCATGTATGTGTATCCTCCCACAAAAACATAACAGCACGCCTCTGTTCGCACAGTCTCTGAAGCATCTGCAGTGTTGAGTTCCACCTTGTTGCAACGTCGATGATTAGGCGATGCTGGGGATGGTTCAAAGACCGCTGATTAGTGTTGAGCGATACCGTCCGATACTTGAAAGTATCGGTATCGGATAGTATCGGCCGATACCCGAAAAGTATCGGATATCGCCGATACCGATATCCGATACCAATACAAGTCAATGGTACACCAAGTATCGGAAGGTATCCTGATGGTTCCCAGGGTCTGAAGGAGAGGAAACTCTCCTTCAGGCCCTGGGATCCATATTAATGTGTAAAATAAAGAATTAAAATAAAAAATATTGATATATTCACCTCTCCGGCGGCCCCTGGACATCACCGCTGGTCACCGGCAGGCTTCTTTGTTTAAAATGAGTGCGTTTAGGACCTGCGAATGACGTCACGGCTTCTGATTGGTCGCGTGCCGCTCATGTGACCGCCATACGACCAATCACAAGCTGCGACGTCATTCGCACGTCCTAAATTCCTAGAATGAGGAGTTTAGGACCTGAGAATGACGTCGCGGCTTGTGATTGGTCGCGTGGCGGTCACATGAGCGGCACGCGACCAATCAGAAGCCGCGACATCATTCTCAGGTCCTAAACGCGCTCATTTTAAACAAAGAAGCCTGCCGGTGACCAGCGGTGATGTCCAGGGGCCGCCGGAGAGGTGAATATATCAATATTTTTTATTTTAATTCTTTATTTCACACATTAATGTGGATCCGATACCGATATCCGATATCACAAAAGTATCGGATCTCGGTATCGGAATTCCGATACCGCAAGTATCGGCCGATACCCGATACTTGCGGTATCGGAATGCTCAACACTACCGCTGATAGGTCTGCATACGGCTGGAGTGTACGGGCGAATGGCGGATATGCGAGCAAAGTCCGCGCACTTTGAGGAGCAGGTCGGATAACCCCGGATAACTTTTCAGGAAGCACTGCACCACCAGGTTTAAGGTGTGAGCCAGGCAAGGAATGTGTTTCAGTTGGGAAAGGGAGATGGCAGCCATGAAATTCCTTCCGTTATCACTCACTACCTTGCCTGCCTCAAGATCTACAGTGCCCAGCCACGACTGCATTTCTTTCTGCAAGAACTCGGACAGAACTTACGCGGTGTGTCTATTGTCGCCCAAACACTTCATAGCCAATACAGCCTGCTGACGCTTGCCAGTAGCTGCCCCATAATGGGACACCTGGTGTGCAACAGTGGCAGCTGCGGATGGAGTGGTTGTGCGACTGCGTTCTGTGGACGAGCTCTCGCTTCTGCAGGAGGACGAGGAGGAGGAGGAGGGGGTGCGTACAGCTACAGCCAACTGTTTCCTAGACCGTGGGCTAGGCAGAACTGTCCCAATATTGCTGTCCCCTGTGGACCCTGCATCCACCACATTCACCCAGTGTGCCGTGATGGACACGTAATGTCCCTGGCCATGCCTACTGGTCCATGCATCTGTTGTCAGGTGCACCTTTGTACTCACAGATTGCCTGAGTGCATGGACGATGTGCTCTTTAACATGCTGGTGGAGGGCTGGGATGGCTTTTCTCACAAAGAAGTGTCGACTGGGTAGCTCGTAGCGTGGTACAGCGTAGTCCATCAGGGCTTTGAAAGCTTCGCTTTCAACTAACCGGTAGGGCATCATCTCTAACGAGATTAGTCTAGCTATGTGGGTGTTCAAACCCTGTGTACGCGGATGCAAAACTAAGTACTTCCTTTTTCTAACGAGAGTCTCATGTAGGGTGAGCTGGACAGGAGAGCTGGAGATCGTGGAACTAGCGGGGGTGCCGGTGGACATGGCAGACTGAGAGACGGTTGGAGACAGTATTCTTGCCAGTGCCCTACATGCAGTGTTTCCAACTACGAAACTGGTGATTCCCTGACCCTGACTGCTTTGGCCTGGCAACGAAACATGCACAGATACTGCAGGTGGTGCGGAAAATGGTGGCATTACAGTGACAGAAGGGATGTAGCGTTGCTGACTAGCTTCATTGGCCGAGGGTGCTACAACCTTAAGGGACGTTTGGTAGTTAGTCCAGGCTTGCAAATGCATGGTGGTTAAATGTCTATGCATGCAACTTGTATTTAGACTTTTCAGATTCTGACCTCTGCTTAAGGTAGTTGAACATTTTTGACAGATGACTTTGCGCTGATCAATTGGATGTTGTTTAAAAAAATGCCAGACTGCACTCTTTCTAGCATCGGATACCTTTTCAGGCATTGCAGACTGAGCTTTAACCGGATGGCCACGCTGTCCTCCAACAGGTTTTGGCTTTGCCACGCGTTTTGGGCCAGATACGGGCCCGGCAGATGGAACCTGTTGCGATGTTGATGCCTGCTGCGGCCCCTCCTCCTCCGCTTCAGAACTACTGCCACCTGCACCCTGTTCCCCCAATGGCTGCCAATCGGGGTCAACAACTGGGTCATCTATGACCTCCTCTTCTATCTCGTGTGCAACTTCGTCTGTGTCACCGTGTAAGCCGGTGGTATAGCGTTCGTGACGGGGCACCATAGTCTCATCAGGGTCTGATTCTGGATCAGTACACTGCGAGGGCAATGTTGTGGTCTGAGTCAAAGGAACAGCATAGTAATCTGGCTGTGGCTGTGCATCTGTGCACTCCATGTCCGATTCAACTTGTAATGGGCATGGCCTGTTAACTGTTTCACTTTCTAACCCAGGAACGGTATGTGTAAAGAGCTCCATGGAGTAACCCGTTGTGTCGCCTGACGCATCCTTCTCTGTTGTTGTTTTGGCTGAAGAGGACAAGGAAGTGACTTGTCCCTGACTGTGAACATCCACTAACGACGCGCTGCTTTTACATTTACCAGTTTCAGAAGAGGAGGCAAAAGAGCTAGAGGCTGAGTCAGCAAGGAAAGCCAAAACTTGCTCTTGCTGCTCCGGCTTTAAAAGCGGTTTTCCTACTCCCAGAAAAGGGAGCGTTCGAGGCCCTGTGTAGCCAGACGACGAACCTGGCTCCACAGCTCGAGACTTAGGTGCTATATTGTTTTTCCCACGACCACCTGATGCTCCACCACCACTACCATCATTACCAGCTGGCAATGAACGCCCACGGCCACGACCTCTTCCACCAGACTTCCTCATTGTTTTAAAAACGTAACCAAAGTAACGGTATTTGTTACTGTTAAACAACTTACAAGGTGAACTCAAACTTCTGTAGGATTTAGATATCCCTTTATAGGTGGGTGAGACTGCAAGGAAAATCAGGCACAATGTTACACACTTGGTTTTCTGTGGCACAAAATGAGAGAGATGCCACACACGCAGGACTGTCACTCAAGCACAAATGCCAATATTAATCTCCCACAATTTTTTTTTTTTCAGGGAGAATTTAAAAACCAAAAAAAAAAAAAACAGACACTAGGCTTTCTGTGGCCCACAATTTGAGAGAGATGGCACACACAGGACTGGCACAGAAGCACAAAGGCCAATATTAATCTCCCACTATTTATTTTTTTTTTCAGGGAGAATTTAAAAACCAAAATAACCAAAAACAGACACTAGGCTTTCTGTGCCCCAAAATTGGAGAGAGATGGCACACACAGGACTGGCACTCTAGCAGAAATGCCAATCTTAATCTCCCACTACTTTTTTTGGTTAGGGAGAATTGCCAAGAAATCAGGGCCAGTATTACACACTAGGCTTTCTGTGCCCCAAAATTGGAGAGAGATGGCACACACAGGACTGGCACTCTAGCAGAAATGCCAATCTTAATCTCCCACTATTTTTTTTTATTAGGGAGAATTTAAAAAAAAAAAAAAAAAGGATTATAGACACTAGGCTTTCTGTGCCTCACAATTGGAGAGAGATGGCACACACAGGACTGGCACTCTAGCACAAATGCCAAGATTAATCTCCCACTATTTATTTTTTTCAGGGAGAATTTAAAAAAAACAAAAACAAAAAAAAAACAGGGACTGTCCTACAATTACTATCTCCCTGCAGTAATCTCAGCCAGGTATGGCAGGCAGCAATAACAAGGAGTGGACTGCTGCACAAATTACATCAAAAGTGTGGACAAACAAACAAGATAGCTGTGCAGAAAGGAAGGAACAACAGGATTTGTGCTTTGAAAAAAGCAGTTGGTTTGCACAGCGGCGTACACACAGCAATGCAGCTATCAGGGAGCCTTCTAGGGCAGCCCAATGAGCTACAGCGCTGAGGAAAAAAAATGTAGCTTCCACTGTCCCTGCAAACAAAAGGTGGTGTTGGACAGTGGAAATCGCTACAGCACAAGCGGTTTGGGGGTTAATGGACCCTGCCTAACGCTATCCCTGCTTCTGACGAAGCGGCAGCAACCTCTCCCTATGCTCAGATCAGCAGCAGTAACATGGCGGTCGGCGGGAACGCCCCTTTATAGCCCCTGTGACGCCGCAGACAGCAAGCCAATCACTGCAATGCCCTTCTCTAAGATGGTGGGGACCAGGACCTATGTCATCACGCTGCCCACACTCTGCGTCCACCTTCATTGGCTGAGAAATGGCGCTTTTCGCGTCATTGAAACGCGACTTTGGCGCGAAAGTCGCGTACCGCATGGCCGACCCCACACAGGGATCGGTTCGGGTTTCATGAAACCCGACTGTGCCAAAAGTCGGCGACTTATGAAAATGAACGATCCGTTTCGCTCAACCCTAGGGGACAGCGATGATAATGTGTGCAAACTGTAAAGCGCTGCGGAATATGTTAGCACTACATAAAAATAAAGATTATTATCTTCTTAAGTGGGAGAACTTGCACAATTGGTGGCTGACTAAATTTCTTTTTTACCCCTCTGTAGCTTTACTAATATGACCTATCCAGCCATGTTTTTCACTTCACTTACTGAATATCATTTCTTTCCGCAGCAGTTTTCTTGAAACATTTAGAAATGATTAGTGTTGTCATGGATACCCATCTTATCCTTACAGTAAGCCACCACTCTGGAATAGAATGGCTCTTTAACATTAGAACAATAAGTCCCAGCGTAGAATTCATGAAGCCATGTGTATTTGAACATTGCACAATATCATGTAGTGTTTTTCATCTGAAAATGTTTTGATCATAATTAAGAGGATAAATAAGAACTTATTGTTTGTGAGACCAAATGGTTCCCACTTGCTAGACTGCAACCGATCACATTGGTTTCACATGCCATAAAATAGGTTTTGATGTTAAAGTCCTTTCATATATCATTTTACATTAAGAACAGAACATATCTCTTGGATGACATCAAGTTAACTTTAAGGTGGTTTATTTATAGACCACAGTAAGATATCAGTTTCTTTGCTTTTTTGAGGATTAAAAGAATCTCCAATCCAAGACCCTTGCTGTTCAGCTCCAGCTCAATCACTTCTTTCTCATATACAGTCGGAAAATCTTTTAACCCCATGATGATTGTGTATTTTTTGTGATGGAAAACATTTTAAGCATTAATGGCATACACAGTGGGTACAGAAAGTAATCAGACCCCTTTAAAATTTCCATTCTTTGTTTCATTGCAGCCATTTGGTAAATTCAGAAAAGTTCATTTTTTTCTCATTAATGTACACTCTGCACCCCATCTTGTCTGAAAAATAAAAAAATGTAGACATTTTTGCAAATTTAATAAAAAACAAAACCTGAAATATTACATGGTCATAAGTAGTGTTGAGCGATACCTTCCGATATCGGAAAGTATCGGTATCGGTTTGGATCGGCCGATATTCAAAAAATATCGGATATCGCCGATACCGATACCCGATCCCAATGCAAGTCAATGGGACCAAAATATCGGAATTAAAATAAACCCTTTCTTTCCTTGTAGGTTCATTCTACATGAAGGAAAACAACTAAGAATAATGTAGGATGTATTGTGGGAGGTGGCGGAGACATTAAAGGCAATGAGGTTTAGCCCAATCAAATAGAATAGCATGTTTTTTGTTTTTTTTAAGACGTTCGGAGTGAAAAAGATATTGAGTATGTAAATTTTTTTTTATTTTGTCAGATATTGATGTTTCACTATTCCACGCCCTTCCCCTTCTTTTTTTTTCTTTTTTTTTTTTTACTTTTCCCACACTTTCATCTTCATCATCATCAGCATCTTTGACATCAACTTCTTCTTCACCTTATTCATCTTCTTCTTCATCTTCTACCTATTTTTTTTTTTATTACATTCTTCATATTCATTTTATTCAACTATTATTATTCTTCCTATTCTACATATTCTTTTTATTCCACTGTTATTATTCTTCCTATTCTACTTCTTCATCATATTCTCATTTGTGACAGGCATTCCCGTAGTTGTTATCTATAAAAGTTGGAAGATTACACCTTCCGTTCTGCCAGTCACAAAAGTTACATTTGTCCGCGTTCAGTTTGGCCTGCAGCATCAGGCTTTATCCAGGGGCACCACGAGGAGGAACGGACTCACCCCCATACACTGCTTAGTCTTCTTCTGCATATAATTTAGATAATATCTTTTGCTCTGATATTAAGTCTTATGCTTAATGTTCTTCTGCTCTTTGTTCTGCAGCCTCTTGTTCTTCTGCTTCTCGGTCTTCCATGTCGTCGTCTCCAGGGTCGTCGTCTCCAGTGTCGTCATCTCCGCCGTCGTCGTCTCAGCCGTCGTCGTCTCCGCCGTCGTCGTCGTCGTCATCGGGGTGGTCTTCCGGGTCGTCGTCATCGGGGTGGTCTTCCGGGTTGTCGACGTTAGGGTCTTCAACTTGGAAATGTAGCAGAAGGTACAAGAAGGCTGAGAAAATGCCAAGAACCAGCTGATGGAACTGGAACTCGGATGGCTACCCGAAGGTTCAAGAGCCTATGGAACTACCGAGGACCAGCTGACGTTACTGGAACCCGGTTACTAAGCAGGAGGTACCCGTGCTAAAAAGCACTACCAAGGACCGCCTGACGTTGGCGGAACTCGGATACCCAGAAGGAGGCACCTAAGCCAAAGGCTCTGCCCGGAACCAGCTGACGTTACTGGAACCAGGATGGGGAGCAGAAGGTACAAGAGCAAAAGACACTGCCGAGAACCAGCTGACGGTACTGGAACCCGGATGGGTAGCCAAAGGTCCAAGAGCCAATGGAACTACCAAGGACCAGCTGACGTTACTGGAACCTGGTTACTAAGCAGGAGGTACCCGTGCCTGAAAGCACTACCAAGGACCACCTGACGTTGGTGGAACTTGGATACACAGAAGGAGGCACCTAAGCCAAAGGCTCTGCCCGGAACCAGCTGACGGTATTGGAACCAGGATGGGGAGCAGAAGGTACAAGAGCAAAAGACACTGCCGAGAACCAGCTGACGGTGCTGGAACCAGGTGGTGGACCCGAAGGCCCACAGGAGAGGAGAGAACAGCTAGGCCGCGAGGCAGCCGCAGTTACCGAACCCCAACAGTCCTACAGGGGGAGCTGGGCCTACTGGCACTACAGAACCAGCCTTGACTACCAGTTCACGCAGCCCACATAGGAAGCTCCTAAACTGGAGGCACCCTGGAGTTGGCTAACTCGACCGCACCACGACGGGGCAAGCATAGGCGTCTCAGTGAAGTTGACACAACCCGGAAACAGCTGACGGTGCTGAAACCAGGCTTGGCACGAGGGAGTACCTGTGACAAGAACACTGCCGAGAACCAGCTGGCGGTGCTGGAACCCAGATGCGTTGACCCAGTGTGCAAGAGCCAATGGCACGACCGAGGACCAGCTGACGGAGCTGGAACCCGGTTACTAAGCTGTAGGTGCCCGCGCTTAAAAGCACTACCAAGGACCGCCTGGCGTTGGCGGAACTCGGATACCCAGGAGGAGGCACCTAAGCCAAAGGCTCGGCCCGGAACCAGCTGACGGTGCTGGAACCAGGTGGTGGACCCCAAGGCCCACAGGAGAGGAGAGAACAGCTAGGCCGCGAGGCAGCCGCAGTTACCGAACCCCAACAGTCCTACAGGGGGAGCTGGGCCTACTGGCACTACAGAACCAGCCTTGACTACCAGTTCACGCAGCCCACATAGGAAGCTCCTAAACTGGAGGCACCCTGGAGTTGGCTAACCCGACCGCACCACGACGAGGCAAGCATAGGTGTCTCAGTGAGCTTGACACAACCCGGAAACAGCTGACGGTGCTGAAACTAGGCTTGGCACGAGGGAGTACCTGTGACAAGAACACTGCCGAGAACCAGCTGGCGGTGCTGGAACCCGGATGCGTTGCCCCAGTGTGCAAGAGCCAATGGCACGACCGAGGACCAGCTGACGGTGCTGGAACCCGGTTACTAAGCTGTAGGTGCCCGCGCTTAAAAGCACTACCAAGGACCGCCTGGCGTTGGCGGAACTCGGATACCCAGGAGGAGGCACCTAAGCCAAAGGCTCGGCCCGGAACCAGCTGACGGTGCTGGAACCAGGTGGTGGACCCCAAGGCCCACAGGAGAGGAGAGAACAGCTAGGCCGCGAGGCAGCCGCAGTTACCGAACCCCAACAGTCCTACAGGGGGAGCTGGGCCTACTGGCACTACAGAACCAGCCTTGACTACCAGTTCACGCAGCCCACATAGGAAGCTCCTAAACTGGAGGCACCCTGGAGTTGGCTAACTCGACCGCACCACGACGGGGCAAGCATAGGCGTCTCAGTGAAGTTGACACAACCCGGAAACAGCTGACGGTGCTGAAACCAGGCTTGGCACGAGGGAGTACCTGTGACAAGAACACTGCCGAGAACCAGCTGGCGGTGCTGGAACCCGGATGCGTTGACCCAGTGTGCAAGAGCCAATGGCACGACCGAGGACCAGCTGACGGTGCTGGAACCCGGTTACTAAGCTGTAGGTGCCCGCGCTTAAAAGCACTACCAAGGACCGCCTGGCGTTGGCGGAACTCGGATACCCAGGAGGAGGCACCTAAGCCAAAGGCTCGGCCCGGAACCAGCTGACGGTGCTGGAACCAGGTGGTGGACCCCAAGGCCCACAGGAGAGGAGAGAACAGCTAGGCCGCGAGGCAGCCGCAGTTACCGAACCCCAACAGTCCTACAGGGGGAGCTGGGCCTACTGGCACTACAGAACCAGCCTTGACTACCAGTTCACGCAGCCCACATAGGAAGCTCCTAAACTGGAGGCACCCTGGAGTTGGCTAACCCGACCGCACCACGACGAGGCAAGCATAGGTGTCTCAGTGAGCTTGACACAACCCGGAAACAGCTGACGGTGCTGAAACCAGGCTTGGCACGAGGGAGTACCTGTGACAAGAACACTGCCGAGAACCAGCTGGCGGTGCTGGAACCCGGATGCGTTGCCCCAGTGTGCAAGAGCCAATGGCACGACCGAGGACCAGCTGACGGTGCTGGAACCCGGTTACTAAGCTGTAGGTGCCCGCGCTTAAAAGCACTACCAAGGACCGCCTGGCGTTGGCGGAACTCGGATACCCAGGAGGAGGCACCTAAGCCAAAGGCTCGGCCCGGAACCAGCTGACGGTGCTGGAACCAGGTGGTGGACCCCAAGGCCCACAGGAGAGGAGAGAACAGCTAGGCCGCGAGGCAGCCGCAGTTACCGAACCCCAACAGTCCTACAGGGGGAGCTGGGCCTACTGGCACTACAGAACCAGCCTTGACTACCAGTTCACGCAGCCCACATAGGAAGCTCCTAAACTGGAGGCACCCTGGAGTTGGCTAACCCGACCGCACCATGACGAGGCAAGCATAGGTGTCTCAGTGAGCTTGACACAACCCGGAAACAGCTGACGGTGCTGAAACCAGGCTTGGCACGAGGGAGTACCTGTGACAAGAACACTGCCGAGAACCAGCTGGCGGTGCTGGAACCCGGATGCGTTGCCCCAGTGTGCAAGAGCCAATGGCACGACCGAGGACCAGCTGACGGTGCTGGAACCCGGTTACTAAGCTGTAGGTGCCCGCGCTTAAAAGCACTACCAAGGACCGCCTGGCGTTGGCGGAACTCGGATACCCAGGAGGAGGCACCTAAGCCAAAGGCTCGGCCCGGAACCAGCTGACGGTGCTGGAACCAGGTGGTGGACCCCAAGGCCCACAGGAGAGGAGAGAACAGCTAGGCCGCGAGGCAGCCGCAGTTACCGAACCCCAACAGTCCTACAGGGGGAGCTGGGCCTACTGGCACTACAGAACCAGCCTTGACTACCAGTTCACGCAGCCCACATAGGAAGCTCCTAAACTGGAGGCACCCTGGAGTTGGCTAACCCGACCGCACCACGACGAGGCAAGCATAGGTGTCTCAGTGAGCTTGACACAACCCGGAAACAGCTGACGGTGCTGAAACCAGGCTTGGCACGAGGGAGTACCTGTGACAAGAACACTGCCGAGAACCAGCTGGCGGTGCTGGAACCCGGATGCGTTGCCCCAGTGTGCAAGAGCCAATGGCACGACCGAGGACCAGCTGACGGTGCTGGAACCCGGTTACTAAGCTGTAGGTGCCCGCGCTTAAAAGCACTACCAAGGACCGCCTGGCGTTGGCGGAACTCGGATACCCAGGAGGAGGCACCTAAGCCAAAGGCTCGGCCCGGAACCAGCTGACGGTGCTGGAACCAGGTGGTGGACCCCAAGGCCCACAGGAGAGGAGAGAACAGCTAGGCCGCGAGGCAGCCGCAGTTACCGAACCCCAACAGTCCTACAGGGGGAGCTGGGCCTACTGGCACTACAGAACCAGCCTTGACTACCAGTTCACGCAGCCCACATAGGAAGCTCCTAAACTGGAGGCACCCTGGAGTTGGCTAACCCGACCGCACCACGACGAGGCAAGCATAGGTGTCTCAGTGAGCTTGACACAACCCGGAAACAGCTGACGGTGCTGAAACCAGGCTTGGCACGAGGGAGTACCTGTGACAAGAACACTGCCGAGAACCAGCTGGCGGTGCTGGAACCCGGATGCGTTGCCCCAGTGTGCAAGAGCCAATGGCACGACCGAGGACCAGCTGACGGTGCTGGAACCCGGTTACTAAGCTGTAGGTGCCCGCGCTTAAAAGCACTACCAAGGACCGCCTGGCGTTGGCGGAACTCGGATACCCAGGAGGAGGCACCTAAGCCAAAGGCTCGGCCCGGAACCAGCTGACGGTGCTGGAACCAGGTGGTGGACCCCAAGGCCCACAGGAGAGGAGAGAACAGCTAGGCCGCGAGGCAGCCGCAGTTACCGAACCCCAACAGTCCTACAGGGGGAGCTGGGCCTACTGGCACTACAGAACCAGCCTTGACTACCAGTTCACGCAGCCCACATAGGAAGCTCCTAAACTGGAGGCACCCTGGAGTTGGCTAACCCGACCGCACCACGACGAGGCAAGCATAGGTGTCTCAGTGAGCTTGACACAACCCGGAAACAGCTGACGGTGCTGAAACCAGGCTTGGCACGAGGGAGTACCTGTGACAAGAACACTGCCGAGAACCAGCTGGCGGTGCTGGAACCCGGATGCGTTGCCCCAGTGTGCAAGAGCCAATGGCACGACCGAGGACCAGCTGACGGTGCTGAAACCCGGTTACTAAGCTGTAGGTGCCCGCGCTTAAAAGCACTACCAAGGACCGCCTGGCGTTGGCGGAACTCGGATACCCAGGAGGAGGCACCTAAGCCAAAGGCTCGGCCCGGAACCAGCTGACGGTGCTGGAACCAGGTGGTGGACCCCAAGGCCCACAGGAGAGGAGAGAACAGCTAGGCCGCGAGGCAGCCGCAGTTACCGAACCCCAACAGTCCTACAGGGGGAGCTGGGCCTACTGGCACTACAGAACCAGCCTTGACTACCAGTTCACGCAGCCCACATAGGAAGCTCCTAAACTGGAGGCACCCTGGAGTTGGCTAACTCGACCGCACCACGACGGGGCAAGCATAGGCGTCTCAGTGAAGTTGACACAACCCGGAAACAGCTGACGGTGCTGAAACCAGGCTTGGCACGAGGGAGTACCTGTGACAAGAACACTGCCGAGAACCAGCTGGCGGTGCTGGAACCCAGATGCGTTGCCTTGCCTATTAAAGATTGTCTTCCTAGAGCCCCAACTAGCGGTGTTGGAGCAAAGGGTAAGCAGGGGGAGATGAGTGTAGGCCGAAGCCTGCACTGGAGGCAGCTTTGTGTCTGCGTTGCGTTTGCAGGACACTTTGCCGGCTACACACTGGGGGAACAGCTGGCGTTGCTGAACCCCACTAACACAATGGCGTGTGTTTTTCTCTGTGCAGCTAGCACTTGCGGGCAAAAACTAGCGATGTTAGAGCCCGTGTTGAAGCAGGAGGAGGAGGAGAGGAGCAGAGTGTAGGCCGAAGCCTAGTTGAACCAATTTCAAAGGAAACCTTTAACCCCCCCCTCAGGTGTTACAAAGTACAAGAGACACACCTTGTGCAGTATTAATGCTGCACAAGTGAAAGGTTGCTCTATTAATTTGTCTACTTGCACACGCTGAATGAAAGACATACACAATTTACCCCATTCTACAGTCAAACTGTAGTGGATGCGTGACTTGGTTTTTTGATGAGACGCAGCACAGGTATCCAAAATAACGCCTTGGTGCTTGGCGCAGCTTCCTGAGCGTTGTTATTTGCTGTACAGGAGTCTGCGCTCTTGTGTTATCCCTTGGCAATGCCCTGTTAGCGCTGCCCATCTTATGACATCATTTCATGTTGGCCGGTGCGGTTAACGATGGCCATAAATCCCAGTCCCACAGTGTCTTTTCATAAAGCCACACTGCGGTGCTGGGATTCGTGGCCTTGAGCAGTAAATATTTTGGCCGCTCACACACGTCCTTACACCTGCTTCAGACTGGGCGGCCTCTGCTGATCCCTTCTCGCATGCCGCGGCCATGAGGCTGCACAGTCTGAAGAAGGCGGAAGGAGATGAGTTAAGACAGGCGAAGATATGCACTGCTCGTGCCCATCAATCACACCCTCGCAGTCAAAATAATTAAGACAACGAGGAGCATTTTATTCAGGCAGGGCGGACGAACAGGCGCAAGTAGCCAACCAATGATGTCAGAAGACGGGAAGCGCTACCAAGGGGGGTGCTGCGTATCATTAGAAAGGAAAGTCACACCTCAGGGACAGTGGAATGGTCTCAAAGAGACACATTTTGTACGTGTTGAGTTCCACGTGGGCAAGGAGAAAACATCAGCCACCTTGTACAAATGCAGCAGTACTGCTGTACAAGGTGGCTGTTATACATAGAAACACCTGGGGGTGGGGGCCAGGCTCCCTTCAATTTCAGTTCATGTGCCTGCGTGGCGTTTGCAGGTCACGTTGCAAGCTGCACAGCAGGGGAACAGCTGGCGGTGCTGAACCCCACTAACACATTGGCTGGTGTTTTTCTCTGTGCAGCTAGCATTTCCGGGCAAAAACTAGCGGTGTTTGAGCCCAGGGTCAGCAGGAGGAGGAGGAGAGGAGCAAAGTGTAGGCCGAAGCCTGCACTGGTGGCAGCTTTTGGTCGGTTGTGCCAGCGTGGCTTGTGCTGGACACGATGCCGGCTACACAGCGGGGGAACAGCTGGCGGTGCTGAACCCCACTAACACATTGGCTGGTGTTTTTCTCTGTGCAGCTAGCATTTCCGGGCAAAAACTAGCGGTGTTTGAGCCCAGGGTCAGCAGGAGGAGGAGAGGAGCAAAGTGTAGGCCGAAGCCTGCACTGGTGGCAGCTTTTGGTCAGTTGTGCCAGCGTGGCTTGTGCTGGACACGATGCCGACTACACAGCAGAGGAACAGCTGGCGGTGCTGAACCCCACTAACACATTGGCTGGTGTTTTTCTCTGTGCAGCTAGCATGTCCGGGCAGAAACTGGCGTTGTTTGAGCCCAGGGTCAGCAGGAGGAGGAGAGGAGCAAAGTGTAGGCCGAAGCCTGCACTGGTGGCAGCTTTTGTTCTGTTGTGCCAGCGTGGCTTGTGCTGGACACGTTGCCGACTACACAGCAGGGGAACAGCTGGCGTTGCTGAACCCCACTAACACATTGGCTGGTGTTTTTCTCTGTGCAGCTAGCATTTCCGGGCAAAAACTAGCGGTGTTTGAGCCCAGGGTCAGCAGGAGGAGAAGAGGAGCAGAGTGTAGGCCGAAGCCTAGTTGAACCAATTTCAAAGGTTACCTTTAACCCCCCCCTCAGGTGTTGCAAGGTACAAGAGCCACACCTTGAACAGCATTAATGATGCACAAGTCAAAGGTTGCTCTATTTAATTTTGCTCCTTGCACACGCTGAATTAAACACGTACACTATTTAGCCTATTATACTGTCAAACAGTAGTGGAGGCGTGACTACTAGTCTTTTTAAGGAGACGCAGCACAGGTGTACAAATTTACACCTAGGTGCTGTGCGCAGATTCCTTACCGTTGTTATTTGCAGTACAGGAAACTGCGCTCTTGTGTTATCCCTTGGCAATACCCTGTTAGTGCAGGCCGTCTCATGACCTCATTTCATGTTGGCCGGTGCGGTTAACGATGGCCATAAATCCCAGACCCACAGTGGCTTTTCCTAAAGTCACACTGCGGTGCTGGGATTCGTGGCCTTGTGCAGTAAATATGTTCGCCGCTCACACATGTCCTTACACCTGCTTCAGACTGGGCGGCCTCAGCTGATCCCTTATCGCATGCCGCGGCCATGAGGCCGCACAGTCAGAAGAAGGCGGAAGGAGGGGAGTGAAGACAGGGGAACATATGCACTGCTCGTGCCCATCAATCACACCCTCGCAGTCAAAATATATGAGACAACGGGGGGCGTTGTGTCGGGCAGGGGGGACGCACAGGCACAGCCAGCCAACCAATGATGTCAGGAGACGGGCAGCGCTAACAATGGGGGTGCTGCGTGTCATTAAAAAGGAAAGTCACACCTCAGGGACATTGTAATGGTCTGTAATGAGACACATTTTGTACTTGTTGAGTTCCACGTGTGCAAGGAGAAAAAGTCAGCCACCTTGTACAAATGCAGCAGTACTGCTGTACAAGGTGGCTGTTATACATAGAAACACCTGGGGGGGTGGGGGGCAGGCTCCCTTCAATTTCAGTTCATGTGCCTACGTGGCGTTTGCAGGACACGTTGCCAGCTACACAGCAGGGGAACAGCTGGGGGTGCTGAACCCCACTAACACATTGGCTGGTGTTTTTCTCTGTGCAGCTAGCATGTCCGGGCAGAAACTGGCGTTGTTTGAGCCCAGGGTCAGCAGGAGGAGGAGAGGAGCAAAGTGTAGGCCGAAGCCTGCACTGGTGGCAGCTTTTGGTCAGTTGTGCCAGCGTGGCTTGTGCTGGACACGATGCCGACTACACAGCAGAGGAACAGCTGGCGGTGCTGAACCCCACTAACACATTGGCTGGTGTTTTTCTCTGTGCAGCTAGCATGTCCGGGCAGAAACTGGCGTTGTTTGAGCCCAGGGTCAGCAGGAGGAGGAGAGGAGCAAAGTGTAGGCCGAAGCCTGCACTGGTGGCAGCTTTTGTTCTGTTGTGCCAGCGTGGCTTGTGCTGGACACGTTGCCGACTACACAGCAGGGGAACAGCTGGCGTTGCTGAACCCCACTAACACATTGGCTGGTGTTTTTCTCTGTGCAGCTAGCATTTCCGGGCAAAAACTAGCGGTGTTTGAGCCCAGGGTCAGCAGGAGGAGTAGAGGAGCAGAGTGTAGGCCGAAGCCTAGTTGAGCCAATTTCAAAGGTTACCTTTAACCCCCCCCTCAGGTGTTGCAAGGTACAAGAGCCACACCTTGAACAGCATTAATGATGCACAAGTCAAAGGTTGCTCTATTTAATTTTGCTCCTTGCACACGCTGAATTAAACACGTACACTATTTAGCCCATTATACTGTCAAACAGTAGTGGAGGCGTGACTACTAGTCTTTTTAAGGAGACGCAGCACAGGTGTACAAATTTACACCTAGGTGCTGTGCACAGATTCCTTACCGTTGTTATTTGCAGTACAGGAAACTGCGCTCTTGTGTTATCCCTTGGCAATACCCTGTTAGTGCAGGCCGTCTCATGACCTCATTTCATGTTGGCCGGTGCGGTTAACGATGGCCATAAATCCCAGACCCACAGTGGCTTTTCCTAAAGTCACACTGCGGTGCTGGGATTCGTGGCCTTGTGCAGTAAATATGTTCGCCGCTCACACATGTCCTTACACCTGCTTCAGACTGGGCGGCCTCAGCTGATCCCTTATCGCATGCCGCGGCCATGAGGCCGCACAGTCAGAAGAAGGCGGAAGGAGGGGAGTGAAAACAGGGGAACATATGCACTGCTCGTGCCCATCAATCACACCCTCGCAGTCAAAATATATGAGACAACGGGGGGCGTTGTGTCGGGCAGGGGGGACGCACAGGCACAGCCAGCCAACCAATGATGTCAGGAGACGGGCAGCGCTAACAATGGGGGTGCTGCGTGTCATTAAAAAGGAAAGTCACACCTCAGGGACATTGTAATGGTCTGTAATGAGACACATTTTGTACTTGTTGAGTTCCACGTGTGCAAGGAGAAAAAGTCAGCCACCTTGTACAAATGCAGCAGTACTGCTGTACAAGGTGGCTGTTATACATAGAAACACCTGGGGGGGTGGGGGGCAGGCTCCCTTCAATTTCAGTTCATGTTCCTGCGTGGCGTTTGCAGGAAACGTTGCAAGCTACACAGCAGGGGAACAGCTGGCGGTGCTGAACCCCACTAACACATTGGCTGGTGTTTTTCTCTGTGCAGCTAGCATGTCCGGGCAGAAACTGGCGTTGTTTTAGCCCAGGGTCAGCAGGAGGAGGAGAGGAGCAAAGTGTAGGCCGAAGCCTGCACTGGTGGCAGCTTTTGGTCAGTTGTGCCAGCGTGGCTTGTGCTGGACACGATGCCGACTACACAGCAGAGGAACAGCTGGCGGTGCTGAACCCCACTAACACATTGGCTGGTGTTTTTCTCTGTGCAGCTAGCATGTCCGGGCAAAAACTAGCGGTGTTTGAGCCCAGGGTCAGCAGGAGGAGTAGAGGAGCAGAGTGTAGGCCGAAGCCTAGTTGAACCAATTTCAAAGGTTACCTTTAACCCCCCCCTCAGGTGTTGCAAGGTACAAGAGCCACACCTTGTGCAGCATTAATGCTGCACAAGTAAAAGGTTGCTCTATTTGTTTTGCTCCTTGCACACGCTGACTAAAACACGTACACTATTTAGCCCATTATACTGTCAAACAGTTGTGGAGGCGTGACTTGTCTTTTTAACGAGACGCAGCACAGGTGTCAAAATTTGCACCTAGGTACTGGGCGCAGATTCCTGAGCGTTGTTATTTGCTGTACAGGAGTCTGCGCTATTGTGATCCCTTGGCCATGCGCTGTGAGCGCTTCCTGTCTTCTGACCTCATTTCATGTCGGCCGTTGCGGTTAGCGATGGACATGAATCCCAGACCCACAGTGTGTTTTCAAAAAATCACACTGCGTGGCTGGGATTCATGGCCTTGTGCAGTAAATAGGTTTGCCGCTTACACATGTCCTTACACCTGCTCCAGACTGGGCGGCCTCAGCTGATCCCTTATCGCCTACCACGGCCAGGAGGCCGCACAGTCTGAAGAAGGCGGAAGGAGATGAGTTAAGACAGGCGAACATATGCACTGCTCGTGCCCATAAACCACACCCTCGCTGACAAAATAAATATGACAACGAGGGGCGTTGTTTCTAGCAGGGCGGATGCACAGGCGCAGCCAGCTAACCATGATGACAAAAGACGGGAAACGCTACCAAGGGGGGTGCTGCGTATCATTACAAAGGAAAGTCACACCTCAGGGACAGTGGAATGGTCTCAATGAGACACATTTTGTACGTGTTGAGTTCCACGTGGGCAAGGAGAAAAAGTCAGCCACCTTGTACAAATGCAGCAGTACTGCTGTACTAGGTGGCTGTTATACATAGAAACACCTGGGGGGGTGGGGCCAGGTTCCCTTTTAATTTCAGTTCCTGTGCCTGCATGGCGTTTGCAGGTCACGTTGCCGGCTACACAGCAGGGGAACAGCTGGCGTTGCTGAACCCCACTAACACATTGGCTGGTGTTTTTCTCTGTGCAGCTAGCACTTCCGGGCAAAAACTAGCGGTGTTTGAGCCCAGGGTCAGCAGGAGGAGGAGAGGAGCAGAGTGTAGGCCGAAGCCTGCACTGGTGGCAGCTTTTGTTCTGTTGTGCCAGCGTGGCTTGTGCTGGACACGTTGCCGACTACACAGCAGGGGAACAGCTGGCGGTGCTGAACCCCACTGAGACATCACCTAGTGTTTTTTCTGTGTAGACAACACTTCCAGGTGGCAACTGACAGTGTTGAAACCCAGGGAATCAAAGAGGAGCAGAGTGTAGGCCGAAGCCTGCAGTGGAGCAAGTTGAAAGGGAACCTTTAACCCCCCCCCCAGGCATTTGTTGCTGAAAGAGCCATCTTGTACAGCAGTAATACTGCACATGGAAAATGGTGGCTCCGAAAATTATGCTCCTTGCAAACGCTGAAGTACACACTCATATAATGTGTCCCTCACACCGTCAAACCATCCCGGAAGTGGGACTTTCCTTTGTAATGTGACACAGCACAGCCGTCATTCCAACCCCCTTGGTGCCGGGCGCCACCTCCTCAACGTTGTTTGGTTCTGTCACAGAGCCCGCGCTGTAATGTTATCCCTTGGCCATGCACAGTTAGCGGTGCCCGTCTTCTGACATCATGTAGGTGTCAGGCTGGCAGTGCCTGTGCGTCCAAGCTGCCCGAGATCCAACCTTGCAGTGTCATCTAATGTAGTCCCACTGCGGGCCAGGGATCCATGGGCATGCGCAGTGCATATCATCGCCTCTCACTCACCTCCTTCCTGCTTCTTCAGACTGTGCGGCGTCACGGCCGTGGCATGCTATTAGGGATCAGCTGACGCCGCCTAGTCTGAAGAAGCGTGAAGAAGGGGAGTGAGAGGCTAGTATATGCACTGCGCATGGCCATGGATACCAGGCCCACTGTGGGATCACATTAGACGACACTGCGAGGTGTGATTTCGGGCAGCGTGGACGCACAGGCGCAGCCAGGACGACAACAAATGATGTCAGAGGACGGGCAGCGCAAACTGTGCATGGCCAAGGGATAACATAACAGCGCAGGGTCCATGACGGAATCAAACAACGCTAAGGAGGCAGCGCACGGTGCCAAGGGGGTAGCAATGACGGCTGTGCTGCGTCACATTACAAAGGAAAGTCCCACCTCCGGGACGGTTGGACGGTGTGAGGGGACACATTACATGAGTGTGTAGTTCAGCGTTTGCAAGGAGCATAATTTCAAGAGCGACCTTTCCCTTGTGCAGTATTAGTGCTGCACATGGTGGCTCTTTCAGTAACAAACGCCTAGGGGGGGGGGGACAGGTCCCCTTACATTTTAGTTGTGCCAGCGTGGCGGTCGCATGACACGTTGCCGGATACACAGCTGGGGATCAGCTGACGTTACTGAACCCCAATAACAGAGGAGCGACTGTTGACTGTGCACACAGCACTTCCAGGCACCAACTGGCGGTGTTAGAGCCCAGGGACAGCAGGAGGAGCAGATTGGAGGTATTGCCGCACACACAGCTGGGGATCAGCTGACGTTACTGAACCCCAATAACAGAGGAGCGACTGTTGACTGTGCACACAGCACTTCCAGGCACCAACTGGCGGTGTTAGAGCCCAGGGACAGCAGGAGGAGCAGATTGGAGGTATTGCCGCACACACAGCTGGGGATCAGCTGACGTTACTGAACCCCAATAACAGAGGAGCGACTGTTGACTGTGCACACAGCACTTCCAGGCACCAACTGGCGGTGTTAGAGCCCAGGGACAGCAGGAGGAGCAGATTGGAGGTATTGCCGCACACACAGCTGGGGATCAGCTGACGTTACTGAACCCCAATAACAGAGGAGCGACTGTTGACTGTGCACACAGCACTTCCAGGCACCAACTGGCGGTGTTAGAGCCCAGGGACAGCAGGAGGAGCAGAGGAACAGAGTGTAGGCCGAAGCCTGATTGGAGCAAGTTGAAAGGAAACCTTTAACCCCCCCCCCCAAGACGTTTGTAGCTGAAAGAGCCATGTTGTGCAGCACTAAGGATGCAAAAGGAAAAGGTTGCTCTTTTAATTATGCTCCTTGCAAACACCGAAGTAAACACTAAAAATGTGTCCCTTTATACCGTTAAACCGTTCCGGAGGTGCGAATTTCCTTCGTAATGGGACACAGCACAGCTGTCATTCCTATCCCCTTGATGCCGTGCGCTGCCTCCTCAGCGTTGTTTTAAGCTGTCACGGAGCCTGCGCTGTTCTGTTAGCCCTTGGCCATGCCCAATTAGCGCTGCCTGTCTTCTGACATAATTTGGTGTCAGGCTGTCAGTGCCTGTGCGTCCACGCTGCTCCAGATCCCACCTCGCAGTCTCATCTAACGTAATCCCACTGCGGGCCTTGGAACCATGGGCATGCACAGTGCATAACCTCGACTCTCACTCCCCTCCTTCCCTCTTCTTCAGACTGTGCGGTGTCACGGCCGTGGCATGCTAGGGATCAGCTGACGGCGCACAGTCTAAAGAAGGCAGAGGGAAATGAGCGAGAGCCCGAGGGGAAGATATGCACTGCGCATGCCCATGGATCCCAGGCCCGCAGTGTGACTCAATCAGAAGACACTTTGAGGCGGGATCTCGGGCACCGCGGCCGCACAGGCGCAGCCAGCCTGACACCAAATTATGTCAGAAGACAGGCAGCGCAAATAGGGCATGCCCAAGGGATAACAGAACAGCGCAGGCTCCGTGACAGCTTAACCCTGCTGTTCTGTTCGGTCTGGGGAGACCTATTTTGAACTTTGGTATTTTTTGGGGTGTTCAAGATGCGGTTCTGAAACTTGTGGTTGATTGACTTAAATGAGGATGGGTCGGTCGGCCACGGGTTTCAGAGCCGCATCTTGAATATTTTAAAGAATATTGAAGTTCAAAGTCGGTCATTTTTGACCAACAGAACAGCAGGGTTAAAACAACGCTGAGGAGGCAGCGCATGGCACCAAGGGGGTAGGAATGACGGCTGTGCTGCGTCACATTACGAAGGAAAGTCCCAGCTCCGGGACGGTATAACGGTATCAGTGTGCAAAGAGCTAAAAAAAAAGAGCTACCTTTTCCTTGTGCAGCATTACTGCTGCACAAGATGGCTCTTTCAGTAACAAACGACGGGGGGGGGGGACAGGTTCCCTTACATTTAGGTTGTTGTGCCAGCGTGGCGGTCGCAGGACACATTGCCGGCTACACAGCTGGGGATCAGCTGACGTTACTGAAACCCAATAACACTGGGTCGTATGTTTTTACTGTGCAGCCTGCACTTCTGAGCCGCAACTGGCGGTGTTGGAGCCCAGGAATAGCAGTTCAGGTGGTAGAAAGATGAACACAGCAGGAGACCTGGATGACACCCAATTACTTAATCAGGCAGAGGAGTGGCAAATTCCTGCGAGATCCAGGCCTGGTTCATTTTCAGGAAAGTAAGCCGGTCAACGTTATCGGAGGATAGTCGCATGCGACGGTCTGTTAGTACACCACCTGCGGCACTAAAGACACGTTCCGATAAGACACTAGCCGCAGGGCAAGCCAGCACCTCCAATGCATACTGGCTTAGCTCTGGCCATGTATCCAGCTTAGAGACCCAAAACTTGAACGGGGAAGAGCCGTCTGGGAGTACAGTAAGAGGGCAAGCCATGTAGTCTGTCACCATCTGACGGAACCGTTGCCTCCTGCTGACTGGAGCCGCCGGTGATGGTGTAGACATTTGGGGCGGGCACACAAAAGTGTGCCAGAGTTGTGCCATACTGGGCTTGCCTTGGGCAGAGGCACTGCTTCTGCTCCCTCTTTGGGCAGAGCCTCCCCAACTGCCTCGACGCACTGAGCTGCTTTGTAAAGCACTAGCAGCACTCCTCTCAGTTGGACAGGAGAAGATGATGGAATTCACCAGTGTGTCGTGGTACTCCCGCAATTTACGCTCCCGGGTCAACGCAGGGATGAGGTTTTGGACGTTGTCCCGGTAGCGAGGATCGAGGAGGGTGAACACCCAATAATCAGGCATGTTGAGAATGTGGTCGATGCGGCGGTTGTTTCTCAAGCACTGCAGCATGAAATCCACCATGTGCTGCAGAGTGCCAACTGGCCCAGAAACGCTGTCCCCTGCTTGAGACATGATCTCTGCCCGCTCGTCATCACCCCACCCTCGCTGTACACACTGACCACTGGACAATTGTGTCGCTCCCTCCTCTGGACGGAGCTCTTCCTCCTCCATTGACTCCTCCTCATCCTCCTCACAAATTGGCCCCTGCGTACCACTTTGTGAGGAACCACGTGGCGCTGACTCTCCAGAAGCTGATGGAAAAGGTGACTCCTCATCCTCCACCTCTTCCACCACATCATCCCTTAACCCTTGCAAAGTTTGCTGAAGCAGGCAGATAAGGGGGACAGTCATGCTGACTAGTGCATCATCTGCACTTGCCATCCGCGTGGAATAATCAAAAGGACGCAAAACCTGGCAGACGTCCTTCATAGTGGCCCACTCTGTGGTTGTGAAGTCTGATCGGCGCTGACTGCGACTTCTTTGCGCCTGATGCAGCTGGTACTCCATAACTGCTTGCTGCTGCTCACACAACCGCTCCAACATATGTAACGTGGAATTCCACCGGGTAGGTAGGTCACATATGATGCGGTGTTCCGGAAGGCGGAATCGGCGCTGCAGAGCAGCAATGCGGGATCTGGCCAAGCTGGAACGCCGCAAGTGAGCACACTCTAGGCGGACCTTGTGCAGCAGGGCATCAAGATCCGGATAGTCCCTCAGAAAACTCTGCACAACCAAATTGAGCACATGTGCCAGACATGGGATGTGAGTGAGGTTGCCAAGGGCCAAAGCTGCCACCAGATTTCGGCCATTGTCACACACTACCATGCCTGGCTGGAGATTCGCTGGCAGTAACCACACATCGCTCTCCTGCTTTATGGCATTCCAGAGCTCCTGCGCTGTGTGGCTTCGATGCCCCAATGAAACTAGTTTCAAGACGGCCTGCTGACGTTTGGCCACGGCTGTGCTCATGTCGGTCATAGGTAAACGTTCACGGGTCCATGTGGGGGTGGACTGTGACGGATCCTGCAGAGAGGAATCAGAGGAACTGGTGTAAGAGGAGGAGTCGATGCGTACAGACTGGATTCCTGCAATCCTTGGAGTGGGCAGGACACGTCCTGCGCCACTCGCACGATCTGTACCTGGCTCAACAACATTAACCCAATGGGCAGTGAGGGAAACATATCGCCCCTGTCCATGCTGACTGGTCCACGCATCGGTGGTGAGGTGGACCTTGCTACTGACGGCGTTCAGTAGCGCATGTTTTATGTTTGCCTCAACATGCCTGTGCAGGGCAGGGACAGCCTGCCTGCTGAAGTAAAAGCGGCTGGGCACCTTGTACTGTGGGACTGCCAATGCCATCAAGTCACGGAAGCTGTCAGTCTCCACCAGCCTGAACGAGAGCATTTCCAGGGACAACAGTTTGGCAATGCCTGCATTCAGAGCCTGTGCTCGGGGGTGGTTGGCCGAGAATGCCCGCCTTTTCTCCCATGCCTGTACTACCGATGGCTGTAGAGTAGATTGGGAGTGTGAGGATGACTGGGAAGGTGGTGCTGTGGGTGGAATTACACAAGGTCTCTGGGAGGAAGCCAAACCAGCTGTGCGTGAGCTGGAGGAAGAGGCAACACGAGCTGAAGAGGTGGTAGCTGCCGCTGTTGGTTGGCCTACATCTTCAGTGTGTTTCTGTAACTCCACCGCGTGCCTGGTCCGCACATGTTTCCACATATTTGTGGTATTGAGGTTGCTGACATTTTTCCCTCTTTTTACTTTATGATGACACAGCTTGCATTTGACAAAACAAATGTCATCTGCAACTGTGTCAAAAAAGGACCAGGCACTGCAAGTCTTGGGAGCGCCCTTTTTGGCTTTGGAAAGAGACAGGCTCCTAACGGGTGCCAAAGTGGAGGCTACAGGCTCCGCAGTCTTCCCCCTCCCTCTCCCTCTTTGGCCCGTAAGAGGAAGCTCTTCCTCTGAGCTGCTCCCACCACCTTCCTGTTCCTCACGCCACGATGGGTCAAGGACCTCATCATCTCCACTACCCTCTGCCACCAACTGCTCCTCCTGGGTAGTCTCAGCAGCACAGTACGCACGAGAAAGCGGCACCTGAGTTTCATCATCAGATGCGTACTGCGCTGTGGTCACCGGAGGCACTGGCCCACCTGCCTCTTCAGAGTCAGAGAGAAAAAGGTGTTGGGCATCACTGCACACTGCCTCTTCTTCCATTTCTCCAATGCTGCTTGGCTGGCCCCCTGTTTCCAAGCCAAGAGATTCAGAGAACAGAAGTAGAGACGGCTCCTGTCCTGGGCTCTCTGACTGCCTGGCCAATTTGGCAGGTGGTGAAGAGACAGATGGCTGCTCTCCAGTGCTCTGTGCCTGAGAGGATGTGGCACTAACTGAAGTCGATGCCGAGGCGTTAGCTGCCATCCACCCGACAACGGCTTCAATTTGGTCTTCACGCAGCAGCGGTGCACGGCGCTCTCCGACAAAGCTGCGCATGAAGGACTGTTCCCTGCTGAAACTGAGTGACGACGAGTCACCGGCGCCCGCAGCAGGCACAGAATCACCACGTCCTCTCCCTGCTCCTCTCCCTGCTCCGCGCCCACGCCCACGTGCCTTACTCCCTGCCCTCTTCATCTTGGTTGACAGATAAAGATAAGCAGAAAAGTACTAAGGCCTTAGTGTGCTTATTCCTGTAATGCTCCTCCTAACAGGTGTAAGAAACACTAATGTTGTAAATTGTGGACTAAACTTTATTATTTTTCAAATGTGGCCTACACAAGTGTTAAGTTGTGTTTGGTGAACTTAACCTTTTTTTTGGTGCAGATCGGGCTACAGAGCTAGTTTAAATCACACGGAGACCGTGCAGACAGCCGTAAACGGCGCTGCAAGGCCAAAAAACCCTCCTCTAGGTTATCCTATATAGTGTTTTTCCACTATTTAGCTGGATACAAGTGGAAAGACACTAATAGGAATTTTTTTTTTTCAAATTTTAAACTGGCTGCACTATTTGAAAAAAAGGAAATTGTTTTTCAAGGTATGAGGCAGTAACGCACCCTGAGCTGAATCCAACCGGCTATGGCTGCACACAGACTACAGGGCGAGCTGCGCTCACACAGAGACCGTGCAGACAGCCGTAAACGGCGCTGCAAGGCCCCAAAAAAACCCTCTAGGTTATCCTATGTAGTGTTTTTCCACAATTGAGCTGGAGACTGGTGGAAAGACACTAATAGGAATTTTTTTTTTTTCAAATTTTAAACAGGCTGCACTATTTGAAAAAAAGGAAAATTTTTCTCAAGGTATGAGCCAGTAACGAACCCTGAGCTGAATCCAACCGGCTATGGCTGCACACAGACTACAGGGCGAGCTGGGCTCACACGGAGACCGTGCAGACAGCCGTAAACGGCGCTGCAAGGCCAAAAAACCCTCCTCTAGGTTATCCTATATAGTGTTTTTCCACTATTTAGCTGGATACGAGTGGAAAGACACTAATAGGAATTTTTTTTTTTCAAATTTTAAACAGGCTGCACTATTTGAAAAAAAGGAAAATTTTTCTCAAGGTATGAGCCAGTAACGAACCATGAGCTGAATCCAACCGGCTATGGCTGCACACAGACTACAGGGCGAGCTGGGCTCACACGGAGACCGTGCAGACAGCCGTAAACGGCGCTGCAAGGCCCAAAAACCCCCCTCTAGGTTATCCTATGTAGTGTTTTTCCACAATAGAGCTGGAGACTGGTGGAAAAACACTAATAGGAAATTTGAGAAAAAATGTGCAGCAGGCTGCACTAAGAGCAAAAAAGAACAACTGTGTGAGGCAGTGTGAACCCCCCCTGAGCTGAATACAACCGGGTATATGGCTGCACACAGACTACAGAGTGAGCTGCACACACACACACACAGAGACCTTGCAGAACGCTGTTAAAACAGCGCTGCAAGGCAAGAGCAAGGTGAACAGTGAAGAACACACAGCGTTTTGCTAAATTAGCCTTTGGAAAGGAAAATAAAGCAATTAGCAAGCTCAACTGGCCCTCAGTTAGAACACAGCATCCTGTCCCTAACTGAAATCACAGCAGAGTGAGCGCAAAATGGCGGCAGCGCTTTTTTATAGTGCAGAGTGACATCATTTCAGCAGCCAATCCCAGCCTTGCCAGTACTTACATGCCCACCATGCTAAACAGGATGTGCCCACACTTTCATTCATTCCTCATTGGCTGCTGCGTTCAATTTGAATTCTGGGAACTTCCGATTCCGGTATCCGATACGCGGGAAGTATCGGAATTCAGTATCGGAATTCCGATACCGCAAATATCGGCCGATACCCGATACTTGCGGTATCGGAATGCTCAACACTAGTCATAAGTATTCAGACCCTTTGCTCAGACACTCATATTAAAGTCACATGCTGTCTATTTCCTTATGATCCTCCTTGAGATGGTTTCACTCCTTCATTGGAGTCCAGCTGTGTTTAATTAAACTGACAGGACTTGATTTGGAAAGGCACACACCTGTCTATATAAGACCTCACAGCTCACAGTGCATGTCAGACCAAATGAGAATTATGAGGTCAAAGGAACTGAACAAGGAGGTCAGAGACAGAATTGTGGCAAGGCACAGATCTGGCCAAGGTTACAACAAAATTTCTGCAGTACTCAAGGTTCCTGAGAGCACAGTGACCTCCATAATCCTTAAATGGAAGAAGTTTGGGACCACAAGAAGTTTATCTAGACTTTTCAATCTTGAGAGAAGAGCCTTGGTGAGAGAGGTAAAAAAAACCCCCAAGATCACAGTTATTGAGCTCCAGAGATGCAGTAGGGAGATGGGATAAAGCTCCACAAAGTCAACTATCACTGCAGCCCTCCACCAGTCGGGCCTTTATGGCAGAGTGGTCCGACGGAAGCCTCTCCTCAGTGCAAGACATATGAAAGCCCATATAGAGTTTGCTAAAAAAACACATGAAGGACTCCCAGACTATGAAAAATAAGATTCTCTGGTCTGATGAGACAAAGATAGACGTTCGTGGTGATAATTCTAAGCGGTATGTGTGGAAAAAAACAGGCACTGCTCATCACCTGCCCAATACAATCCCAACAGTGAAACATGGTGGTGGCAGCATCATGTTGTGGGGGTGTTTTTCAGCTGCAGGGACAGGACCACTGGTTGTCATTCTAAGGAAATATGAAATCGGCCAAGTACAGAGATATCCTGGATGAAAACCTCTTCCAGAGTGCTCTGGACCTCAAACTTGGCCAAAGGTTCACTTTCCAACAAGACAATGACCCTAATCACACCACTAAAATAACAAAGGAGTGGCTTCAGGACTCTGTGACCATTCTTGACTGACCCAGCCAGAGCCCTGATCTAAACCCAATTGAGCATCTCTGGAGAGACCTGAAAATAGCTGTCCACCAATGTTCACCACCTAACCTGACAGAACTGGAGAGGATCTGCAAGGAAGAATGGCAGGTGATCCCCAAATCCAGGTGAGAAAAACTTGTTGCATCATTCCCAAGAAGATTCATGGGTGTACTAGCTCAAAAAGGTGCTTCTACTCAGTACTGAGCAAAGGGTCTGAATACTTATGACCATGTGATATTTCAGTTTTTCCTTTTTAATAAATTTGCAAAAATTACTACATTTCAGTTTTTTTTTCAGTCAAGAAGGAGTGCAGAGTGTACATGAATGAGAAAAAAATTAACTTTTTGAATTTACCAAATGGCTGCAATGAAACAAAGAGTGAAAAATTTAAAGGGGTCTGAATACTTTCCGCACCCACTGTATAGATTTGAATTGAAGTTTCAATGAACACATAGTGGTTAGGGTAGTGTTGTGTGCGTTCTTTGCTGGGAGCCCTGATACCTCATGCAACAGTTCCAATTTTTTTTTTTATCTCCCAGCCATAGTCAAATGGCACAAACATCAGTTTCATAGAGTACTATTGGTAGAAGAAAAATGTAAGGATAGTAATACAGGTATTTGAGTGAAGGTAAGTGCAGACCTGTCTGGGAGCCCTACTTCTATAGGCAAAACACATGAAGAAGAGCCATCTTGGATTCTCCACATTTCAAAAAATTATTACCACACACCACTAAAGTGGCATCATTTTCCACAGAGAAAAAACAGTATAATAAGCGTCTTGACACATCTTCCACTATATGCAGCCCACCAGATTAAGACCCAACTTGGAGAATCCACATTTCTAATAATTAATGTCACACCTCACTAAAGTGGCATCAATTTCCCCAGAGTAGAAATAGTATAATGGGCATCTGACACATCTTCCACTACAGGTAACCCACCTGATGGAGGCACAATTTGGAGTCTCAACATTTCAAAATCTTATTGTCACACACCACTAAAATGGCATCACTTTCCACAGAGTATAAACATTAAAATGGCTTCTGACACCTCTTCCACTACAGCCAACCCAACAAATGAGGACACAACTTGGAGTCATCACTAGGGTTGAGCAAAACTGATCGGTCAAATTCAAAATTCGCCGACTTTCAGCAAAGTTGGGTTTCATGAAACCCAACCCAATCCTAGTGTGGGATCGGCCATGAGGTCAGGGATCTGCGCGCAAAAGTCGCGTTTCGTATGACGCTTTCAGTGCCATTTTTCAGCCAATGAAGGAGGACGCAGAGTGTGGGCAGCGTGATGACATAGGTCTCGGTCCCTACCATCTTAGAGAAGGGCATGACAGTGATTGGCTTGCTTTCTGTGGCATCACAGGGGCTATAAAGGGGCGTGCACACCGGCCGCCATCTTACTTCTGCCGATCTTAGCATAGGGAGAGGTTGCTGCAGCTTCATCAGAAGAAGGGATATAGTTAGGGAGGGAAGATTAACCCCCAAACTGCTTGTGCTGCAGCGATTTCCACTGTCCAACACCACCATTTTTTTGCAGGGACAGTGGAGGCTATATTTTTGTGCATCAGCGCTGTAGCTTATTAGGCAGCCTTATAAGGCTCCCTGATAGCGGCATTGCTGTTTGCACGCTGCTGTGCAAACCAACTGCTTTTTTAACCCCTTCATGACCCAGCCTATTTTGACCTTAAAGACCTTGCCGTTTTTTGCAATTCTGACCAGTGTCCCTTTATGAGGTAATAACTCAGGAACGCTTCAACGGATCCTAGCGGTTCTGAGATTGTTTTTTCGTGACATATTGGGCTTCATGTTAGTGGTAAATTTAGGTCAATAAATTCTGCGTTTATTTGTGATAAAAATGGAAATTTGGCGAAAATTTTGAAAATTTCGCAATTTTCACATTTTGAATTTTTATTCTGTTAAACCAGAGAGATATGTGACACAAAATAGTTAATAAATAACATTTCCCACATGTTTACTTTACATCAGCACAATTTTGGAAACAAAATTTTTTTTTGTTAGGAAGTTATAAGGGTTAAAATTTGACCAGCAATTTGTCATTTTTACAACAAAATTTACAAAACCATTTTTTTAGGGACCACCTCACATTTGAAGTCAGTTTGAGGGGTCTATATGGCTGAAAATACCCAAAAGTGACACCATTCTAAAAACTGCACCCCTCAAGGTACTCAAAACCACATTCAAGAAGTTTATTAACCCTTCAGGTGCTTCACAGCAGCAGAAGCAACATGGAAGGAAAAAATGAACATTTAACTTTTTAGTCACAAAAATTATCTTTTAGCAACAATTTTTTTATTTTCCCAATGGTAAAAGGAGAAACTGAACCACGATAGTTGTTGTCCAATTTGTCCTGAGTACGCTGATACCTCATATGTGGGGATAAACCACTGTTTGGGCGCACGGCAGGGCTTGGAAGGGAAGGAGCGCCATTTGACTTTTTGAATAAAAAATTGGCTCCACTCTTTAGCGGACACCATGTCACGTTTGGAGAGCCCCCGTGTGCCTAAAAATTGGAGCTCCCCCACAAGTGACCACATTTTGGAAACTAGACGCCCCAAGGAACTTATTTAGATGCATAGTGAGCACTTTGAACCCCCAGGTGCTCCACAAATTGATCCGTAAAAATGAAAAAGTACTTTTTTTTCACAAAAAAATTCTTTTAGCCTCAATTTTTTCATTTTCACATGGGCAACAGGATAAAATGGATCCTAAAATGTGTTGGGCAATTTCTCCTGAATACACCAATACCTCACATGTGGGGGTAAACCACTGTTTGGGCACATGGTAAGGCTCGGAAGGGAAGGAGCGCCATTTGACTTTTTGAATGAAAAATTATTTCCATCGTTAGCGGACACCATGTCGCGTTTGGATAGCTCCTGTGTGCCTAAACATTGGCGCTCCCCCACAAGTGACCCCATTTTGGAAACTAGACCCCCCAAGGAACTTATTTAGATGCCTAGTGAGCACTTTAAACCCTCAGGTGCTTCACAAATTGATCTGTAAAAATGAAAAAGTACTTTTTTTTCACAAAAAAATTCTTTTCGCCTCAATTTTTTCATTTTCACATGGGCAGTAGGATAAAATGGATCATAAAATTTGTTGGGCAATTTCTCTCGAGTACGCCGATACCTCATATGTGGGGGTCAACCACTGTTTGGGCACTCGGCAGGGCTCGGAAGGGAAGGCGCGCCATTTGACTTTTTGAATGGAAAATTAGCTCCAATTGTTAGCGGACACCATGTCGCGTTTGGAGAGCCCCTGTGTGCCTAAACATTGGAGCTCCCCCACAAGTGACCCCATTTTGGAAACTAGACCCCCCAAGGAACTTATCTAGATGCATATTGAGCACTTTAAACCCCCAGGTGCTTCACAGAAGTTTATAACGCACTGTTTGGGCACATGCCGGGGCTCAGAAGGGAAGTAGTGACTTTTGAAATGCAGACTTTGATGGAATGGTCTGCGGGCGTCACATTGCGTTTGCAGAGCCCCTGGTGTGCCTAAACAGTAGAAACCCCCCACAAGTAACCCCATTTTAGAAACTAGACCCCACAAGGAACTTATCTAGATATGTGGTGAGCACTTTGAACCCCCAAGTGCTTCACAGACGTTTACAACGCAGAGCCGTGAAAATAAAAAATCATTTTTCTTTCCTCAAAAATGATGTTTTAGCAAGCTTTTTTTTAGATTCACAAAGGTAACAGGAGAAATTGGACCCCAGAAATTGTTGCGCAGTTTGTCCTGAGTATGCTGAAACCCCATATGTGGGGGTAAACCACTGTTTGGGCACACGTCGGGGCTCGGAAGTGAGGGAGCACCATTTGACTTTTTGAATACGAGATTGGCTGGAATCAATGGTGGTGCCATGTTGCGTTTGGAGACCCCTGATGTGCCTAAACAGTGGTAACCCCTCAATTCTACCTCCAACACTAACCCCCCCACACCCCTAACCCTAATCCCAACTGTAGCCATAACCCTAATCACAACACAACCCTAGCCCTAATCACAACCCTAACCACAACCCTAATTCCAACCCTAGCCCTAAGGCTATGTGCCCACGTTGCGGATTCGTGTGAGATATTTCCGCACCATTTTTGAAAAATCCGCGGGTAAAAGGCACTGTGTTTTACCTGCGGATTTTCCGCGGATTTCCAGTGTTTTTTGTGCGGATTTCACCTGCGGATTCCTATTGAGGAACAGGCCAATCCGCAGCCAAATCCGCACCGTGTGCACATAGCCTAATTCTAAAGGTATGTGCACACGCTGCGGATCCGCAGCAGTTTCCCATGAGTTTACAGTTCAATGTAAACCTACGGGAAACAAAAATCGTTGTACACATGCTGCGGAAAAACTGCACGGAAACGCAGCGGTTTACATTCCGCAGCATGTCACTTCTTTCTGCGGATTCCGCAGCGGTTTTACAACTGCTCCAATAGAAAATCGCAATTGTAAAACCGCAGTGAAATGCGCAGAAAAAAACGCGGTAAATCCGCCATAAATCCGCAGCGGTTTAGCACTGCGGATTTATCAAATCCGCAGCGGAAAAATCCGCAGAGGACCAGAATACGTGTGCACATACCGAAACCCTAACCCTAGCCCTAACCCTAACCCTTCCCCTAACCCTACCCCTAACCCTACCCCTAACCCTACCCCTAACCCTACCCCTAACCCTAACCCTACCCCTAACCCTACCCCTACCCCTAACCCTAACCCTACCCCTAACCCTAACCCTACCCCTAACCCTAACCCTATTCTAACATTAGTGGAAAAAAAAAATTTCTTTATTTTTTTATTGTCCCTACCTATGGGGGGGGGGTCATTTATTATTTTTTTTATTTTGATCACTGAGATATAATCTATCTCAGTGATCAAAATGCACTTTGGAACGAATCTGCCGGCCGGCAGATTCGGCGGGCGCACTGCGCATGCGCCCGCCATTTTGGAAGATGGCGGCGCCCAGGGAGAAGACGGACGGGACCCCGGCAGGATCGGTAAGTATGATAGGGTGGGTGGGGGACCACGGGGGGGGGGATCGGAGCACGGGGGGGAATCGGAGCGCGGGAGGGGTGGAACGGAGCACGGGGGGCGTGTAACGGAGCACGGGGTGCTGTAACGGGGCACGGGGGGCTGTAACGGAGCACGGGGGGGTGGATCGGAGTGCAGGGGGGTGATTGGAGCACGGGGGGGTGATTGGAGCACGGGGGGAGCGGACAAGAGCACGGGGGGGAGCGGAGCACTGGACGGAGGGGAGCCGGAGCAGTGTACCGGCCAGATCGGGGGGCTGGGGGGGCAATCGGTGGGGTGGAGTGGGGGCACATTAGTATTTCCAGCCATGGCCGATGATATTTCAGCATCGGCCATGGCTGGATTGTAATATTTCACCCGTTATAATAGGTGAAATATTACAAATCGCTCTGATTGGCAGTTTCACTTTCAACAGCCAATCAGAGCGATCGTAGCCACGAGGGGGTGAAGCCACCCCCCCTGGGCTAAACTACCACTCCCCCTGTCCCTGCAGATCGGGTGAAATGGGAGTTAACCCTTTCACCCGATCTGCAGGGACGCGATCTTTCCATGACGCCACATAGGCGTCATGGGTCGGATTGGCACCGACTTTCATGACGCCTACGTGGCGTCATGGGTCGGGAAGGGGTTAAAAGCAAAAATCCTATTGCTCCTTT
The DNA here is from genome assembly GCF_032444005.1 of Ranitomeya imitator. NCBI lineage: Eukaryota > Metazoa > Chordata > Amphibia > Anura > Dendrobatidae > Ranitomeya > Ranitomeya imitator. The sequence continues at coordinate 248,055,843 of NC_091286.1, read as the reverse complement.
CTGCACAGTTATCTTGTTTATTTGTCCACACTTTTGCGTGCAGCAGTCCTTTTTATTGCTGCCATACTTTTCCTGAGATCATTGTAGGGAGATTGAAATTGTACTACAGTCCTTGTATTTTTTCATATATCTTCCAGCCACTTTCTGCCACTTACATTGTGTTTTTTTATACACTGGGCCTGACTTTTGGTTGTCTCCCCCCAAAAAAGTGAGATTCAAATTCTCACAAAGTGGATATACTTCAGTCCTGTTAGTGTGTCGTATGTCAGCCAGCCACTTTCTGCCACTTAGATTGCGTTGTTATGTACACTGGGTCTGAGTTTTGGTTCAGTCTCCCCCCCAAAAAAGGGAGATTCTAATTCTCACAAGGTGGATATACTTCAGTCCTGTTAGTTTGTTGTATGTCTGCCAGCCACTTTCTGCCACTTAGATTGCGTTGTTTTATACACTGGGCCTGAGTTTTGGTTCAGTCTCCCCCAAAAAAGGGAGATTCTAATTCTCAGAAAGTGGATATACTTCAGTCCTGTTAGTTTGTCGTATGTCAGCCAGCTACTTTCTGCCACTTAGATTGCGTTGTTATATACACTGGGCCTGAGTTTTGGTTCAGTCTCCCCAATAAAAAGGGAGATTTAAATTCTCAACAAGTTTATATACACCTTCTACTTTGTTTTACAGTACCATATAATGGTTGTTATTTTGGTTAGATTTTCCAAAAAATGAGGAAGTCTCGTGGAAGAGTCCGTGGGAGGTGGTTGCTAGCTGGTACTGATGGTGGTGGTGGTGCATCTGGTGGTAGTGGCAAAAGCACAATAGCACCTAAGGCTGGAGGTGTTGAGCCAGAGTCATCGTCTGACTACACAAGGCCTCGAAGGTTCCCTTATCTGGGAGTAGGAAAACAGCTTTTAAAGCCAGATGATCTAACCTTCAGTAAAATGAACCAATCATGGATTGGAAATTATTTTGCCCCACCTTCCCCTGCTGACACGTAGTTTGCCTGAAAAATGTCTTGCTTTTGGCCTCCTCTTACTGACTTCTCCAATTCATCCATTTGCAGCTGCTGAATGTCCACTATAGGCCATTTTTATACCTCCCTAAATGGGCTGACTCCTCCCACAGAGCAGTGGTCACCACCTAGCACAAGCACTCAAGCGAGTGCTGTTTGCCTGGACAGGTGGGTGGGTGTTGTGAATTTGCTTTTTGGCTCCCTCTAGTGGTTACTAGTTTTTTGACTCTGGTTTTTCTGTCTTTCCTTTTATCCGCACCTGGGTCGTTAGTTAGGGGCGTTGCTTTATAAGCTCCCTGGACACTCAGTTCTATGCCTGGCAACGTAGTTATCAGAGCTAATCTGCTGTGCTCTTGTCTACTGATCCTGGTCCGGTTATTCAGCTAAGTCATTTACTTTGCTTTTTGCTATTTGTTTTTGGTTTTGTATTTTTGTCCAGCTTGTTCCTAATCTGTATCCTGACTTTTGCTGGAAGCTCTAGGGCGCTGGTGTTCTCCCCCCGGACCGTTAGACGGTTCGGGGGTTCTTGAATTTCCAGTGTGGATTTTTGATAGGGTTTTTTGTTGACCATATAAGTTACCTTTCTATATTCTGCTATTAGTTAGCGGGCCTCTCTGTGCTAAACCTGGTTCATTTCTGTGTTTGTCATTTCCTCTTACCTCACCGTTATTATTTGTGGGGGGCTTCTATCCTGCTTTGGGGTCCCTTTCTCTGGAGGCAAGAGAGGTCTTTGTTTTCCTCTACTAGGGGTATTTAGATTCTCGGCTGGCGCGAGTCATCTAGGATCAACGTAGGTATGACCCCCGGCTACTTCTAGTGTTGGCGTTAGGAGTAGATATATGGTCAACCCAGTTACCACTGCCCTATGAGCTGGATTTTTGTATCTTGCAGACTTCCACGTTCCTCTGAGACCCTCGCCATTGGGGTCATAACAGTTTGCCAGGCCTATATTAAATGTTTAATGCATTGCAAAAGAGGGATTATAAGAAAGAAGATTCTGAGTTTTTTTTTCTCCTCTCTCATTTTTTTTTTTTTTTTTCTTCATCCCCTTTACCTCAGAGTGGCTTATGCTTGCTGCAGACATGAATGTCCAGACCTTGATTACAAGTGTGGACCAGCTGGCTACTCGTGTGCAGGGCATACAAGATTATGTTATCAGAAGTCATGGGTCAGAACCTAAGATACCGATTCCTGAACTGTTTTCCGGAGACAGGTTTAAGTTTAGGAATTTCAAGAATAATTGTAAATTGTTTTTGTCCCTGAGACCCTGTTCATCTGGAGACTCCGCTCAGCAAGTAAAAATTGTTATTTCGTTCTTACGGGGTGACCCTCAAGATTGGGCTTTTTCGCTGGCGCCAGGAGATCCGGCATTGGCTGATATTGATGCGTTTTTTCTGGCGCTCGGTTTACTTTATGAGGAACCCAATCTTGAGATTCAGGCAGAAAAGGCCCTGCTGGCTATGTCTCAGGGGCAGGACGAGGCTGAAGTGTATTGCCAAAAATTTCAGAAATGGTCCGTGCTGACACATTGGAACGAGTGTGCACTGGCCGCTAATTTTAGAAATGGTCTTTCTGATGCCATTAAAGATGTTATGGTGGGTTTTCCCATTCCCACAGGTCTGAATGATGCTATGGCACTGGCTATTCAAATTGATCGGCGATTGCGGGAGCGCAAGACCGCAAATTCCCTCATGGTGTTGTCTGAACAGACACCTGATTTAATGCAATGTGATAGAATCCTGACCAGAAATGAGCGGAAAATTCATAGACGCCGGAATGGCTTGTGCTACTACTGTGGTGATTCTACACATGTTATCTCAGCATGCTCTAAACGTATAGCTAAGGTTGTTGGTCCGGTCACCGCTGGAAATTTGCAACCTAAATTTATTCTGTCTGTAACTTTGATTTGCTCACTGTCGTCTTATCCTGTCATGGCGTTTGTAGATTCAGGTGCTGCCCTGAGTCTTATGGATCTGTCATTTGCTAAGCGCTGTGGTTTTACTCTTGAACCATTAGAAAATCCTATTCCTCTTAGGGGTATTGATGCTACGCCATTGGCAGCAAATAAACCGCAGTATTGGACACAGGTTACCATGTGCATGACTCCTGAACACCGCGAGGTGATACGTTTTCTTGTTTTACATAAAATGCATGATTTGGTTGTTTTAGGGCTGCCATGGTTACAGACCCATAATCCCGTCCTGGACTGGAAGGCTATGTCAGTTTCTAGTTGGGGCTGTCGTGGTATTCATGGGGATATCCTGCCTGTGTCTATTGCTTCTTCTACGCCTTCGGAAGTTCCGGAGTATTTGTCTGATTATCAGGATGTCTTTAGCGAGTCCAGGTCCAGTGCATTGCCTCCTCATAGGGACTGTGACTGTGCTATAGATTTGATTCCAGGCAGTAAATTTCCTAAGGGAAGACTCTTTAATCTGTCGGTACCTGAACATACCGCTATGCGTTCGTATATCAAGGAGTCTTTGGAGAAAGGACATATTCGTCCGTCTTCTTCCCCTCTTGGTGCAGGATTCTTTTTTGTGGCTAAAAAGGACGGATCTTTGAGGCCTTGTATTGATTATCGGCTTTTAAATAAGATCACTGTCAAATTTCAGTATCCTCTGCCGCTGTTGTCTGACTTGTTTGCCCGAATTAAAGGTGCCAAGTGGTTCACCAAGATAGACCTTCGTGGTGCGTACAACCTTGTGCGCATTAAGCAAGGTGATGAATGGAAAACCGCATTCAATACGCCCGAAGGTCATTTTGAGTACTTGGTGATGCCTTTTGGGCTCTCCAATGCGCCTTCAGTTTTTCAGTCCTTTATGCATGACATTTTCCGGAAGTATCTGGATAAATTTTTGATCGTTTATCTGGATGATATTTTGGTTTTTTCTGATGATTGGGACTCGCATGTGGAGCAGGTCAGGTTGGTCTTTAAAATTTTGCGTGAAAATTCTTTGTTTGTCAAAGGCTCAAAGTGTCTCTTTGGTGTACAGAAGGTTCCCTTTTTGGGGTTTATTTTTTCCCCTTCTGCTGTGGAGATGGACCCGGTCAAGGTCCGAGCTATTCTTGATTGGACTCAGCCCTCGTCAGTTAAGAGTCTTCAGAAGTTCTTGGGTTTCGCTAACTTCTACCGTCGTTTTATCGCTAATTTTTCTAGCGTTGTGAAACCTTTGACGGATATGACCAAGAAGGGCTCCGATGTAGCTAACTGGGCTCCTGCTGCCGTGGAGGCTTTCCAGGAGTTGAAACGCCGGTTTACTTCGGCGCCTGTTTTGTGCCAGCCCGATGTCTCACTTCCCTTTCAGGTTGAGGTGGATGCTTCGGAGATTGGAGCAGGGGCCGTTTTGTCGCAGAGAGGCCCTGGTTGCTCTGTTATGAAACCTTGTGCCTTTTTCTCTAGGAAGTTTTCGCCTGCCGAGCGAAATTATGATGTGGGCAATCGGGAGTTGTTGGCCATGAAGTGGGCATTTGAGGAGTGGCGTCATTGGCTCGAGGGTGCTAAGCATCGTGTGGTGGTCTTGACTGATCACAAAAATCTGATGTATCTCGAGTCTGCTAAACGCCTTAATCCGAGACAGGCCCGCTGGTCATTGTTTTTCTCCCGCTTTGATTTTGTTGTCTCGTATTTACCAGGTTCAAAGAATGTGAAGGCCGATGCTCTTTCTAGGAGCTTTGTGCCTGATGCTCCTGGAGTCGCTGATCCTGTTGGTATTCTTAAGGATGGAGTTATCTTATCAGCTATTTCTCCGGATCTGCGACGTGTGTTGCAGAGATTTCAAGCTGATAGGCCTGAGTCTTGTCCACCTGACAGACTGTTTGTTCCGGATAAGTGGACCAGCAGAGTCATTTCCGAGGTTCATTCCTCGGTGTTGGCAGGTCACCCGGGAATTTTTGGCACCAGAGATCTGGTGGCCAGGTCCTTTTGGTGGCCTTCTTTGTCAAGGGATGTGCGGTCATTTGTGCAGTCCTGTGGGACTTGTGCTAGAGCTAAGCCTTGCTGTTCTCGTGCCAGCGGGTTGCTCTTGCCCTTGCCTGTCCCGAAGAGACCTTGGACACATATCTCCATGGATTTCATTTCTGATCTTCCGCTATCTCAGGGCATGTCTGTTATCTGGGTGATATGTGATCGCTTCTCCAAGATGGTCCATTTGGTTCCTTTGCCTAAGCTGCCTTCCTCTTCCGATCTGGTTCCTGTGTTTTTCCAGAACGTGGTTCGTTTGCACGGCATCCCTGAGAATATTGTGTCAGATAGAGGATCCCAGTTCGTTTCCAGGTTCTGGCGATCCTTTTGTAGTAGGATGGGCATTGATTTGTCGTTTTCCTCTGCTTTCCATCCTCAGACTAATGGACAGACGGAGCGAACCAATCAGACTTTGGAGGCTTATTTGAGGTGTTTTGTCTCTGCTGATCAGGACGATTGGGTGACATTCTTGCCGTTGGCTGAGTTTGCCCTTAATAATCGGGCTAGTTCCGCCACCTTGGTTTCGCCTTTTTTCTGCAACTCTGGTTTCCATCCTCGCTTTTCTTCAGGTCATGTGGAGTCTTCTGACTGTCCTGGGGTGGATTCTGTGGTGGATAGGTTGCAGCGGATCTGGAATCATGTGGTGGACAACTTGAAGTTGTCACAGGAGAGGGCTCAGCGCTTTGCCAACCGCCGCCGCGGTGTGGGTCCCCGACTACGCGTTGGGGATTTGGTATGGCTTTCTTCCCGCTTTGTTCCTATGAAGGTCTCCTCTCCCAAATTTAAACCTCGTTTTATTGGTCCTTACAAGATATTGGAAATCCTTAATCCTGTATCTTTTCGTCTGGATCTTCCTGTGTCGTTTGCTATTCACAATGTATTTCATAGGTCCTTGTTGCGGCGGTACGTTGTGCCTGTAGTTCCTTCTGCTGAGCCTCCTGCTCCGGTGTTGGTTGAGGGCGAGTTGGAGTACGTGGTGGAGAAGATCTTGGATTCTCGCCTCTCCAGGCGAAGACTTCAGTACCTGGTCAAGTGGAAGGGCTATGGTCAGGAGGATAATTCCTGGGTGGTCGCCTCTGATGTTCATGCGGCCGATTTAGTTCGTGCCTTTCATGCCGCTCATCCTGATCGCCCTGGTGGTCGTGGTGAGGGTTCGGTGACCCCTCACTAAGGGGGGGGTACTGTTGTGAATTTGCTTTTTGGCTCCCTCTAGTGGTTACTAGTTTTTTGACTCTGGTTTTTCTGTCTTTCCTTTTATCCGCACCTGGGTCGTTAGTTAGGGGCGTTGCTTTATAAGCTCCCTGGACACTCAGTTCTATGCCTGGCAACGTAGTTATCAGAGCTAATCTGCTGTGCTCTTGTCTACTGATCCTGGTCCGGTTATTCAGCTAAGTCATTTACTTTGCTTTTTGCTATTTGTTTTTGGTTTTGTATTTTTGTCCAGCTTGTTCCTAATCTGTATCCTGACTTTTGCTGGAAGCTCTAGGGCGCTGGTGTTCTCCCCCCGGACCGTTAGACGGTTCGGGGGTTCTTGAATTTCCAGTGTGGATTTTTGATAGGGTTTTTTGTTGACCATATAAGTTACCTTTCTATATTCTGCTATTAGTTAGCGGGCCTCTCTGTGCTAAACCTGGTTCATTTCTGTGTTTGTCATTTCCTCTTACCTCACCGTTATTATTTGTGGGGGGCTTCTATCCTGCTTTGGGGTCCCTTTCTCTGGAGGCAAGAGAGGTCTTTGTTTTCCTCTACTAGGGGTATTTAGATTCTCGGCTGGCGCGAGTCATCTAGGATCAACGTAGGTATGACCCCCGGCTACTTCTAGTGTTGGCGTTAGGAGTAGATATATGGTCAACCCAGTTACCACTGCCCTATGAGCTGGATTTTTGTATCTTGCAGACTTCCACGTTCCTCTGAGACCCTCGCCATTGGGGTCATAACAGGTGGGCCCACTCTTGGGCAACGGCACTGGCACAGGGTCCCTCATAGTAAAATGAAGTGTCTCTGATGGTGGTGGTGCACAACAAATGTCAGACTCACCGTTGTAATATGAGGGGCCCTGTGCCAGTACCGCTGCCCACAAGAGAGTGTTCCCCCCCAGCTCGAACAGTGCTCTACCACTTGAAATGCTTACCTCTCCCTGCTCCACCACAGTGTAGTCTGTGCTGTTAAATCCTTCAATGGCACTGCCAATAGAAATTTGTTGAAATGATAGATGATAGTTAAAACATAAAGGGGCCCTGGCCTCCATTTAGACCAGTTAATACTTGGCGCCTACTACCGCTGTCTGCTACTCAGCAGAGGAGCCCACACCTGTACCTAGCTATGCCACCTGTTTAGTCCTGTTACCAATTTTGAACTGCATTTAGCCTACTTTATTATTTGGGCCTATATCCGTGTTTCCTCCTCATCCTGCCCATTGCCCAGCCACTGCTAGATGTGTCTGCTGGTACATTGACCCAGACCACTAAATTCCCCTTGCACTCTACACAGCCAGAATCTGACCCTGCTGAAAGTCAGGTTCCCCTTCCCGCATACTATACCACCTTACACGGGGACAAAGAGGAAGGTACAGATGAAAGTGCAGGTTCCTTCATCAGGTGGGGGGGGCATACTCGTTGGCGAAGTCACTGGCACAGGGCCCCTCATAATACGCAAAAGTTTCTCTGCCAGTGGGAGGCGTCACCCGCCGTCAAACACACTGCCGTACTAGGAGGGACCCTGTGCCAGTGCCAACGAGTGGGCCCTCCCTGCTTGCTCAGGATCACAGCACTTGCAAAGTTGAAATACTTACCTCTCCCTGCTCCACCGCCGTGACATATTCCGTGTTTCCTGGGCCCATGAAAATCTTGAGCCAGCCCTACCCCCACACAACTTTAGCCAAATGACCCCCAGTTTTCAATGCTTAACTATTATTATAAAGTAAATTAAGATTGACAAGCTTAAGTAATAAGAATTGATGTTTTTGGCATTAAAATGGGCACGGTAGGTGTTTTCCTGTCCTCCACTCACTGCCGACTTTTATTCCCCATTGACTTGCATTGGGTTTCGTGTTTTAGTCGACCCCCGACTTTTTGCAATAATCGGCCGATTTCACCCGGCCCGACTTTGTCAAGTCGGGCTTCGCGAAACCCGACTCGATCCGAAAAAAGTAAAAGTCGCTCAACTCTAGTCATCACATTTCAAAAAATTGTTTGTAACACCAGCAGAAGAAGTAACAGCAGGCTCAGAAGCCACAACAAACGTGGCACAGACTGCAACAACGCAAATTCAATGCATGACACTAAAAAGGATACCATCGTCTAGTCTGCCCAGTCTGAGACTGGGGTGCAAAAGTCATTGGAGATCCATGACTCATTCATTTTGATGAAAGTTAGGATGTGCTTATCCCTCAGGATACCACCAGCAGCACTAAAGACACTTTCTGAGAGAACGCTAGCAGCTGGGCATGACAACCTCCAGCGTGACATGCAAGCTCAGTCCACTCTTCCATTTTTGAAGACAAAAATGCAAAAAGGTCAAAATTCTCCCTCATGGCATTTATATTAAGCTCAAGATACTCCTAAACATACTCTTCAGTCGTTCACAACGTGTCAGACTTGTATTCTGTTCTGCTGGTGCACTGGCTGGTCTAAAAAAAAGTGTGAAATGACTCATAGATATTGCTTATGCCATTTGCACTGCTGCTGCTGTTAATGTTTTTGCGATGATGCCTTGACGTTCCCGGGGAGGAAGTCTAAAACTGCGAGGCACACTGTGTCCCTTACTGCTATCTTGGGGAAATTCACTCTGAAGATTGTCCACAAGCATTTTCTGATACTTCCAGGGGGGAAGCATCTGGCAAAATGTACTCTTGTACCGCAGATCAAACAGACTGGCAACCCAGTAGTCAGTACTATCTCTAACCCTAAGAATATGGGCATCATGTTGAAGATAGTGAAGCAAGAAGGCACTCATGTTTGGGGCACTTCCATGAGGTCAAAATCCATGGTGTGTTGATGGTGGGATCACACTCAAGGTTGCTTCCTCCGTCCCCACCTGCTAACCATGCACAACAGAGAAGGGATCATTATCCTCCTTATCTCCTGACTATTGTCCTTCCATCACCTCTTCCTTCTCGTCCTCCTCAATTTGATCCTTGGCTCTTGCAACTTCACTAACAGTTTGTCTGGTATCATGAGCCCTCTTTGATCACTGTAATTCACACTAACATGGCATCCACCTTTGTGACGACAGTCCGGAATGTAGAGATATTGTTATCCCTTCCGCATCTTCTTTGTTTTCACCTCTTCCTGTGGGACCACCACCTCCTCACACAGGCTATTCAAAGTGTGCTCCAGCATGTAGATGCCTGGAATAGTGATGCTGATGACGGAATCGTCAGCGATAACCATCTTAGTTGCCATTTCAAAACTGTGCAGAAGGTTGCAGAGGTCCTTCATCTGTTCCCACTCTGCAAGCAAGATTTGCACCACGTCCGTACTGGGTTTGCCCAGGCTATTTAGAAGGACAGACTGCACCAGGTCTCATCGCTGCTGCTACAGTTGCTGCAACATGCGCAGAGTGGAATTTCACTGTGTTGGAATATTATATAACAACTGTTAAACCAGAGGGCCGAAAGATCTTTGCAGTGATGCAAGTCGATGACCTGTGTGGTGCGAAGAAGTGTGGTGGCAGAAGTGAGCACACAGCAAATGTGCTTTCTGCAGCAGCACATCAAAGCTGGGATAGTGGCGGAGAAATTGCTGTACCACCAGGTTGAGGACGTGAGCCATGCAAGGCACATATGTGATATTGCCCCAGAGTAGGACCGTCACCAGGTTTGCACTATTATTGCACACGGCCTTCCCTGGCTCCAGGTTTAGTGGAATCAACCATTGCTCAAACTTGGCATGGATAGCTGTCCACATCTCTTGAGCTGTGTGACTGCAATTTCCAAGGCATATTAATTTAAATACTGCCTGATTGCGGTAAGCCCTGGCTGCGCAGTGCGGAAGTGGGAGGATTCTATCTCCACTGTTGGAAAGCATTTCTGATTAAAAAAGAGGTTTAAGGCATAGGTGGAGAATGCAGAAGCAGTGGAGAAAGTGTTAGATGTAGAGGATTGTCCCGCATGCCTTGGGGATTCCAAGATTTGTGGATCAGCCAATAGACCAACTGCCTTCACAGCCACCAGAGTCACTCAGTGCCCAGTCAAAGATATGTAATGCCCCTGCCCATGTTTTCTTGTCCAGGTGTCAGTGGTGAAATGCATCCTGGCAGACATAGATTTTAGCAGGGAATGGGTGATCTTGTCTGTGACATGCTGGTGTAGCGCTGGTACATTTTTCTTAAAGAAGTAATAGTGACTGGGCGACTGCAACTAGGGGACTGCGATTGCCATCAACTTTCGGAAACCATCTCTACCCACCAGGAGGAAAGGCAACATTTCAATAGCCAACAGTTTGAAGATGGTTGAGTTCAAGCTCTTAGCTTTGGCATATGTAGGAGGAAACATTTTTTTACATGACCACAACTGCGGGACAGAGGGCTGCCTGCTGTGCTGAGAGAGGGTGGAGTATGGAGAACAGGATAAACTGCTGGACTGTGAGTGAAGTGCAGGCAGAGAAGTTATGGTGGATTGAGAAAGATGTGTTGTGCTAGGTGACACAAAAACAGCAGTCATGTCCACATCCGTAACCGTTGATGGGCTCTCACTCACTCTGACTGTAGGGGGTAAACAAGTGGAGTTTCTGCAGTCATAGACCTTTGTGAGAACATGTAGCACAGAGATGGAGGAGGAAGAAACAGCAGATATGGTTGATGGGACAGCCGGTGATTGCTGAGACCCGCTAGTCCACATTTTAGTGCAACGAGATTCCCACACTAAGGCATGTTGATCGCACATGTGCCAGTTCATGCATGTTGTTGTCAAATTATTGCAATTTTTGCCACTCCTTCAACCTGTACAATTGCTGTCCAGAGCCCAATTTCCATCACTTTGTGTCTGTGTGGGAAGCCACACAAAAAAAGAGAAACAGACAAGGTCCTAAGAAAGGGGATCACCACAACAAAGATATGGCAAAAAATATACACAGCTTTATTGAAATATATATACAAACAAGGGTAACAAACACATAGACATATAAAACACTTAAAAAGCATACAAATGCTGCACACAACGGCCCCTAATACGGCTGTACCCCACATAGGACTCGAATTATATATACATAATGTAATAACCTAGAACCAAAAATGGTCATAGAATAATAGATGTAGGTCAAGCTACCTAGGCACTCCCCTGGGTACTACAAATGGAAACAGACTACTGATAGTGTGAATGCAAAAATAGCAAAACTATAAAGCCCACATAGACATACAAATCCCTGCACTACAAGTGCTGAATAAGGGACACAAATACACGAACCTGCCTAGCAAATAGAAACGACAGGTGTGTGCAAGACGATACATGAATGTCAAGCAGCAAAGGTATCAGCATAATACCTCAATAGCATGTGACCAACAGTCTGCCATGCCACTATACAGAAAAATAGCACCAAGATGGTATAGGCTGTAGAGATAGCATATTACCCAGGGCACATAATGCCCAAGCCTGTAGCGCCTGGAAAAGGAGTCCTAATGTGGGCTACTAAGAGACCCAACGCGTATCGCCACCACACCGGGCAGCTTCGTCAGGGGTAATCTAAAGACCAAGTGCTTGCCCCTTATATATCAAATAAATGAATAGCATTACCATAATCAGCTGTGCTGCTCCTGAATCGGCCGCATGGAGTAGTATGAGTCACACTATCATGGGGAATCTCCCCTGTTTGAGCATGCTCCGGCATCGAATGCTGATTGGTGTGTAAATAAGGTTACCGGGGAGACAGGGAAAGCTTCCAGAATTTAACCCTCCGGTGAGAGGAAACCACTCCTGGCACCACACTGCACTGTCATCCATAGCTGCAGCAAATGCAGGCGCCGGCTGACACATACCGATCAGATGCCAGTGTCACACATGTGCAGCCTGGAGCAATGCTAAGGTCGCTCTACACAGGCTCCTGCGTCGCATATTAATAAATACCCAAACCGAGTAGCACAGGCAGTCAAAACGCCAAAAAATGAGCGTTTTTAAAATAAAAGTGCCCACACAGTATAAAACATAGTGTATCCACCATATTGGCTGTGCAGGAATACTATCAGATACCAGTGGGATGAATGAGCGCAGCCAACGCTACATAGATCCAACCAGTTAACCACTCACGTCCCATATGTTCCGGAGCTGCGTAACGATCGCACTGCGCATGCTCCTACGCCGCATAGTGATAGGAACCTAGATAGAATTATCAGGACTGTCAAGACGCAGTTAGATGAGCCATATTTGCTGTATGAGCTGTAACAATACCAATAAAGTATGTGAGCGCTAGTGCCACACTACGATACCACCCATAGCTACAACAAGTACTGGCGCCGACTAGCACATACCGATCAGATGCTGTTGACACCTTAGTATAGCCTGGAGCAATGCTGAGATCGCTCTAAACAGGCTCCTGCGTCGCATAATGAGAGATACCCAAACCAAGTAACCCAGGCAGTCAGGACGCCATACAGTGAGCACTTCAAAGTAGAAGTGTCCACACAGTGTAAAACGTATCCACTGCAATAACTATGCAGGAATGCTATCAAACACCAGTCGGATGAATGAGTGCAGCCGCCGTTACATAACTCCAACCAGTTAACCCCTCATGTCCTAAGTATTCAGGAGCTGCGCAACACTCGCACTGCACATATTCCTACGCTGCATAGTATTAGGAACCTGGATGGAATGACCAGGGCTATCAAGACGCTTAAGATGGACCCTGTTTGCTGTATGAGCTAAAATACTGCCGATACACCTGCCCCATAGGATAAAAAGTACGCTGACGCACATGAACTAGTAACAACATTATAATGGATGGTACAGAGTGGAAAAGAGACTCACATAGACTATCAAAAGTATAGTAGAAGTTCCAAATATTGAAAAAACATTTGCAGCAGGCCCCACATCTAAACCTAAAAAGCCTTATTAGGTCTAGTGCCACAGGGGAGCCAATCTGAAACCCTGAGTATCCCGGCACAGAGATGAAAAAATAGTAGTACACTTAGGGGTGAGAGAACACAAAAGACCCCCTCTAGATATACGGCACCTCATGAAGAAATAATGTATTACAGAGGCACCTGGTGATGCCTATTATTGCGCCCACCAAAATGTACCCATGAATGCAGGGACAAAACATTTGTAAATACCATAGTAAAGACTCATTACCCCCTGCAACCACGAACACCATAGGTGGTACAAAAAGGCACATAGGTCGCTATAGTGAATAACCCAGGGGAGGCCAATTCAGTCAAGAGAGAAGAAAAATGTCTCAGGTTTATTTATAGAACCCTGTAAATAAGAGGTCCTCATTGAGACCAAAAGGAGTTAAACAATTAAGATCGAAGATCCATCTGGATTCGCGCCTCAAAAGTTCCAAGGTGACATTGCCCCCTCTAATGTTCGTTTGAACGCCCTCCAATCCAAGTATCCTGGTGTCCACCAGCTGAGAGTTGTGTTCGTCCAGGTAGTGTGTAGCCACTGACGTAAGGGTCTTTCCTTTAGCCTTATCCACTTTAGCCATGGAAATATTTGAGAAGTGTTGCTGTATGCGTTTCCTCAACTCCTGTGTAGTCTGTCCGACGTACACCTTACGGCACGGGCATATCAAAGCGTACACCAAGTTCCGGGATTTGCAATTGAAGTAAGCCTTAGTGGAGATCTGTAAAGGCAAAGTGGGCAAAGTAATAACTCTATCACCAACCATATAGGGACAAACATTACAGTTCCCACAAGAGAATGTACCCGTAAGTCTGACCCCCCTATTCAACCTCTTGGTTGGCCGCTGAAAATGACTATGGCTCAAACAATCCCTCAAGTTTTTAGCCCTCCTAGCTATTAGACTCGGTTGAGTAGCAATGTGTGGTTGCAATCTGACCTCACTGCGTAAGATACCCCAATATTTGGAGAGAATATTTCTTATATCTGTCCACTGGTTATTAAAGGCCGTAATAACCCCCAATGGTTTAACAGATGTCTTGGCACGAGGCTGTAAGAGAGCCGACCTGTCACTATCTCTTGCTGCAACAAAGGCTCGTGAGATTACCTTGTGTGGGTATCCACGTTCACGAAAGCGTGTAGTGAGTTCCCGAGAGCATCTGTCGAAATCATCTTGCTGGCTACAATTCCTCTTAACTCTGAAAAACTGTCCTCTTGGAATGCCTCTCTTCAAATGTTGAGGGTGAAAACTAGATTACCCCTGACGAAGCTGCCCGGTGTGGTGGCGATACGCGTTGGGTCTCTTAGTAGCCCACATTAGGACTCCTTTTCCAGGCGCTACAGGCTTGGGCATTATGTGCCCTGGGTAATATGCTATCTCTACAGCCTATACCATCTTGGTGCTATTTTTCTGTATAGTGGCATGGCAGACTGTTGGTCACATGCTATTGAGGTATTATGCTGATACCTTTGCTGCTTGACATTCATGTATGTCTTGCACACACCTGTCGTTTCTATTTGCTAGGCAGGTTCGTGTATTTGTGTCCCTTATTCAGCACTTGTAGTGCAGGGATTTGTATGTCTATGTGGGCTTTATAGTTTTGCTATTTTTGCATTCACACTATCAGTGGTCTGTTTCCATTTGTAGTACCCAGGGGAGTGCCTAGGTAGCTTGACCTACATCTATTATTCTATGACCATTTTTGGTTCTAGGTTATTACATTATGTATATATAATTCGAGTCCTATGTGGGGTACGGCCGTATTAGGGGCCGTTGTGTGCAGCATTTGTATGCTTTTTAAGTGTTTTATATGTCTATGTGTTTGTTACCCTTGTTTGTATATATATTTCAATAAAGCTGTGTATATTTTTTGCCATATCTTTGTTGTGGTGATCCCCTTTCTTAGGACCTTGTCTGTTTCTCTTTTTTTGTGTATGCTCATATATTTCAGGTCCTGGTGGTATCCCATGATCCGTGGTGCCCCCTTTTCCATTACATGCATACTGATTGTGTGGGAAGCCACAACATAACCTTCTCGTCTTCCTCCTCCACCTCCTCTGCTGAGCTACTAAGCTGCATAACTCTGGATTCACACCAAGTGTGATCTACAACTTCATTATCCTCTCTGTTTTCACACTCCTCATTCTGCGAGTCACCCTCCTTTACTTTGTGCCCTGACACCACAGTATAGTCCACGTGCGCCTCTGGTATCTGAGTCTCATCATGATCACCTCCACCTTCGGTAGTTAACATCTGACGAGGGTCTGGATTCTGTTTGAATCCTACTTTGTCTGGCCCCAGATCCAGCATGAAAATATTTTGGGCATCGGTGCAGATGCTTTTCTTCTCTGGATTCTGCGAATCTTCAGAGCAGACCTTTGATGTCCATGGAATAGAATGTGTGAACAGCTGTGCAGAATGGCCTATCTGTGGTTCTTCACAGTCAGTTGGGCATTTGGAAATTTGTGATGCCAGGGGGAAACAAGAGTGATTGGGGTGCCACCTCGGAGGATTGCACTGTGTGTGATGTTAAGGTGGAGGAAGAGAAGGAGAGGCCACTTGATGCAGCACTTGCCATCCACTGGAGCACACTGTGTGGCTACTAAAGAAATGGAGTTGAGTAGCCCATCCTGTAACAGATTGTCAGTGGTCTTTGGATAGGACGAGGCAGTGTTTGTTCAGTTGAGCTTTCTTTAACATTAACACCTAACCCACATATATGTCGAACACCAAGCCTATTCCCCTTTCCACCATGACCTTGCTTTTTCCTACTCATGTTGCATGTACCCTTCCCCTCTTATAACCTGCTGTTTCACAAACTTGGGCCCACAGCTGTCAATCACCAGTTACTAAATGAACAATTACTATTTATTTAGTGTGCCTGAACAACATTCTTATATCTAACGAATTTTAAGTGGAAATGTATCCTCCTGATTTCTCACTGCACTAGTGTTTTATTACAAATGATTTGGATTAGCTATTTGGGCCTCCTCACTGCACACCAACATTAGGCCTAACAATTTTTAGGTGGAAATCTGGCCATCTGATTGTGATAAAACTGTGTTTCAGTGACAAAACGATTTGGATTAGCTAATTGGGCCTCCTCGCTGCACCCCATTATTAGGCCTAATGAATTTTAAGAGGAAATACAGCCTTTTGATTTGCCACTAAAACACAGTTTTATCACAAACGATTTGGAGAAGCCAACTGAGCCTTGTGACTGCACCCCAATATTAGGTGTAATGACTTTTACATTTAAACCTGGCCTTCTGATTTGTCTCTGAAACAGTTTCATTGCAAATAATCTGGATTAGCTAATAGGGCCTCCTTGCTGCACTCCTTGCTGCTAATAAATGTTAAGTGTAAATCTGGCCTTCTGATTTGTCTCTGAAACACAGTTTCATCACAAACGATTTGGAGAAGCTATTTGGGCCCCTGGAGACTGCCACACAGTTTTTGCACAGTGTAGTTAGAAGCTGGAAGATCAATTTCACACAGGACAAGATCCTATCTAGCTAACTGAAAAAGTTCACTTGCAGCGCTATCAGGAGCAACCTCTCTGCACTGTGTCGCTGAGAAAATGACGCCAGCAAAACAAAATGTACATTTATAAATGGCCAGGGACATGTGATTCCGGCAGCCAATCACACAAGACCTTATGTCATGACTCTGTACCCTGTTGGTTGCCAGAATCAACACACATAAAGTTAAGGGGTAAACCAAAAAGAGCGCGCCACTCCTCTAACCTCTCCTCTAACCTCTCCACACTCCCTCCCCTCAACAAATACTATTCCCCCCCCCCCGCATCATACAGCACCACTATCCTATCCAAGGTAATAGCAAAAGCATTAGTGGAAATGCAAAGATTTACTGAACTGTGACCGAATTTTGACAACTTTGAGTAAAAATGCTCGTGAAACGGAACACGAATCTGAATGTGCTACTTTCGCGACGAATTTGAGATTGGCCAACGTTTTCCTAAAGGTACCTTCACACTAAACGATATCGCTAGCGATCCGTGACGTTGCAGCGTCCTGGCTAGCGATATCGTCCAGTGTGACAGGCAGCAGCGATCAGAATCCTGCTGTGATGTCGTTGGTCGGGGCTAGAAGGCCAGAACTTTATTTGGTCGCTGGCTCTCCCGCGGACATCGCTGAATCGGCGTGTGTGACACCGATTCAGCGATGTCTTCGCTGGTAACCAGGGTAAACATCGGGTTACTAAGCGCAGGGCCGCGCTTAGTAACCCGATGTTTACCCTGGTTACCATCCTAAAAGTAAAAAAAACAAACGCTTCATACTTACCTTCCGCTGTCTGTCCTCCGGCGCTGGACTTCTCTGCACTCACTGTGAGCACAGCGGCCGGAAAGCAGAGCGGTGACGTCACCGCTCTGCTTTCCGGCCGCTGTGCTCACAGCCAGTACAGAGAAGCAGAGCGCAGCGCCGGGAACAGACAGCGGAAGGTAAGTATGAAGCGTTTGTTTTTTTTACTTTTAGGATGGTAACCAGGGTAAACATCGGGTTACTAAGCGCGGCCCTGCGCTTAGAAACCCGATGTTTACCCTGGTTACCGGGGACCTCGGGATCGTTGGTCGCTGGAGAGCTGTCTGTGTGACAGCTCTCCAGCGACCAAACAGCGACGCTGCAGCGATCGACATTGTTGTCTGTATCGCTGCAGCGTCGTTTAGTGTGAAGGTACCTTAACAAGTTCGCTCATCTCTAGTTGTAAATAATCAAGTGATAGATAACATATAATCGATGGTGAAAGGTGAAGCTTGATGGAGCTGTGTTCCATTTTTTCAACCAATGTAACCATGTAGCTAGTGTGAACAACAAGCAGAGTGGTTGACAATAGCAACTCATAATACCACAATTTTATTTTTCTAGAGCAGGTTAAATAAAATGATCTCCCTAGTTGCTTCTTGTTATCTACAAGCACTGTTGTTTTCCTCTTTAGTCCTGTAAATCCAAACTTATATTGACCAATTAATGAAGTGTATTTTTTTATTAACTAACCACCAGATGGCAGTGTGGAATGTTGCAAAACTTCCTAAAAAGAGTGTCAGCCAGCATCACCTGTTAGATGCTCACATCTCACTTTATAAGCCTGTATAAATCTGTATATGTAACTGGTTTTACTTATCGTCCCAAATAGATAAATAAAGGACTTTCCTATTCCTAAATGTAACTAATAATATTTATTTAATCACTTAATTACAACTCAAATGCATTTTGCAAGTGAGTTTCATGACATTGTATAATGTAATGTCAGGACGTTTTTTGACACAGTGTGCTTTTCTGCTTGCTCTGTAATGTCAGAGATAGACTTTCCCAGTAATCAGCACATCATCACCACATTCTTAGATTAGTTATTGATTTGCAAACAATATGGCACATGCATCAATATAAGGCGACATAGAAAACTGGGGTCGAAAAGCATCAATCATCCAATATTTAGTTTAGATGGTTTAGTACCAACTGAGGGACTAATAAATGTTACAAATATTATCATAAATGATTTTGTCCATAATTATTGACGCAGAAGTAGAATCTTCGGGTTTATCGTTAAAGACCACAAATGACTTGGATACATTTGATGGATCATTTTCAGATGTCGCCTTACAGCTCCTGCACCATCAAGAAGTGATGAAAAAGCTTGTGACAGGGACCCTTTATGCTCAGAATCGGGGGCGTCCCAGAGGTCAAAGTCCCATTAATCATAATTAAAATGCTGTCACTTTTTTAAGATCGGAAGACTTACATATTGATGACCTATGCCTAAAATCGGTCATCAATATATCGTTGTGAGTCCTACATATATCACCGAAACAATCAGCTTTGATCAGTAAAAGTTCACAAAATCATATTACTTAATCTGGACATGTTTTATTCCCTATATCATCACCTGAAGGGTTAAATCACATGCTTCAGACATTTTTATGTGACTGTAAATATATGTATGTGGTACCATCAGATGCATTCATTCTCTGCGGTATCTATGGAGATGTGTACTGTACATTTCCACAACACACATACTGTAAGTGCATCGTACAGGTTCCATATCTAGATTGGTTACCTTGGCAACAGATATCATTAAAGCATTAATTAAGGATCTTTACGGGATACGTATTCCCCTGTAGGCAAAGAAAGCGTAACTAGTGTCCTTACAACACAAACACTATTAGAAAAACAAGAGCAGTTGTATCACAGTCATTTGCATTTCACAATAAATATTTAAATGGAACTATATTTATTTGCATTAACCCTTAAAGTGCCCATGTTAATTAATCTGGCCAAGTCTTTGGCTTGTCAATGTCATGCCATTTCTCTGGCCCCTGTATTCATTACATGGACTAGTGGCCACCATCCCTGAAGCTTAGTTATTGATCATCCTATGTCACATAGTGGTTCTTTTCCAATTTCTAGGAAATAGAGCAGCACATCTTTGTTTTCTCTTGGTGTGGGTGCCAGCTGCCCCCTCCTCTACTGCTGCTCCTCCTCTCAG